>NW_022436941.1:40195169-40440466 GCF_009761245.1 Sapajus apella
CAATTCTCCTGCCTCAGCCTCCTGAGTAGCTGGGATTACAGGCACGCGCCACCATGCCCAGCTAATTTTTTGTATTTTTAGTAGAGACGGGGTTTCACCGTGTTGACCAGGATGGTCTCGATATCTTGACCTGGTGATCCACCCGCCTCGGCCTCCCAAAGTGCTGGGATTACAGGCTTGAGCCACCGCGCCTGACCTAATTTTTATATTTTAAATAGAGACAGGTGTTTCACCATATTGGCCAGTCTGGTCTCGAAGTCCTGACCTTGTTATCCACCCACCTTGGCCTCCCGAATTGCTGGGATTACAGGTGTGAGCCACCGTGCCCAGCTTCTTTTTTTTTTTTTTTTTTACTATAATATGTATTGAAAGGAAACTACGGGTTTTAATGTAAATCTTTTGAGAATTTTTTCAGCATTACTAATTTAATGCTATGTATTCTGGACAAGGTTTCATATTTCAAGGTTTTGCTGTTCTTCTAGAAGCTGAATTATTGATCTGGAATTTTGAATTAGACTTATTTGACTTGCTGTAGAACTGTCATGTGCCAGAGCAGTGATAGACTGGAATTTTCACCAAGTTCAAATTTAATTAGTAAATCTGCCCTGAACACTATAATGTTGAAAGGTAAATAGTTCCATCTAACAAAAATGTGTCATATTTATTGGGCTACCATAGTTACTCTAACTCAAGAATTAATTTAACTCAAATTACTTCCAAATGCTGTTTTTTATTTCATCATATGGAGATTATTGAGGAATTGTAAGATGATCTATGTTGAAGGCATATTTGATTTTTTTTGAAAAATAGGCAACGTAGTAAAAAAGAAAAAGACATCAAGTATTTGTAATATAAAGACTGGAAGCCCAGTGGCATTACTAATTTCAAATACTTTCTAATACTTTCTGTAAGTATTTATAAACAGCTTTCAGAATTACAGTATCTACAATTGGAAGACGTACTCTATACCAGTATGTAGGCTAAAGTCAGATTACTTCTGGAAAGAAAAACACGACCTATGCTTCTGGGGATGGGCAACTTGTTTTTAAGTTTTAGTTTTTATTTTTGTGGGTACATAATAGTTGTACATATTTATAGGGTATCTAGGATATTTTGATACAGACATACAATGTTTAATAATTACATCAGGGTAAATGGCGTATTCATCACATAAATCATTTATTATTTGCATTACAAATAAAACCTGCATGCTCCATGAAGTCTTTGGTTTAGAGTTCCAAGTTGATGCTTACCTGTTTCAGTGGCCAGTAGAGCCAGAGGGATTTTACATTTCTAAAGAAAACAAATATTTTCTGTCTGTGGAATCCAACCCAGTGAGAAGCCAATCATGTCAAGTTCAAGATATTGTCTATAATGAACATTATGCTTTATATTTTCTGTCCTTGCATGTTTTGCACTGTACATTGTGTTTGTCTAATTATGTTTCTTTGAAATGCATATAGTATACTTTGTTTATATTAATCACACAATTCAATTTTTAAAAAGCTGAAAAATAAAAATAGAATATAGATTAAATTGCAATATATTTGATCAATAATTTACAATATTTAAAATATTTATAAGATTTAAAATAAGAATTTCAGTAACTGAATTGGGAAATAGGCAACATTTAAAGGTGGGCAATTCAAAAATAATATTAAAGCCAAATTTTGAAAACTATTTAATTACACTAAATTAAAAAGATTTCAAACAACTATGAATTTCCAGGTTTCTTTTCATCATGTTGGAAAAGATTCAAACCCGATAATTGTATCAGTACTTACAAGAGTGTTATAAAATTGGATTTTCCATCTATTGTTGGTGGGAGTGTGAAAAGGCATAATTTTTGAGGTAAATTTCAGAAATATACATTAAAATTATAGCCTTTTACCCTTTTATTCAATTATTAAAACCTTAATAAATAGTTTTCCTATGAAATAACAATAGAGCTTTGTAATACATTTTAAAATGTGTTTTTAAAAGTTGTACTTTTAATAAAAGTAAACTTTGGAAATACGTAAGGGAACTACCATAATTACTTCTACTGCTTTTCAGAGAATACAGCTAAAGTCATATTTTTCAAGAGTTGCCACTGATATTCTAAGTTGAATTTAAAGTTATATCTTTTAACAGAAATATTTGCTTTTATCTCTTAGGCTAACATTCTTGGTTCCCAGGATATTTTGACATAATTACCTATTTGTTTTTCCCATAATATACATAAAAATGCTTTAAACTGCCAATAACAATAATACTACTAACAATTAGATTTTTTTCTGCATTTAAAATTTGTTTCTGTATACCTGCACAAACATGTTTTTGTCACAAATGCATATCACATCAGTGATATACAGTCAAAATTTAGTATTTTAAATTCACTTGAAATAGTATTTTCCTTGTTTTATGTTGTCAATAATTTTATACACAGTTGGTCAACTGCTTTCAGTATATGTTGATATTTTAGGGATTTGGGGACTTTAAAAAAAATTAAGCAAAACATTGACATAGTTCAAAAGTCAACATTAGCCATCAGTATGTAAAAATTAATGTGTAAAAATAAAAAATATATATGTATAATTCTCACATCCTGTTGTTTCTATCTTTCTCCAATTTCCTGTGTATATATGTATACACACAAAGAGGTATTCATACATATATATGGGAGTGTATATGTATGTATCTTTCTCCTCCCCTTTTCTTGCATGAAAATTGGTTTGCTATAAATATTTTTATAAACCTTGCTTGTTTTTTTTACTTAACAATAACCTAACTTTTATATCATAGTAGAATATAAAAATCTTTCTCTTCTCAGTGAAATTGGCCACAATAATGCTATAAACAAATGTCTGTGGTGAACAACAATACATTTTGCTTAATGTGGTCCTTTGGTCAGCTGGTTCTTTGTTCAGCTGTTGTTTGAGTTAGGTTGATTTGTGTCACTACTGATTGCAGTTGGAATTGCTCATGTCTCACAGTTAGTTGGAAGAGAAGACCAGCTGATCTTGGCTGCAGCAGTTTGGCTTTGTTTCATATGTCTGTCACATTTTTACTGGGACCAATAGTCTACTAAGATGCAATTTTTCTCAGAACAATGGCAGAAGTGCCAGAGAACAACCGAAGACACACAAGGTATCCGCCTTATCCTATTAGTCAAGGATACTCACATGGCCAAAAATAAAGTCAATGAGTAAGAAAACCTGACTCTACCTTTCTAGTGGAAGAATTTTTTTTTTTTAATTATACTTTAGGTCCTGGGATACATGTGCTGAATGTGCGGATTTGTTACATAGGTATACACGTTCCATGGTGGTTTGCTGCATCCATCTCCTCTGCCCCGCCATCATCTACATTAGATATTTCTCCTAATGTTATCCTTCCCCAGTCATCCCACCCCTGCTATCCTTCCCCTAACTCCCCCACCATCCGAACAGGCCCCAGTGTGTGATATTCCCCTCTGTGTGTCCATGTGTTCTCATTGTTGAACACCCACTTATGTGTGATAACATGCAGTGTTTGGTTTTCTTTTGTTGTGTCAGTTTGCTGAGAATGATGGTTTCCAGCTTCATCCGTGTCCCTGCAAAGGACATGAACTCATCCTTTTTTATGGCTGCATAGTATCCCATGGTGTAAGTTACAGGACAAAGGATAAAAATACAAAAATGAGTAAAGGATTAGAAACAAAATTTAATTTGTATAGTCTTTATTCTCTTACAGCTACAGAGTACTTCATTGTGTATATAACATCTTTTATTCATCATCCCCCATTGAAGTCCAAATTATGCTGCTCTCAACCTTTAATTATTTAAAAATAATTCTGCCAAAAACATCTTTGTACAATGGCCAAATTGTATTTTTTGCAATATGATGAAAATTTCTTGGTGTAATACACGTTTAATTAATTTGTAATATACAAAATATTACTGAAACACAATATAAAATTATGATTATATTTTTCTATTAGTCAAAAATATAGAAATTGATTCAAAAGTTTATAGCCTCAAAAAAGACTTTTATCTTACTGATAAATGCAGGCTGTTTCAAAGTTATCTGCTCTCAAATATTCCTTAAGTATGTGTGCAATGAATGGAAAAAGAGTGTTTCCTATGACAGTTTCAGTACTTCTTAAGATGACACTATAGAGATTTAGAAAATTAAATATTTATGTATAAACAATATTTTATTATAAAATTAAAAATATAGCACGTTACATATTTTATTGTGGCAATAGTAACTCTAAGAAAGATGAAATGCCTACAATATGACAAAAAGTATTCGAAAACATGACAAAAATTACTACAAAACAAATCTACTATAAAATGATATAATGAAGTATAAAATATAAAAAATCCAGCATAACTGATAGATTTGATATAATCAAAATTTGAAGAAATCAAAAAGTTAAAAAGAGTAACAACTAAACAGAAAATATGCAAAAACAAATTTGTATTAAAATGAAGATGAAATACTGCTTTTTTCCTATTACATTGTCAAATTTCAATATGTTTGATCACACAGTGTTCTAAGGGTATAGGAAAAACTATTAGCTTTCCTTGCTAGAAAAATAAATTGGTCTGAAGTTTGGAGAGGAATTTGGCAAAATTCATCAAAATCTGCAGTCACAATTCTCTTTGATTTAGCAATTTTAGTTCTAGTTTTTATCATGTAAAATAAACCTTTGTATGAGGTTTTATGAAGATGGCTGAATAGGAAGAGCTCTGGATTGCAGTTCTGAGTGAAAACGCATAGGGTGAGTGATCACCACATTTCCAAATGAATTTTTACTGCCCACAGACCAAGAGGTTCCCTGGCAAAAAAGCACCACTAGTCTTCAGCACAGCAGTTTCAGCTGGTGCAGCAGATCTCCGCACAAAACTCACACAAATCTGGGTGCCGTTTCCACTGATGACTGGAATGCATGTGAGAGAGAGTTGTCCATACAACTGAGAAAAAAGGGGGCTGAAACAAGGAGCCAGGCGATCTGGCTCAGGCAGTCCCACCCCCACAAAGACCAGCAGTCTGAAACACTCTGGATTGAGAGTTTCACAACAAGCACAGCTGGACCCGGGACAGTCCAAGTCTTTGAGGAGAAGGGCGTCTGCCATTACTGAGGCAGTCCACCACTACGAAGGCAACCTGCCATTACTGAGGCAGTCCATCATTACCGAGGCAGTCCACCATTACATAGACAGTCCACCATTACTGAGACAGACTGCTATTACCGAGGCAGTTCTAACTATACCCCTATAAACAAAACTGCAAGGAAGTTCGCATAGCAGCTGGGCAGAGCCCACGGCAGCTTAGCAACACCTCTGCTGGCAGACTGTGACTAGGCTACCTCCTCACTAGGCAGGGCATCTCTGAAAAAAGGCAGAAGCATGACAGGAACTTACACATAAAGCCCCACCTTCCTGGGACAAAGCACCTGGGAAAAAAAGGCAGTTTTGGGTTCTGCTTCAGCAGACTTAAACGTACTTGCCCAACAGCTCTGAATGGAACAATGGAGTGACAGATCAGCACTTGAGCTCCTACAAGGGACAGACTGTCTCCTCAAGAAGCTCCCTGACTGACATATATCCAGAGACACCTCATAAAGGAGAGCTCAGGCTAGACATCTGGCAGGTATCCTTCTGGGACAAAGATAACAGAAAAAGAAACTGGCAGCAATCATTACTATTCTGTAGCCACTGCAGGTGATCCCCAGGCAAGCAGGGTCTGGAGTGGACCTCTAGCAGTCCTACAGCAGAGGGGCCTGACTTTTAGAAGGAAAACTAAGAAACAGAAAGAAATAACTTCATCATCGACAAAAAGAACGTCCAGTGATTCCATCTGAAAGCCACCAACTACAAAGAGCACAGGTAGATAAATCCACAAAGATGGGAAGAAGCTAGCGTAAAAAGGATGACAACACCAAAAACCAGAGTGCCTTTCCTCCTCTATGGGATCACAAATCCTCACAAGCAAGGGAACAAGGCTGGATGGAGAATGAGTCTGACAAATTGACAGAAACAGGCTTCAGAAACTGGGTAATAACAAAGTTCTCTGAGCTAAAAGAACATGTTCTAACATGATGAAAAGAAACTAAGAACCTTGAAAAACGGTTTGAAGAAATGCTAACGAGAATAAACAGCTTAGAGAAGAATATAAATGGCCTGATGGAGCTGAAAAACACAACACAAGAACTTTGCAAAGCATACACAAGTTTCAATAGAGAATCAACCAAACACAAGAAAGAATATGAGAGATTGAAGATCAACTCAATGAAATAAAATGATAAGGAAAGATCAGAGAAAACAGAATAAAAAGAAATGAACAAAGCCTCCAAGAAATATGGGATTATGTGAAAAGACCTAATGTACATTTGATAGGTGTACCTGAATGTGACAGAGTGAATAAATCCAAGCTGGAAAACACTCTTTGGGATACTATACAGGAGAACTTCCCCAACCTAGCAAGGCAGGCCAATATTCAAGGCCGGGAAATACAGAGAACACCACAAAGATATTCCTCAAGAAGAGCATCCCCAAGGCACATAATTGTCATATTCACCAGGGGTGAAATGAAGGAAGAAATGCTAAGGGCAG
Organism: Sapajus apella; assembly: GCF_009761245.1. Taxonomy (NCBI): domain Eukaryota; kingdom Metazoa; phylum Chordata; class Mammalia; order Primates; family Cebidae; genus Sapajus; species Sapajus apella. The sequence goes on from NW_022436941.1 coordinate 40,201,751, forward strand.
CCAGAGAGAAAGGTTGGGTAATCCATAAAGGGAAGCCCATCAGACTCACAGCAGATCTCTCGACAAAAATCCTACAAGGCAGAAGAGAGAGAGGGCCAATATTCAACATCTTTAAGAAAGAAGTTTGAACCCAGAATTTCATATCCAACCAAACTAATCTTCATAAGTGATGGAGAAAGAAAATCCTTTATGAACAAGCAATTGCTCAGACATTTATCACCACCAGGCCTGCTTTACAAGAGCTCCTGAAAGAAGCACTAAATATAGACAGGAACAACCAGTACCGGCCACTCTAAAAATGTACCAAATGGTAAACAGCATTGATATAATGAAGAAACTGCATCAACTAATGGGCAAAGCAGCCAGCTAGCATCAAAATGGCAGGATAAAATTCACAGAAGACAAGAAATAACTAAGATCAGAGCAGAACTGAAGGAGATAGAGACAAAAGAACCCCTTCAAAAAATCAATACATCCAGTAGCTTGTTCATGGAAAAGATCAACAAAATAGACCACTAGCTAGATTAATAAAAAAGAAAAAAGAGTTGAATTAAATAGATGCAAAAAAAACCATAAGAGGATATCACCCCAGATTCCACAGAAATACAAACCGCCATCAGAGATTACTACAAACAACTCTATGCACATAAACCAGTAAGCCTGGAAGAAATGGATAAATTCCTGAACACTTGCACATTCCCAAGCCTAAATCAGGAAGAAGTCGAAACCCTGAATAGACCAATAACAAGGGCTGAAGTTGAGGCAGCAATTCATAGCCTACCAACCAAAAAATGCCCACGTCCAGATGGGTTGACGGTTGAATTCTACCAGACATACAAAGAAGAGCTGGTACCACTTCTTCTGAAAGTATTACAAACAATCCAGAAAGAAGGAATCCTTCCCAAATCATTATCAGACCAACATCATTCTGATAACAAAACCCATCAGAGACTCAACAAGAAGAGAAAACTTCAGACCAATCCATGATGAATATAGATGCAAAAATCTTCAATAAAATACTGGCAAATCAATTGCAACAACACATCAAAAAACTTATCCATCACAGTCAAGTAGGCCTCATCAGGGGATGCAAGGCTGATTCAACATATGCAAGTCTATAAACGTAATTGACACATAAACCGAACCAAAGACAAAAACCACATGATTATCTGAATAGATGCAGAGAAGGCCTTCGACAAAATTCAACAGTCCTTTTTGCTAAAAACTCTGAATAAGCTAGGTACCGACAGAACATATCTCAAAATAATAAAAGCTATTTACTCCAGGCCCACAGCCAATATTATACTGAATGGACAAAAACTGGAAGCATTGCCTTTGAAATCTGGCACTGCACAAGGATGCCCTCTCTCACCACTCCTATGCAAAATAGTATTGGAAGTTCTAGCTAGAGCAGTCTGGCAAGAAAAAGAAATAAAGGGTATTCAATTAGGAAAGGAGGAAGTCAAGTTTTCTCTATTTGCAGATGACATGATTGCATATCTAGAAGACCCCATCGTCTCAGCCCCAAATCTCCTGAAACTGATAAGCAACTTCAGCAAAGTCTCAGGATACAAAATCAATGTGCAAAAATCACAAGCATTCCTATACACCAATAATAGACTTAAAGAGAGCCAAATGAATAATGAACTGCCCTTTACAATTGCTACAAAGAGAATAAAATACCTAAGAATACAACTAACAAAGGATGTGAAGGACCTCTTCAAGGAGAACTACAAACCACTGCTCTATGAAATAAGGGAGGACAAAAACAGATGGAGAAACATTCCATGCTGATGGTTAGGAAGAATCAATATCATGAAAATGGCCATACTGCAAAAAGCATTTTATAGATTCAATGCTATCCCCATCAAGCTACAAATGACCTTCTTCACAAAAGTGGAAAAAACCACCTGAAACTTCATATGGCACCAAAAGAGAGCCCGCATAGCCAAGTCAATTCTAAACAAACAGAACAAAGCTGGAAGCATCACACTACCTGACTTCAAACTATACTACAAGGCTACAGTAATCAAAACAGCATGGTACTGGTACCAATGGAACATAAAAGAGGCCTTGCAGGCAACACCACACATCTGCAATCATCTGATCTTTGACAAACCTGACAAACCTGACAAAAACAAGCAATGGGGAAAGGATTTTCTGTTTAATAAATGGTGTTTGGAAAACTGGCTAGCCATCTGCAGAAAGCAGAAACTGGACCCCTTCCTGACACCCTACACTAAAATTAACTCCAGATGGGTTAAAGGCTTAAATATAAAACCTAACACCATAAAAACCCCAGAAGAAAACCTAGGCAAAAACCATTCAGGACGTTGGCATAGGCAAGGACTTCATGACTAAAACACCAAAAGCATTGGCAACAAAAGCCAAAATAGACAAATGGGGTCTAATTAAACTCCAGAGCTTCTGCAAAGCAAAAGAAACAATCATTAGAGTGAATTGGCAACCAATAGAATGGGAAAAAATGTTTGCAATCTACCCATCTGACAAAGGACTTAATCCAGAAACCGGTCCAGAACTAAAACAGATTTACAAGAAAAAATCAAACAAGCTCATTCAAAAATGGGCGAAGGATCTGAACAGATACTTTTCCAAAGGAGATATATCTGAGGCCAAGAGACATATGAAAAAATGCTCATCATCACTGGTCATCAGAGAAATGGAAATCAAAACTACATTGAGATACCATCTCACTCCTGTTAGAATGGTGATCATTAAAAATCTGGAGACAACAGATGCTGGAGAGGATGTAGAGAAATAGGAACACTTTTACACTGTTGGTGGGAGTGTAAATTAGTTCAACCATTGTGAATGACAGTGTGACCATTCCTCAAGGACCTAGAAATTGAAATTCTATTTGACCCAGCAATCCCATTACTGGGTATATATACAAAGGATTATAAATTGTTCTGTTATAAAGACACATGCACAGGAATGTTCAATCCAGCACTGTTTACAATAGCAAAGACCTGGAACCAACCCAAATGCCCATCGACGATAGACTGGACAGGGAAAATGTGGCACATATACACCATGGAATACTGTACTATGTTGCCATCAAAAATTGATGAGTTCGTGTCCTTTGTAGGGACATGGATTAACCTGGAAACAATCATTGTCAGCAAACTGATGCAATAACAGGAAATCAAACATCGCATGTTCTCACTCATAGGTGGATCTTGAATGGTGAGAACACATGGACACAGGGAGGGGAGCATCACACACTGGGATCTGTCAGGGGGAAATAGGAGAGGGACAGTGGGGGCTGGGGAGTTGGGGAGAGATAGCATGGGGAGAAATGCCAGATATAGGTGATAGGAAAGAAGGCAGCAAATCACACTGCCATGTGTGTATCTATACAAGAATCTTGCATGTTCTTCACATGTACCCCAAAACCTAAAATGCAATTTTAAAAAAACCTGTGTATGATTTTAAAATATGTGAAGAGTTCTTCACTACTACAATGTTTTCAATATCAAAAGGCTGAATAATATTGTATACCCTGTAGTTGGGGACTGGTTATTGTCACACAAGAAAATACCATGTAGCTAAAAATACAGAGATAACTCATTGTATGCTGATTAAAAAATTGCTTAATATATGCTTGAAGAATGTAAGTTGTAAAATAATCTATAACAACATATGTTGCTATATATGTTTTATTCATGTGTGTACTTGTGTATATATCTGTGTGTATATATTTATTTGTCAATATGTGTAAATATATACACACATACACACATGCAAGTATATCCATCTATACTGTACAGCAAGTATATATATTTGGCAGAATATATGTATATGTGTATATATGAATATTTCCAAATATATTTAATTGCTGTACAATTATAGATACATATACTTGTGTATATATGTATACATGTATTGATATACTTTCTATAAAGATATATATATATATGTATATATATATGTGTATATATATATAATTGCTATACACATATAGATATACTTGTGTATAATTGTATATATATGTGTATATATGTATACACAAGTATATTTATACTTGTACATAGGTGTATACACAATATACTTGTGTATATATGTATATACTAGCATATCTATACTTGTACAGCAATTATATGTATTTATATGTGTATCTTTACAGCAAGTATATTGATACACAAATATGTCTATTCATCTATCTATTTTCTATCTGTCTATTGTCTATCTATAGATATATGTCTCTCACACAAGAAACTGTTAGCTGTGGTTTTATATGAGGAGAAAATCTTAATGGTATGGGATGGGATAAAGATATTTTTTGTGTAAAATTTTTAATATTTCAATTTTTATTATATATTTTATTTTTGATAGCAAACATATATTAAAGTAGGAATCTCTATGATATCAGTTTAGTCTAAATCTGCAAGAAAGAAGGCCAAATTATCTCATATTTCAAAATAAAATGCTAAACCATATAAGTGATACTTCCAAAAGAGATAAGCAAGAACTGGTTTTATAATCTATATCTAGACGAGAGGGATTATACATTAGAAAAAGAATTTCTTTAAAGACTATTTTTGAATATGTAAAAATGATGGGAGAATCCTTCAAGTAATTTGAGAAAAATTTCATTGGGACTCCTTAGAGAGTTCATCCTCTTGCATTTGAAAGATGCAGTAGGATCACTTCTGATTCACACTTGACAGATTGAAAGTCCAGAGACTGTTTCTAGATTCTCAAACTCAAGAAAACAAAAGGTAAGTCTGTTTACATTCAGAATTTGTTGGAATAAATTGTATGTGTTTCCTACGGTCAAGAGTGGGTTACATGAGGAAGATTTAGCCTCAAGTTTTTTTTTGCCTGGAAGTGAAATGAGAACACAGGAAAAAGCCTAGATGAGATTGTTTTAAATGCTTTACATGTAGGTGACTTTCCTACATGTAAAGATTGATTTACCCAACATTGGGTAAATGTTGGGTAACATTCCACTGAAGATTGATTACCCAACATTGGAAGAAATGATGCAAGTTAATGTTTTCCAGTATTGAGGGAGATAAAAGGGGATCTTCAAAATTATGATGAATACCTCAAACTTAATTGGGTATTACCTTTAAACACTTGATAAAGGTTGACATATGGAAAACCCTATTTAAAAATCAGTGTAATTAAGATATGAAACTTTCAGTAATCCAAAGTTCTTTCATCACTCTTTACAATCAATACTTTTTCTTTCTTTTCCTAAAAAGTATACTTTAAGTTCTGAGATACATGTGCACAATATGAAGATTTGTTACTTAGGTATACATGTGCCATGGTGGTTTGCTGCACCCATCAACTGGCCATCTGCATTAGGTATTTGCCCTAATGCTATCCCTCTCCTAGCCCCCCAAATCCCCACAAGCCCTGCTGTGTGATGTTCCCTTCGCTGTGTTCATGTGTTCTCATTGTTCAGCTCCCACTTATGAATGAGAATATGTGGTGTTTAGGTTTCTGTTCTTATTAGTTAGCTGAAAATGATGGTTTCCAGCTTCATCCATGTCCCTGAAAAGGACATGAACTCATTCTTTTTTTATGGCTGCATAGTATTCAGGTGTATATGTGCCACATTTTCTTTATCCAGTCTATCATTGATAGGCATTTGAGTTGGTTCCAAGTCTTTGCTACTGTGAACAGTGCTGCGATAAACATACCTGTGCAGGTGTCTTTATAGTAGAATGATTTATAATCCTTTGGATATATACCCAGTAATGGGATTGCTGTATCAAAAGACTTTTTCTGATTCTAGATCCTTGAGGAATCACCATAATGTTTTCCACAATGGTTGAACTGATTTACATACCAACCAATAGTATAAAAGGGTTTCTATCTGTCCACATCTTCTCCATCATCTGTTATTATCTTACTTTTACTTTTTAATGATTTCCATTCTAATGGGCATGAGATGGTATCTCATTGTGGTTTTGATTTGCATTTCTCTAACGACCAGTGATGAGGAGCTTTTTATCATATGTTTGTTGGCCATATAAATGTTTTGTTTTGAGAAATGCCTCTTCATACCCTTTACCCACTTTTTGATGGGGTTATTTTTTTCTTTTAAATTTATTTAAGTTATTTGTAGACTCTGGATATTAGCTCCTTGTCAGATGGATAGATTGCAAAATTTTTCTCCCATTCTGTAGGTTGTCTGTTCACTCCGAGGATATTTTCTTTTGCTATTCGGAAGTTCTTTAGTTTACCTAGATCCTATTTGTTTATTTTGGCTTTTGTTGCCATTGCTTTTGGTTTTTAGTCATAAATTCTTTGTCCATGCCAATGTCCTGAATGCTATTACCTAGATTTTCTACTAGGGTTTCTATGGTTTTAGATCTTAGATTTAAGTCTTTAATCCATCTTGAGTTAATTATAAGGTGTAAGGAAGTGGTCCAGTTTCAGCTTTCTGCATACAGCTAGCCAGTTTTCTCAACACCATTTATTGAATAGGAAATATTTTCCCCATTGCTTATTTTATTCAGGTTTGTCAAAGATCAGATGGTTGTAGATGTGTGGCATTTTTTCTGAGGACTTTGTTCTATTCCATTGCCCTATATGTCTGTTTTGGTGTCAGGATTATGCTGTTTTGGTTACTGTAGCTTTCTACCATAGTTTGAGATCAGGTAGCGTGATGCCTACAGCTTTGTTCTTTTTGTTTAGGATCGTATTGGCTATGTGGGCTCTTTTTTGGTTCCATATGAAATTTAAAGTAGTTTTTTCTAATTCTGTGAAGAAAGTCAGTGGTAGCTTGATGGGAATAGTAGTGAGTCTATAAATTACTTTGGACACTATGGCTATTTTCAGGATATGAATTATTCTCATCCATGAGCATGGAATGCTACTTCATTTGTTTACTTGAGCAGTTGTTTGTAGTTCTCCATGAAGATACCCTTTACATCTTTTGTAAGTTGTATTCCTTGGTATTTTATTCTCTCCGTAGCAATTGTGAATGGGCATTTGCTCATGATTTGGCTCTCTGTTTTTCTATTATTGATGTATAGGAATGCTTGTGATTTTTGTACATTGATTTTGTATTCTGAGACTTTGCTGAAGTTGATTGTCAGCCTAAGGAGATTTTGGGCTGAGGTGATGGTTTTCTACATATACAATCATCATCTGTAATCAGAGACCATTCGACTTCCTTTCTTTCTATTTGAATTCCCTTTGTTTCTTTCTCTTGCCTGATTGCCCTGGCCAGAAATCCCAATACTATGTTGAGCAGGAGTAGTGAGAGAGGGCATTCTTGTCTTGTGCAGGTTTTCAAAGGGAATGCTTCCAGCTTTTTCTCATTCAGTATAATATTGACTGTGATTTTGTCATAAATAGCTCTTATTATTTTGAGATGTGTTCCATCGATACCTAGTTTATTGAGAGTTTTGAGCATGAAGGGGTGTTGAATTTTATCAAAGGCCTTTTCTATATCAATTGAGATAATCATGTGGTTTTTGTCATTGATTTTGTTTATGTGATGGATTATGATTATTGATTTGCATAAGTTGAACCAGCTTATATCCCAGGGATGAATAAAACTTGATAGTGGTCAAGGAGATTTCTGATGTGCTGCTGGATTGGTTTTGTTAGTATTTTATTGAGGGTTTTCTCATCGATGTTCATCATTGATACTGGCCTGTAATTTGTGTGTGTGTGTGTGTGTGTGTGTGTGTGTGTGTGTGTGTGTCTGCCAGGTTTTGGTATCAGGATGATGCTGGCCTGATAAAATCTAGCAAAACACAAGAAATAACTAAGATCAGAGCAAAAATGAAGGAGATGAAGGTCAGAAAGACCCTTCAGAAAATGAATGATTCCAGGAACTGTTTTTTTTTTTTTTAATTGACAAAATAGACCACTAGCCAGACAAATATAGCAGAAAATAAATAAGAACCAAATATGCACAATAAAAAATGATGAAAGGGATATCACCACTGATTCTACAGAAATACAAACTACCATCAGAGAATATTATAAATACCTCTATGCTAATAAACTAAAAATTCAAGTATAAATGGATAAATTCCTGGACACATACACTGTCCCAAGACTAAATCAGGAAGAAGTTGAATCCTTGAATAGAACAATAACAAGTTCTGAAATTGAGTTAGTAATTAATAGCTTACCAACCAAAAAAAGTCCAGGACCAGACTGATTCACAGCCGAATTCTACCATAGGTACAAAGAGGGGCTGGTACCATCGCTTCTGAAACTATTCCAAACAATAGAAAAAGAGGGACACCTCACTAATTCCTTTTATGAAGTGAAACTTTCTTCACACTGTACCCCTAAGCTACCAAAGACCTGGTTTCTTTCACCACTAATTGTCTCTTCTTCTAAAACTTCATGTAATGAAAGACAGCTAGAATATTAATCAAAAGAAGTCATAGAATATGCAACCAAGTCATTGTTTTAAAGGCTTAAGAGTAGCATGGAGAAAAGAAGACAAACAGTCTATTAGTCTAGGTTTTATCAGAATGAAAAGTAAATGTGTTTGATCCTTTATACAGGGTTATTTTCCAGGGATATTGAGCTACAGAATGTCCAAAGGCTAGCCATAAAATATTTTTAACATTTAGTTTAACAAATGGTAATTCTTTTGACTGATTCCTAGTAACAAGAGACAAAATATCAATTTTCTAGACTTCAGTTTTTTCTGAAGTTCACCGCCCATTGCACTCATAAAAACAATACATTTATGTCAGATATCAGCTAATTAGCTGTGCAGTTTCTCATTATTTTAAAAAAGAATTATAATACAGTAAGCTATTAAAAAGATATAAAAATAAAGTTCTAAAATTATTTTTATGTTTTTATGTTTGTGATATGAGTCTTTTGTCAGATTAAATATTTTCTCCAAGTCTATAGTTTGTCTTTTCCTCTCCTAACAGTATCTTTCACAGAAAAAAAAAGTTTGTTTTTTTAAAATTTGATTAAATCAAATATATTGATATTTTTAGCTTCATGGATCATTTCTTTGTGAAGAATCTATGAAATTTTCACAAAATCCTAGATCCAGAAATAGTCTTCTATGATATCTTCTAGCAGTTTTATAGTTTTATGTTATACATTTAAATCTATGATACATTTTGTGGAACATTCTTTTTTCCTATGGAAGCTAATTGTGCCTGTGCCAATTGTTGAAAAGGCAGCTTTTTTTTATTGAATTGCTTTTGCTCCTTTGTCAAAAATCAGGTGGCCATACTTATGTGAGACTATTTCTGGATTCTCTAGTCGGTTCCATTGATCTATGTGTTTATCATTCTGTGAATACTACAGTCTACCTGTTTAAGTCTTGAAATTTAATAGAATAATCCTCCCAAATTATTTTCTTATTAAAAATTGTGTTGCTACTCTAGTTCCCTTATATTTTATATACACTTTAAAATAATCTTCTCTATAGCTACAAAAAAATCTTGATTGGATTTTGATATCAATTACCTTAAATTTGTATATCAATTTGAGGGGAATAGAATCTTTACTACATAGAGACTTCTATGTAGTAAATGGCATTGCTCTAAATTTAAATGGCATTGCTCTAAATTTATTTGTCTTGTTTTATTAGTATTTTATTATATTCAGTGTTTAAGCCTTTTAAGTATTTTGTTGTATTTATGCAAAAGTAATTAAAATCTTTGAGGCTCGTAAATGGCATTCCTTTGGTTTCAGGTTGTATTTGTATTCCCAGGACCTAGAATCAATTTTTCCATGTTTATCTTGTAATCCGACAACTTGCTTAATTGGCTCATTAGTTTTTAGAGACTTTTTATAGATTCCTTGAAGTTTTCTCTATAGACCATTATAACATCTGCAAATAGGGAGGCTTTTTTGATTGTTCAAATATGTATGCCTTTTATTTTATTTTATTTTCTTGCCTTTTTGTGCTGGTTAGAACTTCCAGAAATAACTTTAATGGCAGTGTTGATTGTGGGCACCCTTTCTTCCTTTCCGATTATAGGTGGAAATATTTTTGTTTTTCCCAAGTATGACATTAACTATAATTTTGTCAAATATTCTTTATAAACTTCAGAAAGTTATCCCATATTTATACTTTTCTGAGTCACTTTAAAATATTATTATTTTTAATTGGTACATAATAATTGTAGATATTCATGAGTATTTGATACATATAATGTATAGTGATTGGATAAGGGTAATTAGTATATCCATCATCTCAAACATTTATCCCTTGTTTGGAGAATGTTCAATATCCTCCTTCTAGCCATTTGAAAATATATGTTATTATTAAGAATGGTTATTCTACTGTGGTATGGAACAAGATAACTTATTCCTCCTATCTAGCTTTAATTGTGCTTTCTTTAACAAAATCTATACCCCTTTATGATCAAATGAATAGGATATTAAACATGATAAAATGAGTAGGTCTTGATTTTGTCCAAATACTTTGTCTATATCAATTGCTATTATTGCACAACTTTTCTTTTTTAGCCTGTTGTTCTAATGAACTTGATTAATTTTTGAATATTGAACTAGTTTTGTATACCTGGAATAAATACCACTTGGATATGATGGTGACTTTTAATATATTTCTTAATTCTATTTACTAATATTTTGTTTATTACTAATTTTTACATCTAGTTTTATCAAGAATATTATCTGTACTATCCTTTGTGCCCACCATGTTTCCCTTTTTCTGGATATCAAATAATACTGGCTTCATAAAATGACTAAAGAAGTGTTTCTACTTCCTTTACTTTTGGAAGTTAATTGTGTAGAATTGTTGTTCATTATTATTTAAATGTTTTCTGGAATTTTCTAGTGAATCCATCTAGGTGTGGATTTTTCTTTTTCTCATAGTTTAAAAACTCAATTTTTTAATAGTTATAGTGCTATTCAAATTATTTTGTATTGGGTGAATTTATAGTAATTCATGTTGGGAGTTAGTCTTTTACATCTAAGTTATCAAAAGTGAGTAACTGTAGTATTACCTTATTACAATATTGTTGTGTGCAGGATCTATAGTGGAATTTCCTGTTTCATCGATTTTTCTCTGTCATCTTAGTTTTTTTCCATTTTTTTGATTTCCACTCTCATTGTTATTATACCTTCAGCTTGCTTTGCATTTGTATGTTGCTTTTCTTCTAGCTTATTGACTAGCTTAGATTTTTTTATTTGAGACTCTCTTTTAAAATGTAAGCATCTCATGCTATCCATGCAGTTCCTTTGTACCTTTCTTCCAATCTTGCTACCTTCTTTTTTGTTTTGTTAATTTTGTGAATTGATATGATTTGCTTCTTTTTGTTTCTTAATTTTTGTAATTTCTATATTTTGTGATTACGATGGGAATTATACATCTTGAGTTCATTTTAAGCTGAAAACAAGTTTAAGCATGTGCAAAAACTCTTCACTTTTTCTTCCTCCCCCACACACTTTATTTATTGTTGTCAACATTTACACCTATTCATATTGTGTACCTTTTAATATAATATAATATGTTTTTTTAAGAAAACTTTTGCTTTTTAACTTTTTTTGGGGGGTGGAGGGATTACAAGTGTAAGCCAGTGCTCCTGGCTGTTACTTACTTTTGACATTTTTTAGACTTTCTGGAGGTTTACAATTTACTTGTAAATAAAAGTGCATAATCTTTTATTTTCAAAAACTTTGAGTAATATACTGATTTGTAAAATACATGTGAGTGCATGCATGTGTGTGTGCCTACAAATTCATCTCTTAAAAAAATGTATCATGGACATTTAAAGACAGTTGTTTTTTAATTTTATATTAGAATTAAAAGTGATTTACCTACTACTAGTACAGTAATATGGTATTCTTAGCAAGTTGTGTGTGTGTGTGTGTGTGTGTGTGTGTGTGTGTGTGTGTATTCACATGTGTGAGTGTAGATGTTTCTTTTTTAGCACTTAAATATATTATGTCACTCCTTCCACCCTACATAGTTTCTGGTGAAAAGTATGGTCGTCTTATATGGGGGTTCTCTTTTACATGATAAGCCATTTTACTTGCTTAAAAATTCTTTGTCTTGAGTTTTGATAATTTGATCATAATATTTCTCAATGAAGATATTTTGGTTTCATATTATTTGTTGCTCGTTGAGATTATTGGATATGGAAGTACAGTTTCTTCTTCTGTTTTTGGAAGTTTTCAGCCATTACTTCTTTAAATAAGTTATCTCTTTTCTTCTTCTGTGATTCATAAAATGTGTATATTGGTTTGCTTGATGATATCTCATAATTCTCCTCAGCTTTCTTTATTCTTTTTCCTTCTTTGTTTTTCCTTCTTGGCCTGCCTTGAAATTTGTTCATACTTTTCCTGCTTAATCTAGTCTTCTGTAGTGCTCCTCTAGTAATTTTTTTAACTCAGTTACTGTCTTCAGCTCCATGATATCTGTTTTTTATTTTTTATATTTTCTATATTTTAATTAAAGTTTACTGTTTGTTCATTCATTCTTCATAATCTCATAAACACCTTTATTATGTTTATTATAAATTCTCCATCATGTAAATAATAAAACTCCATTTCATTAGGGTTATTTTCTGAAGATATATCTTGTTTTTATTTATTTGGGCCATCTTTGTCTGTTTCTTCATCTTTCTTGATTTTGTATGTTGATGTCAGCATATTAAACAGAGCAGGAATCTCTCACAGACTTCACAAATTGGTCTTGTGCAGGAGTGAACCAATCAGCCCAGACAGAAATTCTAGAGCTCTCTACCATGCCTCTCCTTTTCCAGGAAGAAGCAGACAGCTGTGGTTATTTTCTGCTCACTCTGTGCTGAACCAGAAGAGAAACTATGGTATTTCTCAGTCTAAGCTGCCATCTCTGTTATTGCATATGCAGCTAAGACACACCAGTGCTGCAGGATTTATAAGGTAGATGTCAGATCTTTGGACATTTCTGGAAATGTTGGGGTACTGGATATGTGTATCAACTCTTTTCCTCCCCTGGGGGAAGCTAAAAGTTGAGTTTTTAATCTGTTTACTCTGTGCTGAGCAGAGGCAAAAAATCAAAAGATGTCTACCAGTCTATGCTTCCACCTCCATTCCTTGTCAGGCATGTTGAACACATCAAAGCTCCAAGGCTGGCAAAATAGAATTTTATCCCAGATAAGACAACCTGACTTTTCAGCAGAAACTATGTAGGGTGGAAGGAGTGAGATAATATATTTAAGTGCTAAAAAAGAAACATCTACACACACATGTGAACACACACACATGTGAACACACACACACACACACACACACACACACACACACACACACACAACTTGCCAAGAGTACAATAGCTGACAAACTTGTTTATGAAAAATGGAGGGACAAATACTTCTCCAGAAAAACAAAAGCTGAGAGAGTTTATCATTGATAGACCTGTCTTAAAAGAAATGTTAAAGAGAATTCAAGTTAAAATGCAAAACAGCAACAGGATAACAAAAAGTATAAAACTCATTGTTGAAGGCAAACATATAGACAAAAAATACCATATTACTGTAATAGTAGTGGGTAAATCACTTTTAATTCTAGTATAAAAGTTAAAAAACAACAGTCTTTAAATATCCATGATACATTTTTAAGAGATGAATTTGTAGGCACACATGCATGCACTCACATGTATTTTACAAATCAGTATATTACTCAAAGTTTTTGAAAATAAAAGATTATGCACTTTTATTTACAAGTAAATTGTAAACCTCCAAAAAGTCTAAAAAATATCAAAAGTAAGCAACAGCCAGGAGCACTGGCTCACATCAGTAGTTCTCCTCCCCCAAAAAAGTTAAAAAGCAAAAGTTTTTTAAAAAATCTATATTATATTAAAAGGTACACAGTATGAATAGATGTAAATATTGAGAACTTTTCAAATGTTTGACTATGATGTGTCTTAATTCGTATTTATTTTTATGTATTCTGTTTTGGTTTCTCTCAAGTATTGAATCTACAGGTTTATGTCTTTCCCAAGTTTGGAACATTTTCAGACATTATTTATTAAAATCTCTTTCTCCTATCTTTCCAAAACTCCAATGTTAGGTATTGTATAGTCTTTTATGTCCCTGAGTCTCTATTAACTTTTTTTTTTCATTCACTCTGTTTTTTCTGTTGTTCACATTGAGGAATTTTTTGGTGACAAGTTCTTTGATTCTTCTGTCTTTTCTATGCCAACACCATTCATTGAGTTTTAAAATTTTAACCATTGTTAACTCTCAGTCTGAGATTTCCATGTGTATCTTTGTATATCTTCTCTTCTTTTCTGAGACATTCCAGTTTTTAATTTGTTTCAAAGATATTTATAATTGCTTGTTGAAGCAATTTCATGATGTCTAAGGAAGATAATTCTCACAAATTTATTGTCTTGTAATCAGTCAATTGTCTTGTAATTAGTCGATTGTCTTTCCTACTTGTAATTGAGATATCCCTTGTTTTTGGTGTAATAAATGATTATTTTTTATTGAAACCTGTACATTTTTGGGCATTGTATTATGACACTGTCAATATTATTTCAGTATTGTGTTTTAGAAGATCCTCTCTGACCCTACCCCATGTTGAGGAAGATAATGACACTTGCTCATTATTGCCAGATGTGGTTAGAATCTAGGTTTTCCACTGCCCTCTCTTACTTTCCAGGTTGGCAGGAGAGAGAATCATCATCATAGGTGGGCAGGTGGCTGGACTGATTGCTGAACTGATTTACTAATTCATGTTCCTCCCTAGATTTTAGTTAATATCATCCTGTCTGAGAGTTGCAGGTAACTTCAGTATTGCTGAGAAGTTGTAAAATTCTGATTTTCCCTAGGCCTCCTCCAAAACGATCACGTTTAGAAGGGGAAGAGTGATTCCTTACTATCTGATGGTAGTGGAAGCCTAATACTAGACGAGCCTTCCCATATGGACCCACTGACATTATAATGGGGGTTCATTGCCACCCAGCTTGGATAATAGTCCCAGACACATAATCTGACACCACTGGCAGAAATATGGAATGAGTCATTGCAGCCTAATGAGTGTGGAAGTTCTGCCACTCCACTTGGCCTTTCTGGGGGTCTGGTGTTAGTTCAGCAGCTTTTTCTTTGGTGGTTTTCTGAAGTATAGTAGTTATTGTATGAATGTTACTTGTCTTGCTGCGCTGCCGTTTCCTGGTCCTTTGAGTAGAGATACAGTATTTTATTGGGGCATTTAGAGTTTTTATGACTGTACCTATTGACATTTTGGAGTTGATGCCTTCACCAGTATCCACACATACACTTAAATTGTATATGAGCCAAAAAGGAAAACCCAGAGAAATCATCACTGTCCTCATGTTCTGAGATCCCCACTTAATCTACTTTTTTATTTGCACCTTTCCTGTGATGTATGTTTTGACATCAGGGTACTTTAACTCTCAAAAATTGAAAGAAAAGAATTGAAAACAAAAACAAAAGCAATTCAATCAAGTAATAGGCAGAATGCATGAAGAGACATTTTCTCAGAGAGGCTATACAGATGGAGAACAAACACATGAAAGGATATTTAACTTAACTAACCATTGGGGAGATGCAAATTAAGACCACACACAGATATCACTACACAACTATTAAATCATTTAAAAAAGTGGTGACAGTACCAAATTCTGGAAAAGGATACAAAAAAACTGGATCTCTGATGCGCTGCTGGTGGGAATATAACATGAGATAGCCACCTTGGAAAATAATTTCACAGTTAAAAAAAAAACAAAAAAACAAAACTAAGCATGCAATTACAATGTGGCCCAGATATTATACTATCAGGCATTTAGTCCGTAAAAATAAAAGTATACAAATGAATATTTATTACAAATCAATTTGTATTAGCTAAAACCTGCAAATAGTAAAAATGTCTCCTATTGTAGCAAATAATCTTTGCTACATCTACACCAGGGAGTACTACTCAGCAATAAAAAAAGAATGAAATACTGACACATGAAACAACTTAGGTAAATCTCAAGGGCATTATCCTGAGTGAAGAATCTCATCTCAAAAGTCCCATACTGTTCTATTCAATTTGCAAAATCATTTTCGGCTGGGCTGTGTGGCTCAAACCTATAATTCCAGTAGTTTGGGAAGCCAAGGCAGGCAAGTCACTTGAGGAGTTCGAGATCAGCCTGCCCAAGATGGTGAAACCCCTTCTCTACCAAAAATAAATATTTAAAAAAATTAGCCAGGTATAGTGGTTCATGCCTGTAATCCCAGCTACTCGGGAGGCTGAGGCAATAGAATTGCTTGAATGCAGGAGGAGGAGGTTGCAGTGAGTTGAAATGGCTCCACTGAACTCCAGCCTGGGCATCAGAGTGAGACTCTGTCTCAAAAAAAAAAAAATTGTCTAAGTGGCAAAATTGTAGAGATAGAGAACATAGTGGTAGTAGTCAGGGTTTAAGGATGATGGTGTGTTTACTTTTCTAGGGCTGCTAAATGAAGTACTGTACCACAAATCAGATGATTTAAAACAACAAAAGTTTCTATAGCACAGTTTTAGAGGCTAAATTTCTGAAATCAAGGTGTCAACAGATTTTCTCCAAAGGCCCTGAGAATCTGTTGCATGCTCCTCTTAGTTTCTGGTGGCTGCTGACAGCCCTTGGCATTCCTTGGCTTATTGCTTTATAGCACCAATTTCTGCTTCTGTCTTCATTCAGCCTTCTTTGTGATGTTATGTGTTCTTCCTTTTATTATTAGGACATCAGTAACTGCGATTAGGTCCCATCCTAAATCTAGAATATTTTCATCTCCAGGTCCTTAACTAATTATATATACAAAAAATAATAATAATAAAAAACCCATATCCAAATCAGCTCACATTCAAAGGTTTTGGGTGGAAATGATGGTGAAGGGGAATGAGGTGAGAGTGATTTAGTGGGATAGTCTGAAGCATATCTTATGGTGATTAAATAGTTCTGTATCTTGGTTGATACAGTGATAGTCACACAGATCTACACATATGATAAAATGGCATAAAGCAAGTACACACTTTTCTGGTTTTGATATTCTTTTATAATTACACAGATGTAACCATTGGAGAAAACAAGCTAAAAGCTACATGAGACCTCTCCATACTATCTTTGTAACTACTTGTCCATTTATTATCATTTCAAAAATTATAAATGGGTCTAATAATTTACTTACAGATGACAACAACTTTCCCCTATTTATGTCTCTGTTTGTGTATATATATGTATTGTATATAGTCCTCACTTTACATTGTAGCTAATACAAAAAACAATGTTATATGCCTCCTCAAAAAAGGGGAAACAATTGATAATTATTAAAATGTGTCATTAGTCATGTGTCCAATAGTTTAAAAATTTGCTTATATTGTCAAAGAGTTTATACATTTGCTCAGAAGGTTGTAAGAATGAGAGTGACTGACTGTCTTATTGAGTGTTCCTGTTTTAAATATTAGGTCTAGAGTGTCACTATAATAAAGTTAAATTAAGACCCAAATTAATTAGAAAGTGTCATAATGCATCTTACATAGTCAAAACTCCTTTTTATTCCCAAACTTATTTATGTGTATTTAATGGTTTTAGTTAAAAAAAGGACAATTGAATGATTAAAGGTTTTTTAAGATCATAGAACCTCTATCCTAAAAATAAAATGGGAACATGAGCAATCTATTTGCACAAATCTTTTACACAATGGACAAAATAGAATCTCGTACAGGGACAATCATTCGCATTGAATATATTGGATATATATGTACACACACACACACACATAAACACACACACACACACACACACACACACTCCCTGTCTCTGCATTGTAAATGTGTCCTTTAAAGTGTTTTAAATATGCTATTAGTAAAAGAATTATTTTAACATCATTTTGCCTACTAAAACGTTTTTATTTTCTAAAATGTATACAGGGAGTTCTTCGTGTTTTAAAGCCAAGTTATATTAGAGTAACTGACTGGCAGTTGTCTGTTTTATTAGAAATGAGATTCCTCTTCCTCTGACCACAGAAACTTAACAAAAAATATGTTACCATTGAGAATTTAGTATGATTAAGTTTGACACTTCTTTACAGAGAAAATATCCATGGGTGGAATCAAAATGCCATAAGGGAAATAAAGCTGTAACAATAGAACAGAACTGCAGAGAAAGAAAAACGAATCACAACTCAGGTTACAGATCATTTGTGAGAAGGATGACACTATTTTCTGATTAAACTTGAAATTCCAATTGTGTGTTTACAGACAGAAATGAGTCATGAATTATAATTTTGAATTATCATTCTTAATCTCAATCACAAGAGATTTACATTTGTACAATGACACTTTTCCCACTTATCATAGCATACATATTAATATCAAAAATTGTAGCCTAAATTTATCTAGTGTCTTCAATGCAAAACATCAAAAGATATTGTAAAGACTAAATTGCCTCACTTTATTGTAGAACTCACTAAACATTTAAAAGCAGTTTCAGTACATTGCAAATTGATCTCATATGTAAAGTGAAGTGTATAATTTACTTTTCAAAATCAAATCAAGTTAAAATTGTTAAGATAAAATAACTGAACAAAGAAAAGTGTTAAATATTTTTTATAAATTAATATTGAGCTAAATATGAGGACCATTCTATTAGACAAGCCATTTCAAAATTCTAGGATGTTATTCAGGATTCAAATGTGTTTCAGCATCCTTATTGTGCAAACTTATTGACCATGACACAATGTGATCCTGAAGGTGAATGGGGATTACTTAGGAATGAGAACTTTCAGTCTGGACCTTTGTGTGAAAAATTTTCCTTTCTAAATTACATTATAATGCAATAATTTAAAGTAATAGGGAATGTTCCACAGAATTTCTTTTTTTTTTTTTTGAGATAAGAGTTTTGCTCTTGTTGCCCAATCTGGAGTGCAGTGGCACAATCTCAGCTCACTGCAACCTCCGTCTCTTGGGTTCAAGTGATTTTCCTACCTCAGCCCCCAAGTAGCTGGGATTACAGCTGTGTGCTACTATACCTGGCTAATTTGGATTTTTAGTAGAGATCGGGTTTCTCCATGTTGGTCAGGCTGGTCTCAAACTCCCAGTCTCAAGTGATCCGCCTGCCTCAGCCTCCCAAAGTGCTGGGATTACAGGTATGAGCCACCATGTCCAGCCAGAAAAGATTTTTTAATGATTTCTGTGTTAGTTACTTCAGACTATTTCACGCCATAGAGCCAGTTATTGACAGAATCCAAAATATATGTAAGCCAGACATTGCATTGTGTCATTCTCCTCCTTCGTTCTATTCTATTTACTTCTATTTTATTCCTAACCCCAGCCCCAAATGCTTTCTTGTCTCAAGTCCTTCACTTTCCATGTCAGGATAAATCTATTGATTCATAGCACTGTGTTAACACTTATCAATGTAGTACAATAATTTAAGTATTTATTTCCTTCAGTAGTCAGCTCCTTGAGGATAAAGTTTATAAATTATTTATGTCTGTTTTCCACATACCCAATGCAGTGCCAAGTACATCTGACAGCCTTTTGTTTCAGACTATGTTCTCAATGATGTTCTTATACGAAAATGTGTTGGAAGATAGATATAGTGTCTACTTCCAGAGCAAGAGCATATTTTTGAATTGTCCAGAATAGTAAAAGTAACATCACTCTCCCAGGCAAAGGATCAGTTTGCTTGCAGTCCATTATAAAATGTTTGTCTACCCTAAACCCAAGGCTCCTCAGTTATGATTCAAATACACTGCAGTCAGGTATCTACTTGGACTATGCCATGTTGTCCCCATGGGACTTAATGTTGAAGAAAAAAAAATACAGCTATGAAATTCATCAGATTCTTTTTGCCATGAATAATATAAATCCTTTGTCTCTGTCTCCAGAATCTCAGATCTCTATTAGCATCCATGAAACTATGAGAGGCTAACTTACTAGCATTCAAATAAAGTAAAACCTCAGACCCTGCACATTTATTGAAATTAGTTCCTCATATCATAGATGTAAACTATGACTGCAAAGAAAAAAAGAAAAAACAAAACAAAACTAAAAGCCCAATCAACGATCTGGTCTACACATTACCCATTTCACATATCAGGAATCAGAGGTTCAGAAAAGTTGTGACACCCTCTAAAATGATGCTTAAAACATATTTTTGTGAATGTTTAGTAATATATGAGTAATTATTAAATTAATACATTTTCTGATTATACAGAAAACAACTATAAAAGCATGCTTCCATATGTTAGTACTGATATTTATCATTTGCATGCACAATCACATTGGCATGGTGATGTACTTCTTTAATTGTTCAGAATAAAAGAACAAACAGAGGAAAATATTTATATACATATACAATATGGTGAGATCAGGTGATATGTTGTGACATGCTATGTAAAGAAATTTTTGATTAGTCTAATTAGAAAAAACTAGAATGAGAAATTTTTAAAATGATCCATCATAGGAGAAGCATCTGAGTTTTAGCAAACCTACATTATCTCATATCTAAATCTATGTTGTCCAACAAATTAAATCATGTTATTAATTTAAATTTTACTGATTTTTAAATTAAGGTCATATTCAATTGGTATTTTGTTTTTTCTAAACCTGTATGAGCTACAAACATGAGGAAACTCTACTTACTATATTTTTATATGTGAATGTTATTTGTAATGATTTAAATTAACAAGGAAAGTTCACAAGAAGTATTTTAAAAGAAATCTGTGCATGTGCATTAACTTACTGTTTAGAAACTCGGCCCTGAGACGTACACTCAGTTACTGACAGGACATATAGTATAGCTGTTCCTTGGTGTATATGGAAAAGTGATCCCTCTCCCCATACCAAAATCTACAGACTCATGTTTAGCAGTCAGCCCTGCAGAACTCACATTTAGGTAAACTAGGCCCTCCATATAAGCTGGTTTTGCAACCTGAGAGTACTGTATTTTTGATCTGTGTTTGGTGGAAAAAATCCATGCATAAGTGAACTCATACTTCAAAACTGCCTTGGTCAAAAGTCAACTGTGTATTGAAACTAAGCTCTTTTCTTTTTTTTTTTTTTTCCCATTTATTTATTTTATTGCATTTTAGGTTTTGGGGTACATGTGAAGAACATGCAAAATTGTTGCATAGGAACACACGTGGCAGTGTGATTTGCTGCCTTCCTCCCCATCACCTACATCTGACATTTCTCCCCTTGCTATCTCTCCCCAGCTTCCCACCCCCCACCGTCCCTCCCCTATTTCCCCCCAACTCACCCCAGTGTGTAGTGCTCCCCTCCCTGTGTCCATGTGTTCTCATTGTTTAACACCCGCCTATGAGTGAGAACATGCGGTGTTTGATCTTCTGCTCTTCTGTCAGTTTGCTGAGAATGATGGTTTCCAGGTTCATCCATGTCCCTACAAAGGACCCAAACTCATCGTTTTTGATGGCTGCATAATATTCCATGGTGTATATGTGCCACATTTTCCCTATCCAGTCTATCGTCGATGGGCATTTGGGTTGGTTCCAGGTCTTTGCTATTGTAAACAGTGCTGCAATGAACATTCGGGTACACGTGTCCTTATAGTAGAATGATTTGTAATCCTTTGGATATATACCCAGTAATGGGATTGCTGGGTCAAATGGAATTTCTATTTCTAGGTCCTTGAGGAATCGCCACACTGTCTTCCACAATGGTTGAACTAATTTACACTCCCACCAACAGTGCAAAAGTGTTCCTATTTCTCCACATCCTCTCCAGCATCTGTTGTCTCCAGATTTTTTAATGATCGCCATTCTAACCGGCGTGAGATGGTATCTCAGTGTAGTTTTGATTTGCATTTCTCTGATGACCAGTGATGATGAGCATTTTTTCATATGTTTGTTGGCCTCACGTATGTCTTCTTTTGAGAAGTGTCTGTTCATATCCTTTGCCCACTTTTGAATGGGCTTGTTAGTTTTTTTCTTGTAAATCTGCTTTGAAACTAAGCTCTTTTCATTGTGTCATTTTGACTCCCTTTTTACTTACTATTTATCTAGAGAAGAAAAGCAGAAAAACATTCATTCATCTATTAATCAGAGATAACATGCAATAATTTCTGAATCCAAAGTTATTTGGTTGTAGACACTAGTAAATTATCTAGTAGTTGTGATCCAAATGCTTGAAGTTCTATTGACAAAATGGTATGCCAAAAATATAAATCATTACCCTTGTATTATTGATTCTGTATTTCAATGTATTTGAACGCTGATTTGTGAAAATCAATGCTTAGCTAAATTTTGCAAAATCTTTTTGTTTTCTTACTACACAATTATGACATAAACACATAATTAAGATTCCAATGCCTTCTTAAACACTCAGTTCATGAAAAGTTAAATGCAGTCATTTTGGATATAATCTCATCTTTTGGTAAAGTGAGTACACTCTGTGCTTGGTTTATTCATTTAACTTGTTATCACACAAAATGCTCATTACTCCATGCTCAGTATTTGTGACACAAGTTAATTAGGCTCAGACATCTTTCTATGTATCTTTGTTATACTTTTCTTACCTTTGATTGCTACTATAAGGTAGGAGAATAAAGTAAAAAATCCTTAATAATGATTCTTAATTTAATTTATGTAAAAATAAATAAACATGTATTTTCTAATTCTGTGCATTTTATATTTTACTTATTTAATTTAATTTATTAAACTGGAAAATTTGCTAGTCCAATTCTAAGAGAGCTCTAAAACTTCAAATTGTATGTATTTTAAATTGACTTTACATATTTAAATTTACTCAGTGGCTTTTTTTAAAAACATGATTTATATCTCAACTCTGATGACTTATCAACACCAGAGCCAAAAAGAATGGATCTTTTCTTGCCAAATGTTAAACTTAAGGATTTATTTTTTTTAAACATAGTAACGTTTCCTTACCAATATTTAAAATGCTGTTGACTTTTAAACTATATAAATCTTAATAACAAAATACTGCCAGGAGGGCTGGATTGGCTTAAAGTTGCTTAGAGAATTATTCTGATGCTTGTTAAATTGGACTGAATCTTGGTTTCCTAGGGAAATGTGTATTGTTAACAAACAGAAGGAGTTTAAGAGAAAAAACCCAATTATACTTCTGTCTGAAAAGTAACATAATAAATTAGCAATCTCAAATTCTACAATTTTTGTGGCTCAAAATCCGTTAATTTCCCCTTATAGATTTTGGAAGTCCCAGTAACCTAGTGTCAACATAACTCATGGAAATAATATTTAACAAACTCCAAGTCCTAGAAAGTAGGGAAGGGAAAGATCTGAGTGGCTCTGGAAGCTTATTTTGACAGTTTAGTTTAGAACCTGCTTAGTAGGTCTGAATTAGCTCAAGAGAGGAACAGGCTCTGTGTCCTGGAAATTGACTCATTCTAACCAGGACACTTTCTGAATAAGGAAATGTCTATCATCACATATTTACATACTCCCCCAATTTCATTCCTCTGTCCTATTCCTACAAATATGTAAACATAATAAGGATGGGATTTTTCCCTATTAAGACATTCATCATGATGCACATAGATTATTTTTGCCCAGCATAAGCTATAGGATAATGAGATTATCTGGATATGCATTGTATACTTTTCTATAGTCTGTCTTAACCTAATAAAACTCTTTCATATCTGAAACACACATGATAAACAACAAAACAACAAAGAATAATTTATATCAGAATAGAAAAATATTAAAAATATTTTAAATATATATGAATAAAATAATACTTTATAGCTTTTTATTTAACTTTATCATGGTTCCTAGGAAAGAAAGACATAGCAGTTGGTGTGTAACTCATCTTCTCTATCCTGGAGGTGTCCAAAGAGAAATCATGAGGTTAAACCTCCTTTTGAACATATCAGATCTTCACAAGGTAATATTAATGGAAAGATTACTTTATCCCGGAAATTTTTAAATGAAGTATATCTAGATTACTTATGATAAATACAGTTGAATAAATGGATTTACAAAAACTGGGCCACTGGAAAATGCAAGTATCAATTCTATAATTTTGTAAGTCAAAAATAAAGATATTTCATTACTGATTATTGTTTTTGTTTCAGGGATGCCCTGTATGTATTACTTAGAGTTTTTGTTGTTGTTGTTTGAAAAAGCGTCAGGCTGGAGTAGCCTGGACTACAGGTGTGCGCCACCACACCCAGCTAATTATTGTATTTTTAGTAGGGAAGGGGTTTCACCATGTTGGCCAGGATGGTCTCCATCTCTTGACCTTGTGATCTCCCTGCCTTGGCCTCCCAGGGTGCTGGAATTACAGCTGTGAGCCACCACACCCAGCCTAGAGTTTTTAAATATTAAATCTGAGCCAAGGGTTATTCTTGCATCCCAGTGAATGCCACTGGCAGTGCAGATTACTGCATGCTTTGTGTGTGCCTAACATTTTTTTGTATTCTTTTAATTTTTAGTGAAGTTTAGTGCTGGAAAAGATATTATTATGAATATTATTTGACAATTTGACCCTTTGCATTATTTCAGTTGTACAGTAAAAAAGACTTTCTTTGCTTTGTCCAGATAAATGATTAATGTTGATATTCTAACCACTGTGGCAGATTAATGGGATGACATAAGATATGGTGGAATAAAAAATGCTCATTAGTGTGACCTTAGGTGTCCTGAAAATCTTCCAACTTGCAGAAGAAAATATTATCTACAGTTTACTGAACTCTTACTGAGTACTTGGCATAGGCAAAGTCCTTTGCCTACATAATGTCATTGCTTCATAATAGCAAACACTGAGTCATGTATTAATACCTCCTTCAACAAATGAGAAAACTAAGACTTAGAAGAGGCAACCAAACACTTATTTGGAAACACCAGTTATTATCAATGAATGAGAGTTACTCTGAGCTACTCTTTCCAAAATATCAATTGAACACAATACTATAAAATGTTCAAAAATATTAAATTTTACACATAGTGCTTAACAAAGAATGTCTTTTCTTAACATACTGAGTTTCTCTTAGCATATTGTTCTAAATAAGTATACAAAATGACATACTGTCCCTTTAGATATAGATAATTAAATAAATTTTATTATTTTAAGTGTTGTCTGTTACATAAGTTTTTCAAGGAAAAAGTTTCCTCATGAAAGCACTGTGGTAAAAAGCAAGAATGAAATTGTAATTATGACTGTAACATACAGAGAGATTATAGCACCAAATTATGTGGTTTTTCGCTATACTTTCTATCACTAAAATATTTTATAGAAATACTCTGAGTCAATTAATTCATTTATCTTCCTACATGTACACAGAATTAATGCATTCAGTCATGTGAATAACAAATTTGCATATTATATTTTATCTCAGAAAATCAATTGTAGTTAATTTATTTTCTGTAAACCATATAATTTTATTTACAAAGTTTTACTGCACTAGATAGTTAAGGGTATAAGTAGAGGTAGATTTTAAAAGTTCCAATACCACTTCCCTGTGTCTTCATGTATTAATTTATTCATTCTGAGCATGTTTTTGAGCACTTATCATGTGACAGGTTCTATTTTAGAAACGATAGATACAGCTGAGTGCAAAACAAAGTTCCTGCTTTATTGAGCTTATATTCTAAAAGAAAAAGACAAACAATAAACATGAACCTATAAATACCAGACAATTACAAGCGAAATAGAGCCATAGAAGAAGATAGAGGGATAGAGAGATGGGGATGGGGGCTATTTAAATATGGTTGTCTAAAATTTGGAGACAATTGGGACTAGTCCTTAAGTGAAATAAGAGACAGGGAAGATTGAAATATAAAAGAGTAGGGGAGATTAGAGAGTCATGGGGCTGTTAGAGGAAATGAGTAAAAGCAGGAGAGAAATAATTCACTCCAGCTTCTCTCAAAAAGTAGAGTTAAAGTTCAGTTTTCTGACAGCTCTGCCCTTTCTCTTCCTTTCTTTCTGAGATTGGGTGCAGTTGAAAATGTGTCTTTATCTGGTAATACAAAAGAGACATAAAGCCAACATTTTATCCTTTCAGCAGAACCCTGGCTGAGGTGTCTAAAGCCCCATTGTCTTCTCATTAGTCTCATTATTCTTACTATTGTTGTTTTTGGCATGTCTTCCGGTGATAAAAGTGGCCACACTGGCCTTTGGGTATAGCATGTATTGCTGCTGACTCTAGGTCCTGCCATCCCTCCAGACATCAAAGCCTCATCCTTGAACAGCTCTGTGGCCAGATTACTCCTTCATGAGTTCCTTGATATCTGATCCTTCACTCTTAATCCACTCATGTTTGCCTTTTTATGTTTCATTGGTCATAAAGGATTAACTTACAACTATTTCCTTCTTTATGGAAATGATTCATCTTTGATACAGCCTCTTCCTTTCTTGAAGCACTAACTGTGGGGCAACATTAACTGATGTGGTGAGAGGATCAAACTTTACTTATTAAAGACAAAGCAAAAAACAACAAAACAAACACATACCTACAGTCATTGGAATGTACTTAAAAATGGCTTTACCTTTATACATACAGTTTCATATAACATAGCCTTGCTTTTTAACATAATTTAAGGCTAGTTTGTAACTATTATCCATTTGATGTCAGTCTCTTTATTCTGTGCAATTATTTCTAATTTTAATAAAGTAACTATTAAGTACTGATTATGTTATTGTTCACACAATTTCAATCTAGACTGAAACTCTACCATAAAAAGAAAGCAAAAGTAAATTTTTTTAATGAAAGTTAAAATACGATCATAGCACTCAAAACACTACTAGGAAGCCAATAAAAAATTACTAATGTAAATTAGACTGAACTTTTTACTTATACCTACTACAAGTAGGATAGTTGTAAAACTCCAGAAAATAGAAAACTGAATCATTCATCTAGCCAAAAGGGTCAATTTTTTAAAAACAATTATTGATAAAATAAAATATACAACAGAACATTTCAAACAGGCTTTCTTCAAATTCTGCTAAAAAGGGATATTTGCATTTTAGCTATACTTCTTTCCTTTGTCTAAAAAGAGGTGCAGTAGCTCATGCCTGTAATCCCAGTACTTTAGAAAGCAAGGTTTGAAACCTGCCTGGCCAACATAGCAAGTCCCTGTCTCTACCAAAAAGAATATAACAATAATAATACTAATAATGGGTCATAATGGTGCATGTCTGTAGTCTCAAATACTTGAGAGGCTGAGATGAGAAGATGGGAGGATTGCTTGAGCCCATGGGTTCAATACAGCCTATGATCATGCCACTGCACTCCAGCCTGGGTGAAAGAGGAAGATCCTATCTCTAAAAAATAAAAGTAAAAAATGAAATGAGAATTGAATTTTAATACATTAATTTCGGCCTTGTCTCTTCCAAGAGGTGGGGAAACACTCGAATATAGAAAAGAATCACCCACTGTCAATGGAAAACATCAGAAATATATATTTCTTTCTGAATGTGCAATGTCTCAGTAGCTGTTAATGTCTCAATACCTTTAGAGCCTTCTACTTTTAGCCATAGGTGATCAGTTAGCCTGGAGATTGCAACATCTTGAGATATATGAATATTAGTTTGCTCGTTACATTGTATATAAGGTAAACCTAAAAAGTAAAAGACAAAAAAGAGTACACTGTTAAGTGATATTTACAAATCTTAACTGTGTTTTGGAATCATCTGAGGAGCTTTTAACAAGTCTGGGTATCACTTCTGTGATTTGATTTAATTGGTGTTAGGTATGTTCTGCACATCAGGCTATATAAAATCCTTCCGGGCTATTCTACTTTGCATCCAACGCTGAAAATCACTAAAGACAAATTTAATTTTGAAAAATTGAAACATTTCAGGTGAAAGCTAAGTGGTTATAATTGTAAATAGAACATACCCCATTTTCACATGATTCAGCTTCAACTTGGATTCAAAATACCATTAAAAATAAGGACTCAAATAAAAATAGTGTCTGTTCAAGTAAAATGTATTTGATGTAACTTCACAAACCTTAAATTATTTAAATATAAATTTATACATAAAAACAAATGTGATCCTCTTCGAGGTTACTATGTCCTAAGAGTATTGGTGGCTATTCATCATTCATTTTTCAAGTAGAAAGATATTTGTAACACACAAAGGGAAAAAAATGAGACAGGAGAAGCAAGGTTAAATTGTTTCTTAATTGTTAAGCATGTTCACAGCAGAAATCCTTTGTAGGTTTATTTAAAGCAGTTTGTATGCTAGTTAAGCCCTCTGTCAGAGGCTAATAAAATGCAACAAATTATACTTTAGACTTGTTACTTTAGACTTGTAAGAAAATTAACATATTTTCTTACAGTTTTCTCTCTATGCAAATGTTATTTTACTAGATTGTAATTACACCCCATATGTAATTTACATATTAATAAAATGATATACTTTCAACAGTATAGTTAACAATAATTCTCCAGAGAAATCTAGCTGATTTTATTAAGAGATTGGGTCATAATTGTATATGTAATGAATTCATCTTAATTGATATTTGGTTATATTACTTGTAGATAATTTTAGATGTAAAAAAAACTTTTTCTAAATGAATTTTTTTTTAATTCCTTTAAATTGTTTCTCATGTATTCACTATTATTTTCTATACTCTTTGGCCTGAAGTAAGTGGTCAACAGAAGTGAAATAAACAGAGGTTGTGGAAGGAATAAATATACTTAGTCCTTAATCCATGAAACTCACTGAGTGACTTGGATGTCTACATCAAAAATGTGTTTTCCATTAGCATGGGCTTCTCATCACCCTCACCCTGGTAGCAGTGTAAAAGATGAGAGTGTAAATAAATGACTATATATGTTTAGTTTTAAATTTTTTCATAAAACATGAGTAACATAAAATAGAAATGACATATTGATGCTATTTATATATACAACTTTTTAAATACATAAATTCCATTCTGAGCAAGCATGACTTACAGAACATGATAATAAAGTAACTCAGTCAGACCAATGCTACCACTGATCATTCTTAGCATATAGAAAGTTTTGTGCTTGCTTAACATTGCAAAATACATTATTAAACTAGAAATTAAAACTTTAACTCAACATAATAATCAAAACTTGAAACATAGTTTAAAATTTTGTCACCTCCTCACTCACTTAAAGGGTCTTTGAGTTAAGGAGGTTGAATTCAGGAAGGAAATATGGTTAGTTATTTATTTCAGATTCTTCTCATCTTTGGAGATCATGACACTATTTTTATGTATAAAAGGTTTTTAAATAAACTTAATGGACTTCTGTTGTATACATGTAATGAAGAATACCAGGGTAAGGCCCAGATATCCATCCTTCAACCTATTTATTCATCCTTTTATCTGTTTAGATCAATCTGTCTAGCTATATGCTTATTTATATTCTCAGCCTATATCTGAAATTAATTTTTTAAAAATTCATATAAATAACCATTCAGGAAAATAAAATACATAAAGAAGTTCAGCAAAGAGATCACATAACTACAGAAAAATAAAGGAAGAAAGAAAAAAAGAAATGAGATTTCAGTACCAGCAAGTAAATGAACTAATAATTCACACATGCTTAAAGATAACTTGCTAAATGTCTGGCTTTGGGTTTTTGAATAGGTGAAGCAAATAAATCAATGGAGTGTATTAGTTTGATGCCCATAAAATCAAAGCCAATGAATGGATTAGGACAAGCAATTGAAGGCCTGAAAGAATTTTGTCCTCTAAGGCCTGATAAAGGGACACTAGCTAACGTTATGGAAAAAGATCTCAGTGTTAATGTACAATTTTTAAAACTAAAATTTATCACTTTCTTGTCAACATAAAGTTTTAAATATCCTATGCAATTCATTTATTAATGTGGAATCAGTAAGATACTGTGATAGCTCCAGAGAATATTTGAAAAATTAGGTATTTGTAGGTAAAGTTAGGATAAAATTGCTGAGTTAAATACTAAACTGTTTAATTTCCAATACAGCCATACAAAATAACCTCTAGGGTTATCTCTTTTCCTGGAAATAAAATATTTGCACATTTATCAGACAAAAATTTATAAGTCAGTAGCACTTGATACAGTACAGATGTGTGTCCTCTCCAAATCTCATGTTGAAATGTGATTTCCAGTGTTAGAGTTGGGCAAGGTAGGAGGTAATTGGAACATGAGAGTGGACCCCTTGTGAATAGCTTGGTGCCCTCACCCATGTTAATAAGTGAATTCTCATTCTTACTAGTTCATGTGAGAGCTGGTTGTTAACAGAGCCTGACATCTCTCTTGCTTTCTTTCTAACCATATGACATAGCTGTTCCTCCTGCTGCCATGATTGAAAGCTCTCAGAGACCTCACCGGAAGCAGATGCTGGTTCTGTGCTTCTTGTATAGCCTGCAGATCTATTAGCCAAATAAACCTCTTTGCCCTTTAAATTACTTACCCAGTCTCGGGTATTCCTTTATAGAACTGTAAAATGGACTAACACAGCACTGAAGAGTTGTGAAGATATCCTAGAAGACAGAAGAGTCAAACTGGACACTACACTGAAAATTTATCCTTTTTTTTTCTTTAAGACAGAGTCTCACTGTATTGCACAGGCTGTACTGCAGTGGCACGATGTTGGCTCACTGCAACCTCTACCTCCCAGGTTCAAGTGATTCTTGTGCCTTAGCCTCCCAAGTAGCTGGGGCTACAAGCATGTGACACCACACTCTGCCAAATTTGCATTTTTAGCAGAGATGGGGTTTCACCATGCTGGCCAGGCTGGTCCTGAACTCCTGGATTCAAATGATCCACCTGCCTCGGCCTTCCAAAGGGGATTACAGGTGTGAGATACTGTGCCTGGCCAATAATTTCTTAATATCTCATCAAAGCTCAAGAGAGGATTATAAGAGACTGAAGATGTCACTGGAAAACAAAGCAAAAGAAGAAAGTGGGTGAAAATATCCTGAAATCTAGATGAAATGTAGCAAGATAAATAAAAAATAGCATAATAATGATGAAAATGAGAAACAGGAAAGTATACGCTTGAAAAATATTTAAATTCGCTTTCTTTTAGTTAAAGATTGCTGAGTGCAAACTTTCACATAACTAATATAGTTAATTCAAATATGCTCGGCCTATGAATCTTATATAAAATTTTATTTAATTAAAGAAGGCTCTCATGCATAAAATCATTTTCCTTAGGAGAAGAAATGAGGAAATACATATTTATTTTAAATCTCTCTAAGTCATTTTGAAAACTCTAATTCCTAATTATGATGAGCTTGTTATTCAAAGAGTTTTATATCTGTATTTAACCTTCAATTACATGTACATCACAGGAAACTTAAAAAAAATCAATTATTTTAAATGAAAAGAATAGAAAGATTCAGTGGAAACTATAGAAAGAGTATTTAAGTGTCCAATAATTTGTCTATTTAAATACTTAGGGGATGTTCCTTTTTAGTATCAATCATTATTTACATGATAAAATTCTAGAACTGAAAATATTCTTGGAAATTATCTGGCTGTACATTTCAAATGGTAGAGAGACATTTCTAGGAAGTTATCTTTAGACATTGTCTTGACTATATCCAGTTTTTGGAAACTTGCTACCATATAAGTCATCATTGAAACATTTTCTAGCATTCAGGTTAAATCTTTATCTCTGCCATTTCTATTTACGGGTTCTATTTATTTTTTGAATCAAAATAAATAAAAAACTCGGAGCAGCTCATGTGCACTGCTCTCATCATCTGTCTTTAACATGGCCAACAGTTAAATATGTAAATTGCATTATTATGTTATCATGGCTTGCCTTAATATTTTTGCCGTATATACAAAAAACATCCAACAGCTTTTGTTTCTTCACATGACTTAGCTCCCTGTATATACTCCATTTTGTTCCCATACTTTGACCTGAATCAAATTAATCTATAGTCATAATAAAATGTATTGTTTAAATTAAATAGCATTGTTTTAGAGTGTGACTTCTGCCCCTATTCAAAGTTCATGTTGATATGCTACACATTCATATTTAAATTTTGGCAAGTCTTTCCATTACTGGATGGAATAAGTAATTGAAAGCCAACATTTCAACATAGTAGAACTAAAACAGAAAAAAAAATGAGTTTTTTTAGCTTAGTAGAACTAAAAAAAAAATTAAAATGATGAGTTCTCCTTTTCAACTAGAGAATTGAAAAATCAGAAAGGACTGCAGTGACAAATTCAAGAGAAATAAGAAGCTTTCATTGTTGATCTGCAGATGTCTTTAACTTGAAGGAGATTTGTTAATTCTAAGTAGGGGATAAAATCTGAAAATTTGGATATCACAAGGGAAAGGGCCCATACCCTGGATGAAGAAAACTTCAGAACGTTTGACTCCTTTGACTGGCTAACAGGAAACATTGTACATTTGAAAGGCCTTAAATACATGGACGTTTTCCTCCTTGAGATGATTGCTAAATTCTATAGATGAAAGGAGGTTAAAGCTAAAGAGCTGAACCGAAAAAATTTCTTAAAAGCAGACCAAAAATTCCTACAGTGTCTTTTTCCACAAACGAAAAGTACATTCCAGGATTTTTACTGAAAGCTCTGAAAGGCAACGCTTTGGAATAGGAATGAATCAGGAAGTAGTTTGATAATTACCAAAAGGGTAACCAGTCTCAAAGCTGCTCAGCTCCATTACTAGATTAATGTGTTCCAATCTGTTTAAGTTTTTCCATTTATCATTCTTTTTGTATTTTTATTGATGTATAATAGTTGTACATATTTTGAGAGTACATGCTATGTTTTGATACATGTATACAGTGTGTAATGATCAAGTCAGGGTAATGGGCTATCTCTAACCACAAATACTTATCTTTGTGTTGGAAACATTAAAACTCTCTCCGAGCTCTTTTAAAATTTACAGTAAATCATTGTTAACTATCATTTTCCTATAGTACTATTGAGCATTACAATATATTCTTTCTATATAACATAGTTTTTGTACCCATTAATCAACTTTTCTTCCTCCACTTCCTCCTTCCCTTCCTAGCCTCTAGTAATCATCAATTTATTCTCTATCTCCACGAGATATGCTTTTCTAGCTCTTACATATGAGTGAAACATGCTATGTTTGTCTTTCTGTGCCTGGCTGACTTCACCTAACATGACCTCCAGTTTAATCAGTGACAAGATTTCATTCTTATATATTGCTGAATAACAATACATCCTGGAAGATATTAGACTAGAAGGAGCTGATGTGCACTACTCTCATGAACAAGAAACAAAGGGGCTAGTGAACACTGACCCCGAAAGCCAGCATCTGAGAAACTGTGCAAGGACCCATCAAGATATCAGAGGAACACTGAGATCAGAGAGGTACGAAGGTGGCCACCAGCCTATCTGGGCTCAACATGGAGCCAGGAGAACCTCTCTAAAACAAAAAATGATGAATGAACGAGAACCCCCAAAGGAATTCATATTCTTTACAGAGACCTGTGCAAGACTGGGAAGAGGAGAATCTCCCTACCCCACTCACTCCCACCCCCACATCACCTCACCATGCTGCTAGACTGAAGCAGAGAGTTACCTAGACACTTTGCAGGGGCAACACTTGAGTCCTAGTGGACCTCTAAGCCTTGGGCCTTAGAGCTGACCAGCACTCATGCCATAACTACAATAGAGGCTGCAGTTGCACTGCCTGGAAGCAGTAAGATTGTTCCATCCTCCCCACTCCACAACCCCGCTTTGCCTGACTAGGCTTGCTATTAGCTTCCTACCCAGCACTCTGGTTTAGGCCCAAATGCAGCTGGTCCTCCACCTATCCCCACTACTGGTAGCCAAGCAGGCAACACTTGCTAGAGGTTCTGGCCCAGTAATCTCACTTCTGTGTGAGTTTACCTGAAGGAAACATTCTTACATTAGAGTGTGCAACCTCACCAGTCCCCGCCACTGGTAATCAGTGAGTAATGCTTGCTAGAGTTTCTGTGCCCGTGGTCCTGCATCTATGTGTACTTAACTGAAAGGTATAGCTTCCTGTGGTCCTGGGAAATACCCGATAGCGGAGCATATGAGACAACAAATCTTGGCCACTGGTAGCTAGGCAGGCAACACTCCCTCGAACTTCCAGCCTAGCAGTCCCACTTCATTGTGAACTCACTGATGGGCACAGATTCCTGTTTTTCCAGAAAATACCTAGACAACTGAGGCCATAAATCCAACTACCCCCCGCTACTGGTAATTAGGCACACAACACCTGCTATGGTTTTTGGCTCAGCCGTCCCACTTCTTTGGGAACTCAATTAGAGGACACAGCTTCCTGTTGCCTTGGGAATACTTGGACAGCAGGGTGGACATCTCTACCCGTCCCCATCCCTGGTAGCTAGGCAAGCCATGCCTGCTAGAGCTTCCAGCCCAGTGGTCCTACCTCTGCTTGAATTTGCTGAATAGCACAGCCTCCTGTTGCTCTAGAAACACCCGGATGGCAGGGAAGGCAACTCCACCCACACCTGCCTTTTGTAGACTTTTCCAATCTAGCAGATCTGTTTCTACATGAATTCTGCAGGCAGGTGCAAACATGTTTCCCTAGGAAGCACATTAGGGCCAGCATGGCAAGGATATAGCTTGTCTGCCAGCTGAGGCCCCTGCCTCAGGGAGTCCCATGGACCAGAAAAATAGTTTTAATTTTAATTTTTCATTTTTACGTGTATATATTATAGTAGGTATTTATATTTATGTGATTAATGGTATATTTTGATATAGTCATACAATTTGTAATAAGTACATCAGGGTTAGTGGAGTATCCATCACCTCAAACACTTATTATTTCTTTGTGTTACAAATATTCTAATCACATTATTTTAGTTATTTTAAAATTTACAATAAATTATGGTTAATTGTAATCAATGGTTGTGCTATTAAATGTTAGATTTATTTATTCTAAATAATTACATTTGTGTACCCATTAACTATCCACATTTCCCTTTTCCCACACTGCCACCCCAACTACCTTTCTCAACCTCTGGTATCCATCATTCTAGACTCTGTCTCCATAAATTGAATTGTTTTAATGTTTAGCTCCCAGAGTTAAGTGAGAACATATGAAGTTTATCATTCTGTGTCGGGCTTATTCCACTTAACATAATGCCCTTTAGTATCTTCCGTGTCATTGCAACTGATAGGGTTTCATTCTTTATTATGGACGACTAATAATCTATTGAGTATATATATCACATTTTTTTAATTCATTCATCTGTTTATATATACATAGGTTGACTCCAAATCTTGGCCATTGTGAATAATGCTGCAATAAACATGGGAGTGTGGATATCTTTTCAATATACCGATTGATTTCCTTTCTTTCAGGTATTTAATGAGCAGTGGGATTGCTGGATCAGATGGTAGTTCTATCTTTAATTTTTTCAGAAACTTCCATATTCTTCTCCATAAGGGCTAATCTGCATTCCTACCAACAGTGTACAAAGGTCCTTCTTATCACATCCTTGCTGGCATTGATTCTTACCTATCTTTTGGATAAAAACTGTTTTAACTGGAGTGAGATATACATATCTCTGATGATCAATGATGTTGAATGCCTTTTCATATACCTGTTTGCCATTTGAATGTCTTCTTTAGAGAAATGTTTATTCAACTGCTTCCCCCATTTTTAAATCAGATTATTGGGTTTTTTTTCCAATTGAGTTGTCTGAGCTCCTTATGTATCTTGGTTATTATTTCCTTGTTAGATGGATAGTTTCCAAATTGTTTGTCCCAGTTTTCCAAGTGAGTTGTCTGAGTTCTTTATATATCCTGTTTATTAATCCCTTGTCAGATAGTTTCCAAACAGTTTGTCCCATTCTGTAGGTTGTCTCTTCAATCTGTTGATTATTTACTTTGCCGTGCAGAAGGTTTTTAAACTTAGTGTAATCTCATTTGTCCATTTTTGCTTGAGTTGCCTGTGTTTGTGGGCTATTACTCAAAAAATTCTTTGCCCAGACCAATTTCCTGGAGAGTTTTCCCAATGTTATCTTTTGGTAGTTTCAGATAGTTCACTGTTTCATACATATTATAATGATAGTCTTTTCTGTATTCATAAATAAATATTAGATTATATTCCAGGACTATATGTATAACACATATAAAATGTCTGAAAAAAATGTTCCATGCTGCTGGAGTAATGTAACTTCAAGTTTATTAAAATCATAGGAATTCAAAACAAGTCAGAGACATAATTTTTCTTTAAAAATTTTCCCAAGAGTAGGAGAGTGATTTATATTAAAGGTATTAAAGATAGGGCTTGGATCTCTGTCCCTGCCCATATACAATGTTGGAAGTCCCCAATGCTGGCAATGGGACCTGTTGGGAGGTGATTTCATCATGGGAGCAGTTTGTAATGGTTTGGCACCATCCCTCTCATTCTGATCTTGGGATGGAGTTCTCACAAGTTCTGGTTGTTTAAAAGTGTGTGACACTTCCCCACTCTCTCTCTTCCCACTCTTTCAGACATGTACCATGTGCAATGAGCCCGCTTCCCATTTCTGCAATAATTGTATGTTGTCTGAGGACTACCCTGACAGAATCCTAGCAGATGGCCACCATCATGCTTCCTGTACCCCTGAGAAATCGTTAGCAAACAAAACCTCTTTTCATTATAAATTGCCCAGTCTCAGGTATTTCTTTATAGCAATGCAAGAGCAAACTAATGCAATGAAATGAGATTCAAATAGAGGAACCACATGGATCATTTTCCACTCAAACTTCATCTTTAACTTATATCATGAATTATTGGTGTAATAATGTCTCACAGATGACAAAATGATAACTACAAAATGATAATATAAATGGGGATAGTTAACAGCTATATTTAATGTGCTATATATTTTATTTATTGTTTTATTAAACTGCATTTAGGGCAATATTAAAATATGAAGACCTTTAGTAAATGAGTAAGATATACTTTCGCATTGAAATATTTGTGGTGCAGAATGATAGACTCATAGAATGTCACTAAATATTCTTTGTTATTTCAATTAATGTAACTATAAGATTTTTTCATATGAACCTTGGTTTTCAATAAAACTACCTTCTAAGATAATAAATTATTTCATCTTGTCTTCATACATTTTTAAATTTGTCAGTGACTGATGAGTTAGAGTAGATCTGAGCTGGTGACCTTGATCTAGAATACTTAGAGTTCTGTTATAAATCAACCCACTGAGCCTTCTTTCACCTTATTTGGGTTTTGTTGTTTAAACTGATATTACGTGCATACCTGAATATGGTTATTTAAAGATACATCAGTGCTCTTAAGCACTTACTACTAAGCAACCCTCATTGCTCCATTTTTTCCAGAAGAATGAATATTAAATATTTACCATCAGAATAAACAAAAAACTACATACAATATCATTGTGATGCTCCAAAAATAAATTTGATTATATAAGTGTACTAAACTACCTGTCAGCATTCAGAAATATGTTTTTATTTCTAAACTAAAAACAAAACTGTTAACATAGCAGTGTTTTTGGATATAATTTAATTCAAGGAACAGATTTTATCATTCTTTACCTAAGTTAGCAAGAAAAATTCTAAAAAAGTATGTTTTCCAAAGAATAAAATCAGAACATATAAAATTTTCTTTTTGAAAAGACCCATCCATTTATTTATTCATTATCCGTCCATCCATCCATCCATCCATCCATCTTTCCATCAGTCCATCCAAGAAGTATTTGCTGACCTCAATTGTACCCCAGATACAGTTCTAGGTGAAAGAATGAAGCAAAGCCTTTGTTTATATAAAACAGTACATTTTTATAAATTTTCTTTTTGCTTGACTAGACAGAGTAGGTTTTCTGGTTTTTTTCAATATTTGGAATGCTAGGTGACACATAGAGTTTTAGACATTCTGGATTTATTTTGACCTACTTACTTTTTAGTGAATTCCCTCTTTCTTTCCCTAATGCATTTTAAAATAATTCTCCTTTTTGAATTTTTTTTCCTTCCCTGCAATGTATTTTCTCCATTTCCTCTATGATTCTATTTTTCTGTTGCTGATTCTCTTTGTCTATTCTGCCAAGTATATTTAAATATCAAAATATGTGTTATCTGGTATTGGTAGCTAGTACGGGCCCTTGGCCTCACATATTTATATCACAATTTGATTTTTCCTGGTAAGTCACACTCAGTATTGAATTCTAATGATGTGCCAGTCCTGAATGGTGTGGTGCCTTCTGTAGGCCAGTATAAAATTGTCTTTTCTACTTCAGTGGGAGAAAGAATAATGGCCTTAGAGAGAGATTATTCTTCAAATCAGCTAGAAGCTTCAGGATTTGATAGGCAGGTAGAACTCTCCTGTGTACAGCGAGTAGGGATGTCCCTTCAATAGCAGTCTCTAGCAGCGGGGATGTGGTTGATAATTTTGGCATTTTTGGAGCGTTTCATTCCAAGTGCACTAATTTGAGTAGAAAGGAAAAAAAAACCCTTAGAGTGAGGATGTGGATGCAGAAATTTCAGGCCTGTCAACACAGCATATTCCTTCACAACTCTTTTGCTAGCACCTTTCAAATTTCCAGATGGAACAGAGATTTATCTTTCCCATTAGAGTAAAGAGCCAAATTTATATGCCTAGGTCAACTGTTCTATGTCCACATTTAGAGTAATTTATTTTGGAGCCTTTATATCCATTAGGGCTTTAATATTGCTTCATATATATACAATAAATAAACATTAAAATATTTCCAACAGTTAACTATTAAGTCTATAGAAGAAAAGTATGAAGGTCAAATATAATTTATTTTTTGAAAATAGCATGCTATGTTTTGCTTTCTTTTGTGAAGCTTTTGAAAAGAGACCTTAAGAGATAACACTTTGTGTAACTTTATAAATCAGATAATATTTATTCCAAAAAGAAACTAATGCATAATCATTTAAGCCTTGCTTTTATTCTAACAAAAAAACTGTCCTTTTCTAGTATAGTCACCATTCCTCTCAGATTTATATATTTAAATCCTGATTCCAGATGTGATGGTATTTTGAGGTGTGACCTCTGAACTATAATTCGGTAATGAGTGTGGTGACTTCATGAATGGCTGTAATGCCCATAGAAGAAGAAATAGGGAAATCTCCCTCCCTGCCATGAGAGGATACAGCTAGAAAGCATAGTCTTTAAACCAGAAAAAGAGCCTCCACCAAGAAACTGATTATGCTGACATCCTGATTTCAGACTTTCAGCATGCAAAACTATGAGAATTAAATGTCTGTTGTTAAACCATGAAAGCCATGATATTCTGTTATAAGCCCAAACTAAGACAAAAATATAGATAATTTGTTGTTGTTGTTGTTTTGACTAGAATTAATATATTTTTTAGATAATAACTTGTCATGGTCCTTGACTTATATTATCTTCAATGAAAGTATTTTATTCTCTTATATGACACTCTAGAAAAAAAAAAACTAGACAGTGAAGAATGCATGGGGACATCTATTTTCTTTAAAATCTACTCTACAACCCTTCTTGTGTTCCTTTGGTAACAAGACCGTAAGTTTTGCTTTGAGAAACCATCTAATCATGGACATATTTGGAGGGGCTATAAATAAAAATGCTCTATCCTTTGCTTGTCAAAAGATGGAAGAGTTTAGACTGCCATCCTCTTTAGTCTCATCAGGTTCACTGTAAAACTTCTGCAGTGTAACACAAAAGCTGAAAACCATAACAATATATACTTTCCTAATATGACCTTTGGGACACTGTCCACTACATATTGCTCCTCTAGTTTATTTTATGAAAAGCCTGGCTCTTATTTTTTTATTCAGTTACCCCATATCCATGACTACCTTTGCACTTATGTTTGATAGTCCTTTTTATTATTATTAATAAAGAATTATGTCTCATAGAGGAGGTGGAACAGAAGATACTTTAGATTCAAATAAAATATATAAATTCACGTGAGTCCTTTGTTTCCATACTATGTGTGGGGATTACTGAGTAGCGCTAGTACCTTTCTACCCCAGAGCATTGCAGTTATTGCCATGTGCAGCCTTATTTGATTATATTAGTGTTTCTTTATTGTGCTTCAGGATATTTTATAATTATTCAGCAGCATTGTTATCTTCAAATGAGTCCCCAAAGGATGCTTTCAAATAACTTGTGCTATTTTTTAGATTTCATATCATTCCTTAGATGTAGAACTTAGTAAAAATTGGGATGCTTCATTTTATTCTAGAAGACTGGAAAGAATGAATGTGCTTTTGAAAAAATGTTGCACCTCAAAGCCAACAGAGAGTGTCACAAATTCTCAGGGGCATGTCAATGAACACAATTATTTAACTTCAAGCAATTAAGTCATATATAGCAATAGCATTATTTAAATAAGATTTAAACTATAAAG
Organism: Sapajus apella; assembly: GCF_009761245.1. Taxonomy (NCBI): domain Eukaryota; kingdom Metazoa; phylum Chordata; class Mammalia; order Primates; family Cebidae; genus Sapajus; species Sapajus apella. The sequence goes on from NW_022436941.1 coordinate 40,241,952, forward strand.
GCAGGCTCATTTGAAAATGAATTTCTCAGTAGCTCTAAATCATTGTTTTCAGCCAGAATAGACAATAGAAGGGAATATGAACATTTCTGCTATAGTCCTGGAAAATATATCTATTAACAAGAAAGCATTAACTTTATATATTATCAAAGAAAAAATGAGACAAATCCTGGCATAGAAATCATGGGATAACTTATTTTTATAATGCTGTGCCTTTTCCTTTTGTTATTTTCTTTTAGAGTTTCTCATAATTCATTGGATCAGTTCATTTAAAAAAGGACTAGAAGTCAAGATTGCTGAGATCCAATTCAGGCACAGACTTTTATTGATAAACAATCTTGATTTACTTGTCTTATTCTATTATGTGTAAAACTTTCCTGCATACAGCTTTCTGAAAAAAAAAATCTATCTTAAGAATTTATCAATCATTAAAAAGTAAGAAAATTTGAGGGGAAAGAGGAATATAAATGCATACTTCAATGCACTTAAAGAATGTTTGTTTGCTTTACAAGACACAATAATTCTACTTTATACTCTCCATATCCTCCATCATCTACTTATATTTTATCTCAAACAATACTTAAAGAAAGAAGGTTAAGGAAGGACAGAGGAGCATTACCAAAAAATAGCTTGATATATTCCAAATAATACATTTAAATTTAAGTCCTGAGTTTCAAGTTTTAAAATATGAAGATGGGAATAGCCTCTGTAATGCAAATCAACACTTAACATGTGCACTTTATTATTTCTGAATAAGAATGCTATTTTCAAAAGATACCCACTCAGCCATCTTCCATGAGCCTGCCCTGGAACCTCCTAGAATGAAGATGTTGTTAGAAAACCAGGATAGAGAACAGGAGAGAAAGAACAAATACTAAGTAAACACAGTTTATTAAAAGGTGTGAATATTCTGCAAACTCATTGTAATAGCTTTTTTTCTGATTACTCTGGGTTACTGGCTCCGTTTTTTAGCAACTTTAATATTTAGAGAATTATATTAATTATTTCAAATGTCAGTATTACATGGTAAATAATAATGTAATGTGATCATTCTAATGATTTTACATACAAATATCTAGTTATCAGTGTTTACTCCAAACATGACTGAGATTAAATGTGGACACAATTCACTACTTATTACCTTGTTCAGGTACAGTTTTTAAACGTGGGTATGTTTCAGGAAGAATAACAGAGTAAGTCTGATGATAATCTTTGTAATTGTGTTTCTAATCTTGTTTAGAATACTTCTATGATATACGAAGCACCATTAAAATGTAAGTTATGAGACTGAAAGCAAAAAGAATAAATAGAAAGACATAAGTTGCAATGGTTACATTGCTATTTCCATTTGGGAGGTGGTTTTGGAGTCTTTGAGTCTGAAAATGGGTTTTAAAATGTGTTTATGATACTTTGTAATTAGCATAGTTCCTCAGAGAGGGGAAATTATGTCCAGCAGAATTCTCCTTCTATTTTATGAGGAATGCTTTGATACCAATGACTCTTTCACCATTTGTTTTATTTCATATTAGTGAAGAGTCTCTTGGCTACTGTCACCTTGTGAAATGGAAGCTTAATTCATTTGCCTAGCCACAGATGCCATCCTTGAAATTTGGTCAGAGTTCATTACGCTGCTTGTGCCTCATTTAGGCCCAGGCATGGAGAAGCATAAAACTAAAAACCTAGCTGGAGGCACAGAGAGAATGGATTTCAGTTTTGTAAGGAATTAGAAATTGCTTTAGGATAGATGGATTCTATAGAGATAGGAAATAAACGTCCTTGAAGAAAAACTAGCTGGTAGAGAGAAAGAGTGTAAAGTATGAGAAGGCTCCTGGGAGAAGAGACAAGCACACACAGAGAATGAAAATGACAAAGGGCTGTATATAAAAAGCCATTAAGAAGGAATGTTATGAAAGTGTGCATACTAAAACAAAAAGCAAATGCAGCACTAGCAGTCAAACTAATGCTTGTATATCTAGCCAGAGCTGCAAAAGAAAATAAATTTGAGAAAGGCAGTTATCATTGAGCATGTATACAAAACAAAAAAAGGCAATAAAATATATAAGATTAGGAATCATATGCACTTTGGTGTAAGAGTAATATTGTGAGAGTAACTGAAATTTGACAGAAATATAAATAACTGGAGTATCAATATGGCAAAATATAAGCTGTCTGAGAAATACTCAAGGGGTAGTGAGCAGATGGAACTGAAACACATACTCTTCCTATGGAAAGTATATATTGCTTTCATATAAGAAAGTATATTATACATACATTCTGTACCCAATGTATTGCCTTAGTGAATACAAACTGAAGTTTTATTACATTGCTGTATTGGGTCAAGGTTAGAAAGTTGAAAGAAAAAATAACCTAAGCATGCTTTTTACGGTGCTGGGTTTTTATTTCTTCCTAAATGTACACTGCAATTTTTCTTTTCCTATGGTTTATTAATTTTTTTGCCATTTGCCTTGTGACCAATTTTCCCACCCTTTGTAATATCACAATTGCTGCCACTTTTTGATGGTGCTCAGCTACTTTTTAATCTGCCTGTTAACGATTACCAACTTACCTGCTTATTGTTTTTCTAATTTTATTTAATATATATTTATATGATATATATACTACATATACATTTATTATTTGAAAATTTTATTTGTTCTATGACAGGCTGAGATGCTGTTAAGGCCTTTGTCTAAGGAACTTATGGGCAAGATTTGAGAAGTCTGGTAAAGTCACCTTGTAAATTAAATTTTGCTTTGCTTTATCACTTTCTATAATGTTTGTCCACCAAATGAATACATTCTTATGGAAAGGACTCACGAGTACATAGACTGGTTCTTTGGTTACATTAAACTTTCTAATGTCCTAGTAGATTTTTTAAAAAATATCTATAGAAATCTGTATTGAATGCTTTTTTCTTTTGTATCTAACAGACAAATATGGCTTATAGCTTCCAATGCATCACTTTTTAGTTGTATGATGAGGCAGTGGCTTCACTACTCTAAATCTCCATTTGCTTATATATAAAATGGAGCATATAATAAAAACTATCTTGCAATGTTGTTTTTAATAAAATAATAAATGTAAATGTTTAGCACAGTGCCTGACATGTACAAAGTACTCAATCAAAGTTCACTGCTATTATTATATAATGGTTTCATGTATTTATATATATATATATATATATATGTATATGTATATATATGTATATGTGTGTGTATATATATATATGTTTACAGAACTATATATCAAAATTAAAAGGCAGCTCATAATACAACCTTCAAACATTCCACTTAATACAGTTGGTGAGGGAGATGCCAAGATGGTTTGCAGACACTGGGGGAAGACTGGAGTAGGACCAGAATGTGGAAGGCATTATTAGCAGAAGTAGGAGGTGTGTATTACCCATGAAGGCAGAATTTAACACACTGTGATTCTAGAAGAATGACCATGCAGAGTGCCTTGATTTATTAGCTAAATTAATTGCTTTACATAATTAAGTTTTGTATATAGTGATTGTATATATATCCTGACAGTCCTGAATTTTTATTTGGGCCCAGCTGGAATGTCTTGTAGCAAGTCTGATGATGTACTTTGTCCAGAGAGATGAAACAATTCTCAAGAACTAGAGAACTGAAACTATCAGATTTTTCTTTTCATTAACAGTTTTGTTATGTTTCTGAAAATAGGATACTTTGTACTGTATATTACCCACCAAATTAAGGAAAAGTTTACATTTAAAATTTTTGCTTGCTATTATTTTCTTTTGTATTCCTGAAACTCTCCCAAGACATGGCCTGGGTTTTATTAAAATTCACTATATTTTGAAAGGTGATCTTTGTCAGAAGTAAGAATTAAAAACAGAATTCTGAGTATTGGCAAATTCTTAAACATTTATAATCTCATCAGAATTGATAGATACTGTTAACAGAAATATAAGCAACATTTCAGCAACCTGTGTGAAATATTATTCCTTCCTTTGTTATATGAAAAGCAGCCATATACCCCTTTTCTAAACTCCAAATTAAAAAAAAATAGCTTCAGAAGGTTATTTCTCCCTGGTTTGCACTCTTCTGTTACATTAGTTGGAAAAGCCTTAAAGTTAAAAGTAAATGGAGAAGTATTGATTCATCTCAGACTGAGAGAGACTCTTAGAAAAATAAAATCATATGATTGCATCTTACATCTTTGTTGTAAAGCAATAATTTCTTTCTTTGAACAAATGTACTTTCTAAAATAAGTTTAAAGTTATTCTTAATATACACTTCAGAAACTGTTTTTCTCAAAATCTAGGCACACCGTATTACACTGAATAGATTAATAATATTTATAGGCAGTATTTAAAATATTTTTAGCAACTTGCATTTTCTCTTTAAAATCAATGTGCTTTGTAGGAAGTATGGTGATCAACTCTCCCAATTTGCCTCAGATTGAGAGGTTCCCTGGACTGGTCTTTTAGTGCTCAAACCAGTCTTAGGAAAATCAGGATGGTTGGTTATACTAAATGTATTACACAGAAGAAAAAAATGTAGTGTATGCAGTTAAACATGTTCAAAGTGTAACTTTCATTGGAATGTCTATGATCATACTCAAATGAAATACATATGGACAAAAATTTAGTATTAATGATAATACTAATGAAAGTATTACAGTTTAATTAGGTAGGATCATAAGTGCATTTTGAGTTGATTAAAAGCAGAACTATAAATACAAATATAATATAAAACTGAGCAGATGTTAGGTCACAGATACTAAAGGTAGAAGGAAGTCATTAACACATGTATTTGAAACTCATCCTTTTTATTTCTAAGTGCCAATTTCATTTCTTGAGTCTTAAAATTTAGAGTAGTAATTTAGGAAAACCTAGATGATAATCTGGGATAATTTGTTTTAGTTGAAATATTGATAGAATATGACTCAAATTTGGCTGCCTGCTGCTGGGAAGCCAAAGCAGGAGAAGTAAGGTGTGGTAAAAGGACATCAGCTTTTACTCAAATGCTAGCAGTTGGGAGAATGGCTAAGCTCAAGCCTCAAAGGAATCATATCAAATGTTAAGCTGGGGAGAGGGGTATTAAAAAAGCATTCAGGACTGTTGCTGAGTAAAGGTCTGTGTTTCTTGTTCTGGTGAATATCTTGAGTCACAACCCACATGGAGTGTGAGCTGATGTAATATTCACAATGGCCTGGTTATAAATTAATTGCTTTGAGGTAATCCCTGGAATTTCACAGATGGATCTCCATGACTGGTTTGTCTCAAGATTTGACCTGAGATCATAAGTAAGCACAAAATTAGATAAACTAGCAATGCAAGGAAGTGTCTGCTGGGAAGGGAAGGAAAAAAAAATGTTTTAAAGTATGTTTTCAAGGTTAAAAGCCAGAGAGGAAAAAAAAAAGTTTCAAAATGTATTTTGAATCTAAGCTACTCTGTTATATAGCCATGCAATATTTGTATGAAAAATATATATGTGTGTGTGTGTGTGTATATGTATATATATATATATATATATATATATATATACACACACATACATACATAGTTTGGAGATGGAGTCTTACTCTGTTGCCCAGGCTGAGGTGCAGTGGCATGATCTAGGCTTACTGCAACCTCTACTCTCCCGCTGGGCTCAAGCAATTCTCATGCCTCAGCCCCCTGAGTAGGTGGGACTACAGCCGCATGTAACCACACCTGGCTAATTTCTGTATTTTAGTGGACATGAACTTTCACAGCGTTGGCCAGGCTGATCTTGAACTGCTGACCTAAGGTGATCAGCCCACCGTGGCTGTCCAAGCCAAAAAATAATTTTTGTTACTTGTGAACATTATCTAGTAGGCAGGTTATGTACTGCTTCAACTATATTGATAAGGAAACATGACACCAGTAACCATAAAATGATAGAAAGTTCTGAAAGTCATTTAGGACATAATTTTTTTGTATATAAATTTTAAATATACCCTAATTCCAATTAATTATTCCAATAGTGCTACGTTTTTTTGCTTTCTATCCACACAAAAACTTTGTATTTGTGTACCTCCTGTTTTTAGTCTACCTTCTCATACATCATTTCTTTGTATATATTCATTTATATTTCTAGCAATGATTTTTATTCAGTGTGCTCAAAATATGTAATGAAATGGCCAGTGGCATCTTCATATCTTTACTTTGTTATGATATGGGCACCTCAAGTATAAGAAGGCGATATATTATTTTTTATTCCAATCTGTGCCTCTATTTTTCTTCTTTGTGTTTGTATTAGTCCATTTTCATACTACTATAAAGAACTGCCTGAGACTGGGTAATTTTTAAATGAAAGAGGTTCAATTGACTCTCAGTTTCACATGGCTGGGGAGGCCCCTGAAAACTTACAATCATGGTGGAAGGCAAAGGGGAGGCAGGGAACCTACTTCACAAGGCAGCAGGAAGGAAAATGAATGCAGGAGGAGCTACCAAATACTTATAAAATCATCAGATCTCATGAGAACTCACTCACTCTCTTGAGAATGTCATGAGAGAAACTGCCTCCATGATAACCATTACCTCTACCTGGTCCCTCCCTTGACATGTGGGGATAATGTGAATTATGGAGATTACAATTCAAGATGAGATTTTGGGTAGGAACACAGCCAAACCATATCATTCCACCCCTAGCACCTCCCAGATCTCAGGTTCTCACATTTCAAAACACAAACATGCCTTTCCAAGACCTCATGTAATATTCAAAATGGTCAGGTTATAAAGTCTCCCAAAGTCTTAACTCATCTCAGCATTAACCCAAATGTACAAGTCCAAAATCTCATCTAAGACAAGGCAAGTCCTTTTACTTACTGTAAAATCAAAATCAAGTTAGTTACTTCCAAGATACAATGAGGGTACAGGCATTGGGTAAATACGCCCATTCCAAATTGGAGAAATTGGTCAAAATAAAGGGGCTATATGCCCCATGCAAGTCCAAAATCCAGCTGGACAGTCAAATCTTAAAGCTCAAAAATGATCTCCTTTGACTCCATGTCTCACAACCAGGTCACACTGATGCAAGAAGTGTGTTCTCATGACCTTGAGAAGCTCAGCATGTGTGGCTTTGCAGGGCACAGGCCCACTCCTGGCTGCTTTCATGGGTTGAGTATCTGCGACTTTTCTAGGTACACTGTGCTACTGTTGATAAATCTAAAATTCTGTGGTCTGGGGGATGATGGTCCCCTTTTCAAAGCTACACCAGGCAGTGCTCCAGTGGGGACTCCGTGTGGGGGGCTCCAACCCCACATTTCCCTTTTGCATTGCCCTAGCATAGGTTCTCCATGAGGGCTCAACCCTCACAGCAAACTTCTATCTGGACATCCAGGTGCTTCCATACATCCTCTGAAACCTAGGCAGAGGTTTCTAAACCTCAGTTCTTGACTTCTGTTAGCCCAAGACACAACACCATATGTAAACCACCATGGCTTGGGGCTCACACCCTCTGAAGTAAAAGACTAAGTTGTATGTTGGCCCCTTTTAAGCCACTGCTGGTATGCAAGGCATTAAGTCCTGAGACTGCACAAAGCAGCAAGGCCCTGGGACTGGCCTATGAAATTATTTGTTCTCCCTAAGACTCCAGGCCTGTGATGGGCAGGGCAGCATGAATACCTCTGACATCCTCTGGAGACATTTTCCCCATTGTCTTGGTAAAACATTTGACTCCTTGGTAATTATATAAATTTATGCAGCTGGCTTGAATTTCTGCTCAGAAAATGGATTTTAGTTTTCTCTCACAAAGTCAGCCTGCAAATTTTCCAAACATTTAATCTCTGCTTTCCTTTTAAACATAAGTTCCAATTTCAAATCATCTCTTTGTGAATGCATAAAACTGAATGCTTTGGAGCACCTAAGTCACTTTTGAACAGTTCTGCTTAGAAATTTCTTCTACCAGATACCCTAAATAATTTCTCTCAAGTTCAAATTTCCACAGATCTCTAGCATAGTGGCAAAATGCCTCTGGTCTCTTTGCTAAAGCATAGCAAGAGTCACCTTTATTCAAATTCCCAACAGTCCTTCACCTCCATCTGAGACCATCTCAGCCTGGATTTTACTGTCCATATCACTATCAGCATGTTGATCAAAGCCATTAAACAAGTCTCTAGAAAATTCCAAAGTTTCCCACAACTTTCTGTGTTCTTCTGAGCCCTCCAACATGTTTCAACTTTTGTCTGTTACCTCGTTCTACAGTCACTTCCACATTTTTGGGTATCTTTACAGCAGCACCCAACATTCTGCAGTACCAATTTACAGTATTTAGTCCATTTTCAGACTGCTGTAAAAACTACTTGAGATTAGGTAATTTATAAAGGAAAGAGGCTTAATTGACTCACAGTTCCACATAGCTGGGGAAACAACAGGAGCTTACCAGAATGATGGAAGATGAAGGAAAAGCAAGGTGCCTTTTCCTTCAAGGAGAATGAATACAGGAGGAACTACCTAACCATTGGATCCCTTAAGAACTCATTCACTATCATGAGAACAGCATGAAGGTAACTGCTCCCATGATTTAATTACATCCACCTAGTCTCTCCCTTGACATGTAGGGATTATGGGGATTGCAATTCAAGATGGAATTTTGGGTGGGAACACAGCCAAACCATATTGATGTCAGTAACATATATCTTCAGCCACTTGTCAGGCACAATTAAAATTTGAGAGGCATAGTTTTTTATTTTTCTCTCTACCTAAAATACTATCTGCTACTCAGTTTGTGCTACAGAAATATACAATAATCTTTTTTGGTGGTCCTTTTTTTTCAGCTCTTTTTATTTTTATATATTTTTAAAATTATTATTATACTTTAAGTTCTGGGGTATATGTGCAGGATGTACAAGTTTGTTACATAGGTATACACGTGCAATGATGGTTTGCTGCATGTCTCACCCCTTTATCTACATTAGATATTTCTTCTATTGCTATCCCTCCCCATCCCCCCACCACCTGTTTTCCCTCCCCTAACCCCTTACCCCCCGACAGCCCCAGTGTGTGATGTTCCCCTCCTGTATCCATATGATCTCATTGATCAATACCCACTTATAAGTGAGAAGATGTGGTGTTTGGCTTTCTGTTCTTATGTCAGTTTGCTGAGAATGATGGTTTCCAGCTTCATCCATGTCCCTGCAAAGGACATGAACTCATCATTTTGTATGGATGCATAGTATTACATGATGTATATATGCCACAATTTCTTTATCCAGTCTATCATTGATGGGCATTTGTGTTGGTCCAAGTCTTTACTATTGCAAACAGTGCCACATTGAACATATGTATGCATGCGTCTTTATAATAAAATGATTTATAATCCTTTGGGTATACCCAGTAATGGGATTGCTGGGTCAAATGGTATTTCTACTTTTAGATCCTTGGGGGAATCACCACACTGTCTTCCACAATGGTTGAATTAATTTACAGTCCCAACAACAGTGTAAAAGCATTCCTATTTCTCCACATTGTCTCTGGCATCTGTTGTCTCCAGATTTTTTAATGATTGCCATTCTAACTGGCATGAGATGGTATCTCAATGTGGTTTTGATTTGTATTTCTCTAATGACCAGTGATAATCATCTTTTTCTTGTATGTTTGTTGGTTGCATAAATTTATTTCAAGAAATGTCTGTTCATATAGTTTGCCCATTTTTGATGGGGCTGTTTTTGCTTATAAATTTGTTTAAGTTCTTTGTAGATTATGGATATTAGCCCTTTGTTGGATGGGTAGCTTACAATTTTTTTTTCCCATTCTGTTGGTTGCCACTTCATTCTAATGATAGTTTCTTTTGCTGTGCAAAAGCTCTTTAGTTTAATTAGATCCCATTTGTCTATTTTGGCTTTTGTTGCCTTGTTTTTGGTGTTTTAGTTGTGAAGTCTTTGCCCATGCCTATGACCTGAATGGTATTGCCTAGGTTTTCTTTTAGGGTTTTTATGGTGTTAGGTCTTATGTTTAAATGTTTAATCTATCTGGAGTTAATTATTGTATAAAGCGTAAGGAAGGGATCGAGTTTCAGCTTTCTGCATATGGCTAGCCAGTTTTCCCTATACCATTTTGCCAAAAATGTAACAGATATCATGTCAATAACTTTCTTAAAATCTCTCTCTTTTACATACTGGTTCCTTCCTACTTTGTTTCATAAAGACCTTGACAAGTCCATAATTTTAAGTAACATTTAGATAATTTCTGAATTAGACAAAATTATTCTTTTTCTAAATAAAAACACATCTTCTTTGGAAAATTTTATCTACCAAATTATATATTAACTAGAATTCTTATTAACAGTGTATTTTAGTGAAATCCTACAAATAAGAAATCCTGAGCTACCTATCATATATCAGTATTTTATAGATTCAAATCATTCCATAATTTTTATAAATATGTATCCCCATATCATAACATTTTCTTAATAGGAAAAACACTGCATCAACTAATGGGCAACACAACCAGCTGGAATCAAAGTGGCAGAATCAGATTCACACATAACAATATTAACCTTAATTGTAAATGGTCTAAATGCCCAATCAAAAGACAGAAACTAGTAAATTGGATTAATAGACAAGATCCATCAGTGTGCTGTATTCAGGAGACCCATCAGTGTATTGTATGCAGGAGACGAATCTCACATGCAAAGACACACATATATTCAACATAAAGGGATGGAGGAATATTTACCAAGCAAATGGAGAGCAAAACAATGCAGGGGCTGCAATCCTAGTATCTGATAAAACACACTTTAAACTAACAAACATCAAAATAGACAAAGACGGCCATTACATAATAGTAAAAGGATCAATGCAACAAGAAGATCTAACTATCCTAAATATATATGCACCCTATATAGCAGCACCCAGATACATAAAGCAAGTTCTAAATGACCTACAAAGAGACTTAAACTCCCACACAATAATAGTGGGAGACTTTAATAGCCCACTGTCAATATTAGACAGATTAATGAGACAGAAAACTAGCAAGGATATCCAGAACTTGAACTCAGATCTCGACCAAGTGGATCTAATAGAAATCTACAGAACTCTCCACACCAGATTCACAGAATATACATTCTTCTCAGCACCACATTGCAGTTACTCTAAAATTGACCACATAATTGGGAGTAAATGCAAAAGAACGGAAATTATAACAAACACTCTAGAACACAGTGCAGTCAAATTAGAACTGAGGATTAAGAAATTCACTCAAAACTGCACAAGTACATGGAAACTAAACAACCTGCTCCTGAATGACTACTGGATAAATAATGAAATGAAGGCAGAAATAAAGATGCTCTTGGAAAACAATGAGAATGAAGAAACAATGTACCAGAATCTCTAGGACACATTTAAAGCAGTGTCTAAAGGGAAATGTATAATACTAAATGCTCACAAGATAATTGAGGAAAGATCTAAAATCGACACCCTAAGGTCATGATTAAAAGAACTAGAGGAGCAAGATCAAACAAATTCAAAAACTATCAGAAGACAAGAAATAACTAAGATCAGAGCAGAGATGAAGGAGATAGAGAGACAAAAACCCTAAAAAAATAAATAAATCCAGTAGCTGTTTTTTTAAAAAGATCAACAAAATAGATAGACAGTGAGCCAGACTAATAAAGAAGAAAAGAGAAGAATCAAATTGATGCAATAAAAAATGATAAAGGGAATATCACCACCTATTCCACAGAAATACAAACTACCCTCAGAGATTACTACAAGCACATCTATGTAAATAAACTAGTAAATACAGAAGAAATGGATAAATTCATGGACACTTACACCCTCCCAAGACTAAACCAAGAATTGAATCCCTGAATATATCAATAAAAAGGTCTGTAATTGAGGCAGCAATTAATAGCCTACCAACCAAAAAAAGTCCAGTACCAGATGGGTTCAAAACCAAAATCTACCAGACGTGCAAAGAGGAGCTGGTACCATTCCTTCTGAAACTATTCCAAACAATACAAAAAGAGAGAATCCTCCCTAATTCATTTTATGAGACCAACATCATCCTGAAATCAAAACCTGGCAGAGACACAACTAAAAACAAAAATTTCAGGCCAATATCTATGATAAACATAATGCAAAAATCCTCAATAAAATACTGGCAAACTGAATCCAACAGCACTTCAAAAAGCTTATCCATCATGATCAAGTTGGCTTCATCCCTGGGATACAAGACTGGTTCAACATAAACATAATACATAACATAAATGTAATTGATCACCTAAACAGAACTAAAGACAAAAATGATTATCTCATGATTATCACATGATTATCTCAAATGATGCAGAGAAAGCCTTCCACAAAATTCAACAGTGCTTTATGCTAAAAACTCTCAAAAAGCCTGAAATAACTAGAATGAATCTTGAAATAATAGCTATTCATGACAAACCCAAAGCCAATATACTAAAAGGGCAAAAACTGGAAGCATTCCTTTTGAAAGTTCACATAAGACAAGGACGCCTTCACTCACCACTCCTATTCAACATAGAATAGGAAGTTCTGGCCTGGGCAATCATTGAAGAAAAAGAAATAAAGGATTTTAAATTAGGAAAAAAAGAAGCCAAATTTTCTCTATTTGCAGATGATATGATTGTATATTTAGAAGACCCCATCATCTCAGCCTAAAATCTCCTTAAGCTGATAAGCAACTCTTAGGATGCAAAATTAATATGCAAAAATCACAAGTATTCCTATACACCAGTAACAGAAAAACAGCCAAATCATGAGTTAACTCCCATTTACAATTTCTAAAAAAGTGAATAAAATACCTAGAAATACAACTAACAAGGGATGTAAAGGACCTCTTCAAGGAGAACTACAAACCACTACTCAAGGAATTAAGAGAGGACACAAACAGATGGAGAAACATACAATGCTTAAGAAGAATCAATATCACGAAAATGGCCATACTGCCCAAAGTAATTTATAGAGTCAATGCTATCCCCAACAAGCTACCATTGACTTTCTTCACAGAATTGAGAAAAAAAAAAAAAAAAAAAAAAAAAACAAAGCTGGAGGCATCATGCTACCTGACTTCAAACTATACTACAAGGCTACAGTAATCAAAACAGCATGGTACTGGTACCAAAAGAGATACATAGACCAATGGAACAAAACAGAGGCCTCAGAAATAATACCACACATCTACAATCATGTGATCTTTGACAAACCTGACAAAAACAAGCAATGGGGAAAGGATTCCATATTTAATAAATGGTGTTGGAAAGAAGGTTATAGAGAAAAGAGAATAGTTTTGTATGAGAAAGGATCTTGTATGGTAAATTTTTATCCTAATGTAAAATGACTTTTTAAAAAAAAAGAAAAAGGAAATTTAGGACAAGACAGATAGGCCAAGCATGTTACAGATTGTTTGCATAAGGCATATATAATTTTTTCCTGTTTCTCTGAGTGTCTATCTTCAGGCACATACAGAGAAAATAGAAAGATGAAAATTTAGATAAAATATTCTTTGAAATCTGTTAGAAAATTGAAGAAATTTGATTAGTTAACATTGCTCATATTTAAAGTTCTTAGACTTGATGAATGTAAAATAATAACTATTGTAAATAAATATATTTCCAACTTGGCAATTCTGTTTTAATATAGGTAGGCATGAAGCCAGATTTAACATGGATCCAAATTTGACATACATGCTTGTGTTGCCTCACACTATATTTGCTATTCTGCATTGATAGTACTAGCACCACTAAAGTACTTACTTGTCACATACCTAAAATGAATTTCTTAATTGGACAATATGTGTAGCAGTCTTGATGGGCTTAACAGCATTAAATCGTGTGTAAATAACAAATTAATCTAATTGGTCTTTTTTTTTTTTTTAACACTCTTAGTTATACTGTGGCCTCTGAGGTGAACTGATTTTCTGTTTGTTCTCTATATATATATATATATATATATATATATATGTATATATATATACACACACATATACCATTGATGTTTGATTTTTTTGTTTCTATTTTATTTGGTTCTATGAATAGTCCCTTTGTTTCCTATGCATTTCCAACAATTCATATTGTTCTATTTATCTAAAATTCCTCAGTTACCTTTGTTTAAATTGACAGAGACAGTCAGTCATTTAAAATTTGGTTGGTTTTGCTTACCTGTGATGATCTAGAGAGCTATGTGTGCTTTAAGCCTCCTAGCAAAAAATAAATAAACACTTATTATTACAAGTTCAGTACAGAAATTGTACGTTATGTATTTTGTTATTTGGAAAAGTATGTGAGAGTAAAAATGTTTAATGGTGTTTACTTCCAAGGCAATTTAATTCAATCAATAATTTCAGTAGGCTACAGAATGTTTCCTTTAACAAGGACAAACTGTGATGTGACTATAAAATTTTAATGTTCAGGAAAGATTGATCTTATCCTTAAGGAAATTAGATTGGTTGAGATTTCTCTCAAACTAACATAGTTGTGCTTACCATTATTAAAATTAAGTGATATTCACTAGGATTTAGTAGTAATTTAAAAAAAAAAAAGATGTGAGACTTTCTAGTTATATTTTTATCCTAAGCCCTCTATCACTGTTGGGCCTTTGTTTATATACCTGAAAACAAATATATACAAATGTTGCTCTGATGAAGTTGCCTAATCAGTTGCCAGTATTGTATTTGAAACCAATCTTGGAAAAGTGTAATAATGCTCTTTTAAAATAGCTGAAAAGAAATTACTGTGTGCTCATTCTCACTTTTATTTGTTTCTTTGTATAGTGTTTAAATGAAAGGAGGTTACTTATCCTCATACTGAACTTCCAAAACTGATATTTGCATTTACTATTTTTTTTAATGATGAAGAAAAACATCAATGGTCTTGCTTTTGTAGGTTTCACATGGGACCTATTATGTTTTGATGCTTTGGTCAGTTCTGTTATTAGTGTGCTAGCAATGAAATATATACAGGGAGTAAACTAACCACTTTAATACAGCCATTTGAAGTGCTACTGGTAGTAACCACTGGATTTCAAATCACAGTGATTTAATTTGTGACATGTTAGAGAGAATGATAAGACTTTCTGCAGTGTAAATGTCCTATTAAGTAATCCTTCTGCTGTTAAGTTACAGGGCTTTGACTCCTGGTTCTGAAAAAGGCAGCTACTCCTGATAACTCTTGAACATTGACCCCAGTCAAAGCCTTATCTTTAGATTTGGGAGAAGGTGACAATCAAAATGAACCTTTCATGAAACACAAGGCCAGAAATGAAAACCATTCAATTCCTCTAGGCCCAGAGACTATCAAGGCTTAGGATGCAGGCATTTGAAATTTTAAGGACCAATTTTGAGACATTAAATTAGTTCAGAGCTTTCTTATTAATTAAACATTAATATAAAAAGCACACTGATGTCTGGGCCCCTGTGCCAGCAAACCAGGATTTTCTTGGAACATTAATCTGCTCTTTAATAGAAAACTGGAAAAGGTTTTAAAAGGTTTATGGAAAACTCACCTTATGGTCAATCTGTTTAAAATTTACATTTGCTTATAAAGTTTATTAAAATTAGGTTTAACATTAAAAATATAACATACAAAAGTAACATTTTATTTTCTCCTTTGATCAAAATGATTCTGTAATATTAGTATGGGACAAAATATTTTTGTTTCCTTTTTGAGTAAAGTGTGGGGAAAATGAAGGGGGGAAGACAGATTTAGTTGTCCTCAAGCCATCTTTATTAGGCATTATTGTTTGGTAAATGGATTCTTGTCTCTATCAAAGAGTAAATGTTTTTGTTTCATGATTTTGGCTAAATGAATGACTATTTCATAGTAACTTGTGATACTATTTTATGATATCAAGTGTCTTAAAACATTGAAACTTGGCAAAATTTTTGAGAGTACAATTTCAAGTTCTACATTGACTGCTTTTGACCTCAAACGAAACTTTTCTGGATATTGGGTTCCCTAAAGTCCAAGAGAGACATATTAGGCTCATTCATTACATCAAAATCATGGAGGAAATGTTACCAAATCTGAGGTGGTGTTTAATTTCCTTTGGATTCTATTAATATAGCTGTGTTGTTAATATGTGCTCCAGGATTGTATGAGAATCCTGATATGCCTTAATGTATGTTGCCGTAATAATTTTGTTAAATTGCTCTATGTCACAGAAACAACCAAATTCCCATGTCAACTGTGTCTTTAACTATGGTTGTCTTAAGACTTCTGCCATCCACAAGAGTTCTTTTGCTTAGATTTTTCTCAAAAAGTGACTATACTCAGATAAAGTCCAGGGTTTGCTTCTTTGGGAAGTTCATTAAAAGAACTCTTGAATGCAGGTGTCTGATAACTTCGGATATCATGCCATTGAATTTGAGAGAAAACTTCTAGGATACTAATTGAAAGGCTGATATGTTAATAAAGATTGCTAACCCAATATGAAGCAGAGCAGGAGTTGACTGCCTGGATCGAACTAACGGAAGACTGAAATAATTTTTATGGCTTTTTTGTGTGAAACATTGTGGATTCTTCAGAGTGCGGAGAACGTTTTTTTCTTTTTGAGTTATGTATATTATTTAACAGTTGACTGCATGCCTTTGTGACCCTGTGGACATGGTGAATTTTAGGACTGATTTTTTTAAGGAAAATATGTAAATGTATACAATGATGTTCATTTTCTGTGTAAGTTAGTAGGTGATATCCGGAGGCAACCCTGAACAGACTTTGTAATTATAGTAAAGCCCATTTTGTGGTTTCTTTCAATGAATTAGTGAAGAGACTTCAATAAATGTTTAGAGTTCATTCATGGTGTTTCCGATATTTGTCTTTAAACACCTAAGGCAATAAACAAATAACATTTAAATTTTTTTTTTTTTAATTTTCAGACATTACAATGGCGTGACATGGTTTTTTGCTTCTAAAATGCTAAGGGCATACATATTTGGAGAATTGTGTAAACCATTATTTGATTATAGTTTCATTTAGAAAGAAAATAGCATAGCATAGAGCAGAAATGTTTTTCCATTCAGGTCTCCGTTGAAAAGCAAAAATTCACTTAAGTGAAAATAAATGTATTATCTGCTAAGATTTTTTCCATAGGTATAAATATTTTTATTACAAAATTTCTAGGAAATTAAGTTACTGGTGATTAATGGGTGATCATTTTATATACTTATGTTAAAAAGACTTTCAAGACCTGCCAGAGATGAAGCACTACACTCAGTATGTTTTACCTGCCCCAGAAAAGATTGTACACCTGTAAGGAAACAGAATATGCCAACTTTGAAAAGGGACACTAAGCATTCCATGGAAGGTTTGAGAATATTTTACATGACCTTCTTATCAATAAAACCTAACTCAAGAATAAATGTATTATTACTTGTGTAGATTTATTATTTCTAGATTTTAAAGTCCATGAGGATAAAAAATTACATATTTTTAACAGCTTTAACTCCAAATTCTAGCATAGCATTTAGCATATACTAGATATTTTGTTAAATAAATGTTGAGTAATATGACTTCCACTTAAGTTATGATCAAAGGATAAGTTAGAGTAGTTGGACAAAAATGCTTGCTGAGAAGCATATGTTCACGTGGTAGAAAGATAGGCTATTTGTTAATGCAAAGCTATGTTTCACTGAGTGAAGTTCAGGAGCCAAGATATGAAGCAGGAAATGTATGTACTGCTCTAAGGGGTGTAGTTCCAAATGGAGTATGTCTGGAAATGAAGCTGGAAGGTTGACCAGGGTCTAGGCAAGAAAGTGATAGGCTGCATGTCTCTTTAAAAGGAGCTAAAATCCATGTATGAAGGATAATAATAGCATGTACTTGCATGCATATTGTCTTGTGAAATAATCTAAAGAGTCTTGATTTTTTTGTCACTTATCAATGCACATTTTTCACACTGAGCTAAAATGGCCTCTGAACAAATTATTAAATTTCAACATTTTGAGACACTTGATGTCACAAAATACGATTACAGGTTACTATGAAATATTCATTTAGCTGAAATTACAAAATAAAAATATTGATTATTTGATAGAGACAAGACTCCATTTCCTATACACATACATACATGGAAACCATGTATGTTTCTATTCTGGCCCTACCTTGAGTCCACACATTCTAGCTTTCACCGAAATTCAATATATCTCATGGAATAAACTTCAGCCTCACATTTTTGTTCTCCTATTTGCCTCATAATTTTTTTTTTCTGTAATCTTCTGTGAATAATGATTTGGTCAATTTTCTTACCTCTGTTCAACTTAACAGGCCCATTTAAATATCACTTCTCTTTCATTGCTTTATAAATAAAAGTTAATTCTTTAAATATAAAATAAGTGCTTGATATATGCAAGTCACTTATATAACTTTGGGTTGCCAGTGGAGGTGGGTCCTTTCAGGGGAATTATGGGGCATAAGATAACATTCCAATTCTGTAGGAGATAATATTGCATTCTATATTTTACATACATTATAGTTTGACATTAGTGTCACTCAACAAGCGATGAATATCAAAATTTCCTCTAGATCTTTTTAAAAGTATTTCTTGAGGAGGATCTAATTCAGAGTTACATAATTACAGTATCTGGGGATGAATCTTGACTATACTTTCATTAACAATGACTGATTTTTATTGTGAATCCATTTATAATTTTACTTTCTTGTGTGTGTGTGTGTGTGTGTGTGTGTGTGTGTGTGTGCATATGTATGTGTATGTATGTGTGTATCCCTAGTTTTATTTTCTCTCATTTTATAAATTTTCTTTCTTATATATAAGAAAGCAAAATTATAAATATATATATATATTTATACTACATATATTTTCTATAGATTTAAGTAGGTTTTAGTATTTTAACAGTAAAGTAGATAGTGTTACATTTCTGTCCAACTGTTTCACATGAATTACAGTCTCTTACAAAACTCGATTGCTGGTGTCTTACAGAAGAGAAATGGTTTATGCTACGTCATAGCAACTGAAATACCTAACAGAAGCTATACATTTAACAGTCTCAATAATTATTTTTGATTAATTGATGTACTCTTCTTAATAATAAATTAAATTCATCCTCACACTTCTCTATGCAATTTCTCTTTCCTTCCTAACTTGATACTCCTACATGTCAAGTTTAGAACTTTTAAAGAACTTAAGATTACTGGCTCTGTAAACGGTGGGATTCTAGGCAGATTTTTCGGAGGGAAGATTGCCATAGCTATTAGTCATCACATTTTGAATGTCTGCATAGTTGTTATCCAGTGTATTTGGAGGTTGTAGACTAAGGAAATAAAACAAAAGATTGTATTTTTATTGTTTAAAATATAATTGGTCAAGACTAGTTTGGATACTAGTAAGTAAAAATAAATCAATCCAAGCCCTATTTTTGTAATTTAAGATGGTTCTTTCTCCACAAGTAATAAGGCAGGCAAGTCTGCCCCAGAAAAGTTTGCAGATCCTAATTGCTTTGTGGTTACTATTACAAAATCACTTTCAGTAATAAACAACCACACTAACATTAAATTCAAATATTAGTTTGTTATTGGCCCTTGTGCTTTATGCTCTACATGCAGTCACATTTTCTTATACCACCATGTGGTAGGTACTGTTATATAGTTTTCATATTATGAATGATTAGTCACATGTGATATAGATATAAATTTTGTGAGAGGAATTAGCATAAAATATAGTCTTGTATTTTTTGAGACTGAGACAATTCTCCTGCCTCAGCCTCCTGAGTAGCTGTGATTACAGGCATGTGCCACCGCACCCAGCTAATTTTGTATTTTAGTAGAGACTGGGTTTCTCCATGTTGGTCAAGCTGGTTTCAATTCTCAATCTCAGGTGATCCACCTGCCTTGGCCTCCCATAGTGCTGGGATTACAGATGTAATCCACTGCGCCCTGCCAATTAGTCTTAACTCTTTAAACAAACATGCATTGATTTCTTTTATTTAAAAAGTCATAACAATGACTGCAAATATTTGAGGTAATCTGAAATATATTCATTACTTTTATGTCACCAAAAAGTTGCTGCAACAATGACAATGTTGTGTTTATAAAGGAAGGTGATGGATAGAATAATTTGCTTAACTACAGTTAATTTTTATATAAATCTATATCAAAATATTATATACCTTAAATATATGCAATAAGAAAGAAAAGCAGAATGGCTATATGTTAGTAAATTTGAGTTATTTCCTTTGCTTTTGCTATTTGGGGAAACAAGGAGATGAACTCAGAATTGACATTAAAAATGAACATAAAGATAAATCAATATATAAATGTACAGATTAAATGATAGAATGTATAAGGTTTGTACAAAATAACCTGGGTGAGGTGGCTAGTGTAATTGAATAGGAGATTTAGATAAAACAATATTGACCATGGCTTGCTGAAGCTGAATGTTTGGTATATTGACATAATTTCCATAAAAATTTTAAAAGTTAGAAAAAATAGATCAACATGCAATTTAAAACTCTGATGTGTTCAAAAGCAATGAAATAAATTGCATCTGAACATTGTAGTTTAATTCAGAAAGTGCATGAATTTCTCTTCCTCAGCCAAATTACAATTAGCATCCATGAAATTATACAATGTTCCATTTCCTTTGCCCACCTATAATAATTGTGGCTAACAGCAATCTAAATTATTCATTTTATATGCTGAACAAATGATTATTCTTAAAACCGATCCTGTGCTCCTTTAAATTACTTTTCTTCATTCTTCAGTTGGCCCAGACCATTACTGAGTTAAATATTTCTTAATGAGGAATACTGCCTCACTGAACTTTGCTTTGTCTGCAATTTAGAGGAATAATTTAAGATTCCTAAAGTCCAGAACTGAATCTCCAAAGAAGATGAGGAAATGTTAGAATAGTGTATCTCATCACCATGGGTCTTTCTCCAAATATTTTTTTCTGATTTCCTTTGTGTTAGAAACAATATTTTCTCAGAGGACACATTTTAAACCTGGATAAAAATTATGTGCTGACGATTCTAAGGAAGTTGGTTTTATCAATTAAGACATAAACAGAAAATATAAAATAAGTAGAAACATGCAAAATGAGGGGAGAAGGTCCAAAAGAAGACAGAATAGTATTTCTGCTTCCTTCTACCCATCATCCCCCTCCTGGTACTTCCTTAGAGAGAAGCAGCAGTTAATAAAATTGCCTGAAGTCTTAAGGATTGATAGGGTTATATTTTTTAGAAGACGAGATCACTGTGCTAAAGAGATTTTTCTTTTTTTTAATTTAAGTTCAGAGATACTTGTGAAGAAAATGCAGGTTTGTTACATAGGTATACATTAGCTATGTTGGTTTGCTGCACCCACCAACCCAATATCTACATTAGGTATTTCTCCTAATGATATCCCTCCCCTTGCTTCCCACCCCTCAAAAGGCCCGGGTGTGTGATATTCCCCTCCCTGTGCCCATATGTTCTCATTGTTAAACTCCCACTTATGAGTGAAACCACTCGGTGTTTGGTTTTCTGTTTCTGTGTTAGTTTGTGAAGAATGATGGTTTACAGCTTTATCTATATCTCTGCAAAGGACATGAACTCATTCTGTTCTGTGGCTGCATAGTATTCCATGGTGTGCATGTGCCATCTTATCGTTATCCAGCCTAACATTGATGGGCATTTGGGTTGGTTCCAAGTCTTTCCTACTATGAATACTGCTACAAATAAACCTACATGTGCATGTGTCTATAGGGTAGAATTATTTATAATCCTTTGGATATATACCCAGTAATGGGATTGCTAGGTCAAGTGGTATTCCTAGTTCTAGATCCTTGAGGAATCACCACAGTGTCTTCCACAATGGTTGAACTAAGTTGCACCCCCACCAACAATGTGAAAGGTATTTCTATTTCTCCACACCCCTTCCAGAATCTGTTGTTTCCTGACTTTATTTATTTTTTATATTTTATTGCATTTTAGGTTTTGGGGTACATGTGAAGAACATGCAAAATTGTTGCATAGGTACATACGTAGCAATGTAGTTCGCTGCCTTCCTCCCCATCATCTATATCTGATATTTCTCCCCATGTTATCCCTCCCCAAATACCCACCCACACTGTCCCACCCCAATTCCCCCCCAGAGACCCCAGTGTGTGATGCTTCCCTCCCTGTGTCCATGTGTTCTCGTTGTTCAACCTGTACCTATGAGTGAGAACATGCAGTGTTTGATTGTCTGTTCTTGTGTCAGTTTGCTGAGAATGATGGTTTCCAGGTTCACCCATGTTCCTGCAGATGAAAGGAACTCATCATTTTTTATGGCTGCATAGTATTCCATGGTGTATATGTACCACATTTTCCCTGTCCAGTTATCATCGATGGGCGTTTGGGTTGGTCCCTAGTCTTTGCTATTGTAAACAGTGCCAAAATGAACATTCATGTGCATGTGTCCTTATAATAGAATGATTTATAATCCTTTGTGTATATACCCAGTAATGGGATTGCTGGGTCAAATGGAATTTCTATTTCTAGTTCCTTGAGGAATCAGCACACTGTCTTCCACAATGGTTGAACTAATTTACACTCCCACCAACAGTGTAAAAGTGTTCCTATTTCTCGACATCCTCTCCAGCATCTGTTGTTTCCAGATTTTTTAATCATCGCCATTCTAACTGGTGTGAGATGGTATCTCAATGTAGTTTTGATTTGCATTTCTCTAATGACCAGTGATGATGAGCATTTTTTCATATGTGTGTTGGCCTCATATATGTCTTCTTTTGAATAGTGTCTTTTCAGATCCTTCACCCACTTTCGAATGGGCTTGTATTTTTCTTGTAAATCTGTTTTAGTTCCTTGTAGATTCTGGATAGCCCTTTGTCAGATGGGTAGATTGCGAAAATTTTTTTCCCATTCTGTTGGTTGCCGATTCACTCTAATGATTGTTTCTTTTGCTGTGCAGAAGCTCTGGAATTTAATTAGGTCCCATTTGTCTATTTTGGCTTTTCTTGCCAATGCTTTTGGTATTTTAGTCACAAAGTCTTTGCCTATGCCTGTGTCCTGGATGGTTTTGCCTAAGTTTTCTTCCAGGGTTTTTATGGTGTTAGGTCTCATGTTTAGATCTTTAATCCATCTGGAGTTAATTTTAGTGTAAGGTGTCAGGAAGGGGTCCAGTTTCTGCTTTCTGCACATGGCTAGCCAGTTTTCCCAACACCATTTATTAAACAGAGAATCCTTTCCCCATTGCTTGCTTTTGTCTGGTTTGTCAAAAATCAGATGGTTGTAGTTATGTTGGGTTGCCTTCGAGACCTCTGTTCTGTTCCATTGGTCTAGATCTCTGTTTTGGTACCAGTACCATGCTGTTTCGATTACTGTAGCCTTGTAGTATAGTTTGAAGTCCGGTAGTGTGATGCCTCTCGCTTTGTTCTTTTTGCTTAGAATTGACTTGGCTATGCGGGCTCTCTTTTGGTTCCATATGAAGTTTAAGGTGGTTTTTTCCAGTTCTGTGAAGAAGGTCATTGGTAGCTTGATGGGGATAGCATTTAATCTGTAAATTACTTTGGGAGGTATGGCCTTTTTCATGATATTGTTTCCTGACTTTAATGATCACCATTCTAACTGGCATGAGATAGTATCTCATTGTGGTTGATTTGCATTTCTCTAATGACCAGTGATGATGAGCTTTTTTTCATATTTTCGTTGGCTGCATAAATGTCTTCTTTTTGAAAAGCACCTGTTCATATCCTTTGCCCACTTTTTGGTGGTGGTGTTTGTTTCTTTTTTGTAAATTTAAGTTCCTTGTAGATCTTGGATAGTAGCCCTTTGTCAGATGAATACAGTAGATTGGAAAAATTTTCTGCCATTCTGTAGGTTGCCTGTTCATTTTGATGATAATTTCTTTTGTTGTGCAGAAGCTCTTTAGTTTAATTAGATCCCATTTGTCAATTTTGGCTTTTGTTGCAATTGCTTTTGTTGTTTTAGTCATGAAGTCTTTGCCTATGCCTATGTCCTGAAAGGCATTGCCTGGTCAAGTGGAATGAATAGACACCTTCTAGAGTTTTTATGGTTTTAGGTCTTACATTTAAATCTGTATTCCACCTTTAGTTAATTTTTATATAAGATTAATGTGTGTGTATAGGTTTGTTTACGTGAGGGCCATCAGAGATTATAAGTGAGATATTCCTGATATTCTCAGCCAAAATAACATAAAATATTAATTGTACAGACTTTACATGCACACTGAGCAATGGCTTTAACACCAAATTATTTTACTTTATTGGCTGAAGGTTTAGTTTATTGTATGAAATTATTTCATCAATAATTATCCTTAAACATGTATGCCTCACCCAATAGCTATGTAAAGTTAACTTGGTGTAAGTTAACCAATGGTTAACCAAGTTAAAAGTTGCAAAATTCAGACACTTTTATTTCACTTGTGTTTGCTTGAGCTTATGATTGATAAAGCACATCCCTAAGATATGGAAATCCCTTCTTGTTCTTTTCTCACTTCAGGTGCCAGCAATTGATTTTACAGCCAGCAGGAATATCATGCCCAGCTGAGTCCTTTTTATGTCTGCCTTTCTCTTGACTTTACCTTGGAGTTAGTCAGGAAGTAATCACATGAGCTCAGCAGTGTCAAAATTATGGTATTCTAAATGTTTCAGCTATATACTTCCAAACTTTCAAAAACCTCCTGATTTTTGATCAAGAACCGGTATTTACTTAATCAAGTAGGCACACATTTAGGTAAGTTATAAAGAGACACCGACATTTATTTGGCTAAACTACTTTATATTGTATCAAAAAGGTAATTATTTTGAAGGAGGAGCATCAAGATGGTTGACTAGATGTACCTGATACTCCTTTCTCTCACAAAGAAGAATCAAAATACTGAGCAGATGATCACACTCTGAGTAGATCATCTGAGACAGATGACTGGAATTCAACAGATAAGTGGCAGGGCCAAGCAGGCTGCCTCCCTTCCATCTCTGTCCTTGTTTTTAGTGCTTCTTGTCATGCTTCCTGTTTATATGCCTTCTGATTTTTCTTAAAGCCAGAAATCTGGCATTCATAATTATAGTATATCCAACTTTGTCAATTTTGGCAAGAAATAAATTTTGAAAACCGTGGCATAGGACAGCCCAATCAGTCAAAATTAAACTAACCTTTCTGAGGAATTCTATTTTGGAATAATGTTATTTAAATTTTTTAAATTATTTACATTTTTGAAATGGAGTCTTGCCCTGTCACCCAGCCCGGAGTACAGTGGCATGATCTCAGCTCACTGCAACCTCTGCCTTCTGATTCAAGTGATTTTCCCACCTCAGCCTCCTGGATAGCTGGGACTACAGGTAGGTGCCACCACGCCAGGCTAATTTTTTGTATTTTTAGTAGAGTTGGGGTTTCATCATGTTGCCCAGGCTGGTCTCAAACTCCTGAGCTCAAGTGATCAGCCCTACTCATTTCCCAAATTGCTGGGATTACAGGTGTGAGCCACCATGCCTGATCTGGGAATGATGTTTAGACAGCAGAAATTTTTGTAAATTATTTATTTGATTGATTCTTTACAAAAATCTTTTTAAAGATTATCCATAGTCCACCAAGTAAACAAAGATTTCTTAGCATGCTATTCCTTGTCCTCCTATATTTAAATCTTTGCTTCACTGTCTCTGTATTCTGTTACTTTCTTGCCTTTCTTCATACTAATTCCATTAAGTTCACTTTTCCATTTATTTGTTTCGAGGCCAAGATCAAATGTTATATTATTTACAAGAGATTTTTTTTTCTTAATCTATGATAATTTTTTATTTTCAAAATTTTATTTACTTTGTTAAATTATCTATATGTTATTGATTTGTTTTAACTTTTATTTTAGAATTGGGGTACTTTTAAGTTTGTTACAAAGATGTATTGAATGATGCAACATTTGAAGTAGAGATGAATCTGTCATCCAGGTAGTGAGCATGGTACCCAATAGGTAGTTTTTTTGTTGTTTGTATTTTATTTTACTTTATTTTACTTTAAGTACTGGGATACATGTGCAGAACGTGCAGGTCTGTTACATAGGTATACATGTGCAATGAGGGTTTGCTGCACCTATGAACCCATCATCTAGGTTTTAAGCTTCACATGCATTAGGTGTTTGTCTTAACCCTTTCCCTCCCCTTATCTCCCAACCCCCAAGAGGCCCCACTGTGTTGGTACCCTTCCTGTGTCCATGTGTTCTTATTGTTCAACTACCACTTATGAGTGAGAACATATCGTGTTTGGTTTTCTGTTCCCATGTTTTCTGCGGATAGTGGCTTCCAGCTTTATCCATTTCCCTGAAAGGACATTGTCTCATTATTTTTTATGGCTGCATAATCCTCCATTGTGATATATGTATACACATATATACATATATATATGTGTGTGTGTGTGTGTGTGTGTGTATCACAATGGAGATTATGCAGCCATTATATATATATATATATATGTACACACACACACACACATAGATAGATAGATAGATAGATAGATAGATAGATAGATAGATAGATAGATAGAATCTCATTTTTTTTATTCAGCCTATCATCAGTAGACATTTGGGTTGGTTTCTTGTCTTTGTTATTGTAAATAGTGCTGCAGAAAAAATACACGTGCATGTGTCTTTATAGTAGAAAGATTTATATTCCTTTGGGTATATACCCAGCAATAAAATTGCTCTGTCAAATGGCATTTCTGGTTCTGGGACCTTAAGGAATTGCAACACTGTCTTCCACAGTGGTCGAACTAATTTACACTCCCACCAACAGTGTAAAAACATTCCTATTTCTCCACAGCCTTGCCAGCATATATTGCTTCTTGACTTTTTAATAATCACTGTTGTGACTGGCATGAGATTGTATCTCACTGTAGTTTTGATTTGCATTTCTCTACTGATCAGTAAGGATTAGATATTTTTCATATGTTTATTGGCCACATAAATGTCATCTTTTGAGAAGCATCTGTTCATATCCGTTGCCCATTTTTTTTGAAGGAGTTGTCTGTTTTTTTCTTGTAAATCTGTTTAAGTTCTTTGTAGATTCTGAGTATTAGCCCTTTGTCAGATAAATAGATTGCAAAAATAGTCTCCCATTTTGTAGGTTGCCTGTTCACTCTGATGATAGTTTCTTTTGCTGTGGAGAAGCTCTTTTGTTTAATTAGATTCCATTTGTCAATTTTGGCTTTTGTTGCAATTGCTTTTGGTGTTTTAGTCATGAAGTCTTTGCCTATGCCTATGTCCTGAAAGGTACTGCCTGGGTTTTCTTCTGGGATTTTTACGGTTTTTAGGTCTTACATTTAAATCTTTAATCCATCTTTAGTTAATTTTTGTATAAGGTTTAAGGAAGGGGTCTTGTTTCAGTTTTCTGCATAGGGCTAGCCAGTTTTCCCAACACCATTTATTAAATAGGGAATCCTTTCCCCATTGATTGTTTTGTCAAGTTTGTTAAAGATCAGATTGTTGTAGGCACGTGGCATTATTTCTGAGGCCTCTGTTCTGTTCATCGGCCTATATATACTGTTTTGGTACCAGTACCATGCTATTTTGGTTACTGTAGCTTTCTAGTATTGTTTGAGGTGAGGTAGCATGGTGCCTCCAGCTTTGTTTTTTGTTTAGGATTCTCTTGGCTACATGGGCTCTTTTTGGTTTCATATGAAATTTAGAGTAGTTTTTACTAACTCTGTGAAGTAAGTCAATGGTAGCTTGATGAGAATAGCATTGAGTCTATAAATTACTTTGGGCAGTATGGCCATTTTCACGATATGGATTCTTCCCATCCATGAACATGGAATGTTTTTCCATTTGTTTGTGCCCTCTCTATTTTAGTTGAACAGTGGTTTGTAGTTCTCCTTGAAGATATTCTTCACTTCCTTTTTAAGTTCTATTCCTAGGTATTTTATTCTCTTTGTAGCAATAGTGAATGGGAGTTTGCTCATGATTTGGCTCTCTGTTTGTCTATTATTGGTGTATAGGAATACTTGTGATTTTTGCCCCTTGATTTTGTATCCTGAGACTTTGCCGAAGTTGCTCATCTGCTTAAGGAGTTTTGGGCTGAGACAATAGAGTTTTCTAAATAATCATGTCATCTTCAAACAGATCATTTGACTTCTTCTCTTCCTATTTGAATATACTTTATTTTTTTTTTCTCTTGCCTGGTTGCCTTGACCAGAATTTTTAATACTATGTTGAATAGGAGTATTGAGAGAGGGCATCACTTTCTTGTGCCAGTTTTCAAAAGGAATACTTCTAGCTTTTGCCCATTCAGTATGATATTGGCTGTGGGTTTGTCAAAAATAGCTCTTATTATTTTGAGATATATTACATCAATACCTAGTTTATTGAGAATTTTTAGCATGAAGCATTGTTGAATTTTATCTAAGGCCTTTTCTACATCAATTGAGATAATCATGCGGTTTTTCTAATTGGTTCTGTTTATGTGATGGATTATGTTTATGGATTTGTGTGTGTTGAACCAGCCTTAAATCCCAGGGATGAAACCAACTTGATCGTGTTGCTTAAGCTTTTTAATATACCACTGGATTCGGTTTGCCAGGATTTTATTGAGGATTTTGACATCGATGTATATTAGGGATATAGGCCTGAAATTTTTCTTTGTTGTATCTCTGCTAGGCTTTTGTATCAGGATGATGCTGGCCTCATAAAATGAGTAAGGGAGAAGTCCCTCTTTTTCTATTGTTTGGAATAGTTTCAGAAGGAATAGTACCAGTTCTTCTTTGGACCTCTGGTAGATTTCAGCTGTGAATCTATCTGTTCCTGGACTTTTTTTGATTGATAGGCTATTGATTACTGCCTCAATTTGAGAATTGTTTATTGGTCTATTCAGGGATTCAACTTTTTCCTGGTTTAGTTTTGGGAGGTTGTATATGTCAAGGAATTTATCCACTTCTACATTTTCTAGTATTTGCATAGAAGTATTTATAGCATTCACTTATGGTAGTTTGTACTTCTGTGGGGTCAGTGGTGATATCTGCTTTAACATTTTTTATTATGTCTATTTGATTATTCTTGCTTTTTTTCTTTATCATTCTAGTTAGCAGTTTATTTTGCTCATTCTTTCAAAAACAGCTCCGGTATTCATTGATTTTTTTTAATACTTTTTCAAGTATCTCCTTCAGTTCTGCTCTGATCTTAGTGTTTTTTCTGTTTGTTTTTCATTTCTTTATATTTTTTTTTTGTCTTCTAGTTTTTGAATTTATTTGCTCTTGCTTGTCTAGTTCTCTTAATTATGATGTTAGGTTTTTAATTTTAGATATTTTCCACTTTCTCCTGTGGGCATTTAGTGCTATGAATTTCCCTCTTAACACTGCTTCAGCTGTGTCTTAGAGATTCTGGTACATTGTCTCTTTGCTCTCCTTGGTTTCAAAGAACTTCTTGATTTCTGTGTTCATTTCTTTATTTACACAAGAGTCATTCAGTAGTAGGTTGTTCAATTTCCATGTAGTTGTGTGGTTTTGAGTGAGTTCTTTGATCCTCAGTTCTAATTTGATTGCACAGTGATCTGAGAGACTGTTATTTTCATTCTTTTGCATATGCTAAAGAGTGTTTTACTTCCAGTTATGTGGTCAATTTTAGAATAGGGGTCATGTGGCAATGAGATAGTCTGTTCTGTAGATATCTATTTTCTCCACTTGACCGAGAGGTGAGTTCAAGTCCTGAATATCCTTGTTAATTTTTTGTCTCATTGATATGTCTAATATTGACAGTGGGGTGTTAAAGTCTCCTGCTATTATTGTATGGGAGTCTAAGTCTCTTTGTAGGTCTCTACGAACTTGTTTTATGAATCTGGGTGTTCTTGTATTGGATCCATACATATTCAGGATAATTATCTCTTCTTGTTGCATTGATCTCTTTACCGTAATGTAATGCCCTTCTTCTTCTTCTTCTTTTTTTAATCTTTGTTGGTTTAAAGTTTGTTTTATTAGATACTACTATTGCAATCCCTGTTTTTTATTTTTTTTTTCTTGCTTTCCATTTGCTTGGTAAATATTCCTCTATCCCTTTATTTTCAGCCTATGTGTGTCTTTGCATGTGAGATGGGTCTACTGAATATAGCACACAGTTGAGTCTTGACTCTAATTTGGCAGTCTGTTTCTCTTAATTGCAGCATTTAGTCCATTGCAATTAAGGTTAATATTGATATATGTGAATTTGATCCTGCCATCATTGATGATAGCTGGATTATTTTGCACATTAGTTGCTGTGGTTTCTTCATAGTATCACTGATCTTTGTATGTTGGTGGGTTTTTGCAGTGGTTGGTACCAGTTTTTTTCTTTCTATGTTTAGTGATTCCTTCAGGAGCTCTTACAAAGCAGGCCTGTTGGTAATGAAATTTCTTTGCATTTGCTTGTCTGGACAGGATGTTATTTCTCCTTCCCTTATGAAGATTAGTTTGACTGAATATAAAATTCTGGTTGAAAATTCTTTTATCTAAGAATGTTGAATATTGGCTTCCACTCCCTTTTAGCTTCTAGGGTTTCTGCTGATAGATCCACTGTTAGTCTGATGGGCTTCCCTTTGTAGGTGTCCTGACCTTTCTCTCTGGTGGCACTTAACATTTTTACCTTCATTCAACCTTGGAGAATTTGATGATTTCATGTGTTGGGGTTGATCTTCTCATGGAGTATCTTAGTGGTCTCTGTATTTCCTGAATTTACATGTTGGCCTGTCTTGCTGGGTTGGGGAAGTTCTCCTCAATAATATCCTGAAGTGTGTTTTCCAACTTGTTTCTATTCTCCCTGTCTCTTTCAGGTACTCAAATGAGTCATAGGTTTGGTCTTTTTGCAAAATACCATATTCTTGGAGGCTTTGTGTGTTTCTTTTTATTTTTTTCTCTCTAATCTTGTCTACATGTCTTATTTCAGCAAGGTAGTCTCAAACTCTGGTATTCTTTGTTTTGCTTCAGTAATTTGGCTATTGATACTTGTGTATGCTTCACGAAGTTCTCGTGCTCTATTTTCCATCTCCATCAGGTCATTTATGTTCCTCTCTGACTTGGTTATTCTAGCTAGCAGTTCCTCTCACCTTTTATCAAGGTTTTTAGCTTCTTTGCATTGGGTTAGAACATGTCCCTTTATCTCAAAGGAATTTATTATTACCCCCATTCTGAAGCTTACATCTGTCAATTTGTCAGTCTCATTCTCTGTCCAGTTTTAGACCCTTGCTGGAGAGGAGATGTAATAATTTGGAGGAAAAGAGGCATTCTGGTTTTTGGAATTTTCAGTGTTTTTGCACTTTTTCCTCATTTCATGGATATACTACCTTTGACCGTTGACGCTGATGACCTTTGGGTGGGGTTATGTGGGGGTGTCTTTGTTGTTGTTGTTGTTGCTGTCTGTTTGTTAGTTTTTCTTCTAATAGCCAGGCTCCTCATCTGCAGGTCTGCTGAAGTTTGCTGGAGGTCTACTCCAAGCCCTGTGTACCTGGGTATCACCAGCAAAGATTGCTGCCTGCTCCTTCTTCTGTAGGCTTTGTCCCAGAGAGGCACTGGCCTGACGCCAGACAGAGCTTTCCTGAATGAGATGTATTTTGACCCCTCTTGGGAGGTCTCTCCTAGTCACAAGGAACAGGCATCAGGAACCCACCTGAGGAGGTAGTATTTTCTTTAGCAGGTCTGGTATGCTCTGCTGGGAGGAATCCCCCTTGTCAGGATTAGCACCTCTCTTCACAGCTGGCAGGCAGGAAAGATTAAGTCCACTGAAGTTGTGACCTCAGCTGCCCCTCCCACAAAGTGTTCTGTTCCAGGGAGATGAGAGATTTGTCTGTAAGTTCCTGAGTGTAGCTGCTGGATTTCCTGCAGAGATGCCCTGCCCAGTGAAAAAGACTCTAAATAAGCAGTCTGGCCACAGCTGCATTGCTGTGCTGAAAAGTTCAAACCTTCCAGTTTCCTTAGCACTGTCAGGGGAAAAACACCTACGAAAGCCACAGTAAGGACAGTTACCTCTCCCCCTACCAAGCTCAATCATTCCAGGTCAACTCCAGACTGCTGTGCTGGCAATGAGAATTTTAATCCAGTGACTCTTAGCTTGCTGGGCTCCCTGAGAGTGGGACCTGCTGGGCAAGACCACTTTCTCCCTGTAAGGCACCTTACCAGAGAAGTGGAGGGTTCTCCTCTCTCACTGGAGTTCCAGGTGCCACTGATGTATGAAAAGACTCCTGCAGCTCAGTACCTGCCCAAACAGCGGCCCAATTTTGTGCTTAAAACCCAGGTCCCTGCTGGTGTAGGCTCACAAGGAAATCCCTGATCTGTGGATTGCAAAAATCAGTGGGAAAAACATAGTACCTGGGGTGGATAGCACAGTCCCCCACCGCTTCCCTTGGCTAAGGGAGGGAAGTCTCCCAGCTCTGTGCACTTCCTGGTTGAAGTGATGCCCCACCTTGCTCCTGCTCACTCTCCGTGGGTTGCACCCACTGGCTAACCAGTACCAGTGAGATGAACCGGGTACCTCAATTGGAAATGCAGAAATCACCTGCCTTCTGCATTGGTCTCACTGGGAGCTGCTTACTGGAATGTTTCTATTCTGCCATCTTCCAAAATTCTTATCCTCAATAGATAGATTTTTCCAACTTACCCCCTGCCTCTCTCCCCACTCTTGTATTCTCCAGTGTCTATTATTCTCATTGTTATGACCATGTGTACCCAATGTTTAGCTCCCACTTATAAGTGAGAACATGAGGTACTCGGTTTTCTCTTTCTGCATTAGTTTACTTAGGATAATGGTTTCCAGATACATACATGTTGCTGCAAAGGATAATGATTTCATTCTTCTGTATAACTGTGTAGTATTTTATGATGTATATGTACCACATTTTCTTTATCCAATACACCTGTATAAGAATCATGGATGTGCTTTGGTCAAGAATAGGCTGAGATAAACATCCTTCGTAATTCAGTGGGATTGATGCACAGTCATATAACTCCACTTGTTATATAACCTGCTTGTGTAAGTTCATACTTGTCTCAGAGCCACTATTGTTTGTAAAGGCTATAACTGCCCTTCTGACACTGTACAGGGTTGGCTCAGGGTACACCCAGAGAAAAAGAGACAGCCAGAGCAGCCCATCTTGCAGACAGACAGTGGGGAACCAGGACATGGCTCAACTTGTGTACTGAGAGGGAAAGAATGAAGCTGCTGACCCTGTAAGAAAGAGCCAGTCGTGTAGCTATGTGTGGAAGCAGCAGAAACCGCATAGCCAGAGCAGATGGACGAGACAGAGACGGTCAGTGTGAGCTAGCTGCTGTTGAGACAGCTAATGTGCGTGAGCTGCTGATAAGAGAGCAGCTGAATAAAACCATACTGCATCTGCCTATGCATCTCAGAGTGTTCTTTCGGTTGTCTGCCACTCATCCACCATTCCCATCAAACCCCAGCATGGCTGCAACCTGGGACTAGGCATGACATTATTGATGGGCAATTGGGTTGAGTCAATGTCTTTGTTATAGTGAATAATGCTGCAATTAACATGTGAGTACTTGTTCTTCTTGGTAGAACAACTTAGGTTCCTTTGGGTATGTACACAGTAAGGGGATTGTTGGGTAGAATGGTAATTAATGTTAGTTCTTTGAGAAATCTGCAAACGTCTCTTCACAGTGCCTGAACTAATTTACTTAGCTGTGTTCTTTGCAGCCTCACCAAACTCCTGGAGTTTTATGAATTTTGTTATTTTTTTTAGCTTTTAACAAAAGTCATTCTGATAGATTTGAGATGACACCTCATTGTGTTTTCAATTTTCTGATATTTTCTGATGATTAGGGATGATGAATTTTTTTTTGGAGGTTTGTTGGCTGCTTGTGTGTCTTCTGAGAAGTGTCTGTTTATGTCTTTGGCCCCCTTCTAGTTATTCGTTTTTTGCTTGTTGGATTGATGCACCTAAATTCCTTCTGAATATTAGGCCTTTTTTAGATGCATCATTTGTGAATATTTTCTCCCACTCTGTAGGTTGTCTGTTTACTTTCTCAATATTTCCTCTTGCTGTGCACAGAAGCTCTAGTTTAATTAGGTCCCATATGTCAGTTTCTGTTTTCGTGGCAACTGCTTTTGAGAACTTAACCATAAATTCCTTGCCAAGACCAATATGGAGAAGGGTATTGTCTAGGTTTTCTTCTAGGATTTTTATAGTTCAAGATCTTACATTTAAGTTTTAAATCTATCTTAATTTTTGTACATGGTGAAAATGTAGCAGCCCAGTTTCATTCCTCTGCATATGAATAGCCACCTTTCCTAGCACCACTTATTGAACATGGATGGTTGTAGGTATGTGGCTTTATTTCTGAATTTTGTGTTCCTTTGGCCTATGTGTCTGTTTTCCTACCAGTACAATGCTGTTTTGGCTACTGTAGCCTGGTAATATAGTTTGAAGTTGGGTAATGTGATAACTCCAGGTTTTTTTTCCTTTTGCTTAAGATTGCTGTGGCTATTCAGGCTCTTTCATGGTTCCAAATGAATTTTAGAATAGTTTTTTTTCTAATCCTGTGAAAAATGACATTGGAAGTTTATTAGGAATAGCGTTGAATCTGTAAATTGCTTTGGACAATATGGTCATTTTAATGATATTGATTTTTCTAACCGATGGGCATAGAATATTATTCCATTTATTTGTGTCATCTCTGATTTATTTCAGCAATGTTTTGTAGTTCTCCTTATAGACATCTTTCATCTCCTTTGTTAGCCATATTCCTAGGTACCTTATTTTTTCTGTGACTATTGTAAGTTGGATTGCATTCTTGATTTGGCTCTTAGCTTTAATGTTATCAGTGTGTCGAAATACAACAGATTTTTGCATATTGATTTTGTATGCTGAAACTTTACTGAAGTTTTTGTTAGGTACAGGAGCTTTTTGGCAGAGTCCGTAGAATTTTTTAGATACAGAATTATATTGTCAGCAAAGAAAGATAGTATGACTTCCTCTTTTCCAGTTGGATGCCTTTTATTTCTTCCTTTGGCTTGATTGCTCTGGCCACAACTTTCAATAGTACATTGAATAGACATGGTGGGCATGTTTGTCTTGTTCTAGTGCTCAAGGAGACTGCTTCTAGCTTTTCCCTGTTCAGTATAATGTAGGCTGTTGTTTTGTAATAGATGGCTCTTATTATTTTGAGGTATGTTCCTTCTTTGCCTAATCTGCTGAGGATTTTTATCACGAGGTGATGTTAGATTTTATCAAAAGCTTTTTCTGCATTTGTTGAGATAACCATATTGTTTTTGTTCTTGATTCGTTTATACAGTGGGTCTCATTTATTTCTGTATAGTGAACCAACCTTGCATCACAGGAATAAAGCTGACGTGTTTGTGGTGAATTATCTTTCTGATATGCTGCTGGATTCACTTAGCTAGTTTTTGTTGAGGATTTTTGTATCTATGTTCATCGGGATTTTGGCCTGAAGTTTTCTTTTTTTACCGCATGTCTGGCAGTTTTTGCTATGAGAATGATGCTGGCTTTGTATATGAGTTAGGGAGGAGTCTTTCCTTCTTAAGTTTTAGGATGAGTTTCAGTAGTATTGGTTAGACTTATATAGTTCTTCTTTTTCCTGAAGCGTCATGGAGTATTTATTTTTTTATGACACTTACGTCAGCTTGGTCAGTTGAGGGTACTCTGTAGACAAAATATCTGTACCTATGGACACATTCTACCTCGGAATATGACTAGCTTTGACCTGGCATATCAGAGTCTTTCTGTGTTGTAGGGATACCGGAATGTAAGAAAATCAATGTGTACCAAGGACTTATAAAAGGTCAGGCACTTGGTTTCATTACTGGGAAATATTTGAATGTTTTTTAATTCTGCAAATGCTCTACTGGTTTATTCAAGACAGCTGATATGCTGAAGCTTTAAGAACTGATGTATTTGCCAAGAACTCTCTGTCAGAGAGAACACTTGATATATGTATCTCATACTTCATTTATTTACATATTTCCATGCCCATGTTGGCAGCATGAAAATGTATTTCTTCTCTTTGGAGCATCATCCTATAATGCATCTTTTAAAATGCCTGTTATAGATATTTCTTTAAAGTGTTAAGTAAAATGGCAACTATTGGCTGTAGTATCAAATAAAAAATTTCTTCTTGAAGATTTTTTAACTGTTTTGAAAGCAATTTATGCCTCTTGTTTCTGAAAGGATTGTTATCTCAAAAGATTTCTTTGGTCTGATGATAGGTGATGGCAACTTCAACAGGTCCCATCAGATTGGACCCTTGATTTCAGTCTGGCATCCTCCATTTACTTCATGTGCAGATTCTAGAATCACTTTCCCGAAACACACATTGATCATGCTACCTCTATGTTCAATAGCCTTTTGTGGCTTGTCACGATTTTTAAAATTAATTCCTTACCAATATATTGAACAGCCCCTTGAATTTGAATCCAACCTACCTCTCTATCCTCATTTATCTCCTACAGTCCCGCTATGTTCGGCAAACACATTGCCTTTTCAAAAGCATTTTGAAACTTTATCTGTCAGGGTGTAGTACAAAAAACAGAAAACATTCTAGGTATTTAAACAGGAAATAATTCATTTATGGGAATAAGTAATTGTAAACCGATGGCTATAAACCAGATTCTAACTGGGGATCCACAAATAATTCCCACAAGAATAATGAATTGATTAGCTAGGACAGCCTGTATCTTCAAAACCACCATGAGAATTTACATCAGAATCAAAAAACCATTTCCAGAGTTGACACCTGACTTTCAGGATACTGAAAAATGGATAAAGGAACAGAGAGCTGCAGAAAAATTACCACCAAAATGGGGCTGACAAGTAGTCTGTGTTTCAGGGTCTTCTTTCAATTATCCATTTCAACATCACTTTAGAGGAAATCAGCTTCCTCCTTTGGAGAGAAAAAAGTCTAATGGAGATAGTAGCTGTCTTTCAGGAAGCACTTCTATTTTATTTAGAGTTTCTTTCTGATATATCAGCACTTAGTTGAGTGAGAAATATTATTCAAGTATTTCTCACATAATCTCACTATTTAGAAGCAAAGTAAAGATTCAATGTTAAAATAAATAATTGTAAAGACAAAGGAAGATAATTTAAGACAGTAAGAAGTTGAGAAATAATTCAGATACCTGAGAATATGAGTTTATCTTAATGGATTTTGTTTCTATTTCTTAATCATTAAGCATTTTAGAAAGGTTATTGGTGACTTGGCCACCTTATACCTGTTATCTCTTCATCAGCCCCTTCATATCCAACATCCTTGTAGGTATAGATATTCTTACCCCAAGAAAATTAAACTCAGTGAGGTAAGAGATTTGCTCAAGCTGAAATAGAAAATACTAGCATTCAAATCTAATTCTAACCACTTTCAAAGCTCTATAGTCTGTATACTAACACCCATTTTTATGATTAAAATTTATGCCAGTAGAAAACATAAAAAACATATTGTGGCTTTGTATTACTTCACACTATGGAAAGAAGGAAAATGGAAATGAACATGTTTTCGTTAAACTCAATAAAAAGGTAATTTTAAGTACATATTATTGTGAAAGAATAATTTACATTATTTAAATTATGTAGTGTGGATGATTTGGCAAGTATTCAAGTTACTCACAGGGAAAAAGCAGTACTATTTCACATTGTGGACAATTATTGGTACAATGTGTACTTTTTCCCCTTAATAATTGCATGTTCCCTTTTGTCACATCTGCACAATACAGAATAATTAAAGCACATTAGCTGCATCGTGGAAAGGACATTTGGTTTTAATTAACATTAGACAATAAGAAAGGCAATTTGTTTTATATTACTATTCATTATTTGATGCACCCATATACTCACACACGTATAGAATTTACAGACAAAAAAGGGAACTATATGAAGCACTGCAAAGCCTCTCAATCTGGACTTGCACTAGGTCTACGTAAAAATATACCAGATGTTTTATGCAAAAGAATTTCTTTCTTCCTTTAGACCACTTAGACCAGCAGTCCCCAACCATTTTGGCATCAGGGACCAGTTTCCTGAAAGGTGAATGACAATTGTTTCATGGAGGTGAGGGTTAAGGTGGGAGCAGTGGTTTCAGGTTGAAACTACTGTACTTCAGATCACTCAGATCATCAGGCATTACATTCTTATAAGGAGTGCACAACCTAGATTCCTCACATGCACAGTTCACAATAGGGTTCATGCCCCTGTGAGAATCTAATGTGGTTGCTGATCTGACAGGAAGCAGAGCTCAAACCATAATGTTTGATCACCCTCCTGCTCTGTGGCCCAGTTCCTAACAGGCCACATATCTGTACCAGTCCATTGGCCCCTGTCTTAGACAATTGTATTGCATTCTAATGTAAATATATATATAATGTAAATATATATATACAGGAGTTAGGTTTATAGTGATTATTTCAAAAGTAAGTTGGATAATCAAAGTCTTGTGGTCCTTATATGGCAGCATCAGAAAGCTAGAGCTCACTAAAGACTAAAACCACAATTGATCTTCATGTTAAGTTAGACTTTAAAGAGGTAAAACTGACTTGACACCTGTGGCTTGTCTAATACACTTTGGTGAAATGAAATTTATCTCAAAATTAAATAAAGTTTCAATCCAACTAATTTCATATAGAGTATAAGTGAATTCAGATTGCCTACATGATAAACTAATGTACTATTCCTTTGCCAGGAGGATACTGACCATGTATATCAGTTAGCTTTTGCTATATGACTAAGCAATCCAAAATTTAGTGGTTCAGTAACTATTTGTTTAACTCAGACTTCTGTGATTTGGCAGTTGGGCTGGCCTTATCTGGGCAGATGTTTGTGCCCTCTGTGGTCTTTCACTCTCCAGCAGGCCAGCTAAAATGTTTTTTAAGTAGCAACTCTACAAAATTCAGAGTAAAGAATGGAAGCGGCTCTAGGCTCAGAATTAACAAATTGTCATTTATATTGCATTCTGTTGCCAGCCAGTCACATGGTCAACCCAAATTAAAGGGAAGGAAAAGGAAACCCTATCACCTGATGCAAAAAAGCAAAAGCCACATTAAGTGCGTATAAACATAAGAAGGACTGAAGAACTGTGGCCAGCTTTTCTATCTACCAGATCATGTTGAAAAACAATTTTGGTTTTTAAGATCGTTTTCTTGATATAGAAGTGTCCTTCAGTCAGAAGTGGCCTTCAGAGTAAGGATTAGGGCCTGAAAAGAAAAAGGCTGATCCTTCATCTAGTAAGAAAGAATTCTTCCTGCCTGGTGGCCTTCAAATGGGGGTGTTGCCTTTTTTTCTTACCTTTGGACTTAACTGAAATATTGGCTCTTCCTGGGTGTCAAGTCTGGGGCCTTATGACTAGAAAAACTTGATTGGCTCTCTTGGATTACATATCTTCGAATGCAGGTGGAAATAAAACAACAGTTTCCCTGATCTTTGGTTTCTAACTCATACTGCAGACCATGGAACTTGCTTGTTTTCATAATAATGTGAGCCATTTCCTTAAATTGATATACATGTACACACATATATGTGTGTGTGTGTACTTTATTATACCCACATATATGTGTGTACATGTATATCAATTTAAGGAATTGACTCACATTATTATGTGTATATACACACACATACATACAGACAAACACATACATACATTAGGTTTGTTTTTCTGGAGAATCTTAATACAAGCACATTTTAAATATTTTTTGATAGTGATAATTTTGTTGTATTCATAATAATGTGAGCCAATTCTTTCAACTGATATACGTGTACACATACACGCATGTGTGTACATATAACACACACACATATGTGTGTATAATATAAAACACACACATATATGTGTGTACATATATATCAATTTAAGGAATTGGCTCACATTATTATGTGTACACACACACATGCATACAAACACATACACACATTAGGTTTGTTTTTCTGGAGAATCTTAACAATGCAAACACATTTTAAATATTTTTAATAGTGATAATTTTGTTGTCTTCTCATATTTATTATGATGCCCTACAAAGCAAAACTAAAATTATTTCTCCATAGTACTTGTAAAATATGCTATTCCAGATATTTAACTTAATATTGGGACTAAATTGATCTATGTCTTCTCTTTCTCTGTATGTGCCTGTGTGTGTGTATTTGTGTATCTGCATGCACACACATACTGCATATACATATGCATATATACATATATAATTCTTACACATATACGTGCATGCATGTGTGTATGTTTTTATATAAATTGATGAATAGAGAAATAGAAAAGTAGATAGATATTTTAACTTAAATAATCCACCTGATTGTCAGATATAATAACCAACATATTCTTAAAATTTTAAGATATTCATAGACTCAGATAAAGCATTCTTATCTTCCTCTTTCCACATTTTAATATATTTCTCATTAACAGTAATCATTTATATGCATGTACACAGTGGAAAGAATATCTATTGGAAAACATGCAAAATACTATCCATGGTAAAATTTTAAATATTGTTTTTGACCAGAATGACAATAAATGCACATATTATAAAACTGGTGAAGGATCAGCATTTAGCTCAAGATAATGATGCACATATCAGATGAACTCCACTAGACTTCCTACTGTGTGTGTGTGTGTGTGTGTGTGTGTGTGTGTGTGTGCGTGAGGACTCAGGTATGTGTGAGAGACAGAGAGAGACAGAAATTTTTAAAAAGTAAATTTTTCCTAGCCTTACTTTATTTGCTAAAAATGGGAATTAATGGCCGAGCACAGTGGCTCAAGTCTGTAATCCCAGCACTTTGGGAGGACGAGTTGGGCGGATCACGAGGTCAAGAGATCAAGACCGTCCTAGCCAACATGGTGCAATCCCATCTCTACTAAAAATACAAAAAAAAAATTAGATGGGCATGGTGGCCTGTGCCTGTAGTCCCAGCTCCTGGGAGGCTGAGGCGGGAGAATTGCTTGAACCCGGGAGGTGGAGCTTGCAGTAAACAGATTGCGCCACTACACTCCAGCCTGGCACTTGGCGACACAGCGAGACTCTGTCTCAAAAAAAAAAAAAATAAAAAGGGAATTAATAATAACTACTTTATGGCATTATACATATACTTTAGAAAGATATTATGTATATATATGCACATAGGATGGTTTCTAGTAAATGGACATTAAACAAAGGTTAGCTTCCTTTTTACAAAAGAAATATTGAGGCCATGTTGTACTGGTAGACTACATTAGCAGGATATGTAATAAGGGCAAGGCCATGTGAACATGAAGAGTCTATGACATGCACTATTAAATAGCTATTGCACCACAAAAGTAATGAGAGTGTTAACAAGGCATACTTGGCCACAGCTATACATACTGATGATAACACAGTAGATATACATTATCCCTGCTATATTACACTTACTAAGGGCAGGCACTTAGATCCTCTGATTCTAAAACTTATTTTTCTTCACTACACTAGACTTTCTTTTATTCACACACACACTAACCCCTTCATCAATGAAAATATTTTTGTTTGAAACAGCCTTATAAGTTGTTAAAAGAAAACTTTAGCTGAATTAAATTTAAAGAAGTTTGAGTAATGAAAGATTCACAAGTTGAGCAGCTATATGTATAGCTTCTTCTGGTCTGTGGTGAGCTTCCTTCTTTTCAAGTCTCTGAAAGGGTGTGTGCACATATCTTAATTAATGTAACATATTCTTTGTTCACTGTAGTATTACTTTCCATTTTTGAGTATTATTTGAAAATAATCCCTTACAGCTGAATAAAAATAATCTAATATCTAGGCATCATTTGGCCTATATGTCACTTAGTTTGAATATTGAGAAAATATTACATAATTATGACATTTATTATTTTTTTCTTTCAAAATTCAAAGCATTTTAATTTTTCTCTTTTCTTTTATTCTTCCTTTCTTTTCTTTCTCTGTTGCTTTTTTTCTATGTTTAAATGAATACGCATCTGTAAGGATATCTTTAGAATGATAATAGTTGTTAACTATCTTGTTTTTATTTGCTTGTATAGAAATAAAAAGTGGCAATACCTGAAAAAAAAAATCTTCAATAATCAAAGTGACAGTCTTTTTTTTTAATCCTTGAGATCAGATTCAATCACAGGATAAAGTGAAAAATTTTCCTCTGATGCTCCCAATGTATTAATTATTAAATGAATGTATAATGGACTTTTATTACAGGTGTGTCAATTTGTAAGATGAAGGGTGAACAATAATAAAATCTTTAAAGAAGAAAAAGTCAGCTAGAGAGTTCCTATGTCCATTTGATATCATTTAGTGTTATATGCTTTCCAATATGAAAGTTGACTTATTCTATTAAGCAAGTTCACAACCCTTGAATCATTGGCTAGTCTTATACTATAATTTTCTCTCTGGCATCATTAATTTCAATACTACGATAATAAAATATAGATTTTCAGAAATGTCTTCAATTTTAATTATGGCAAACTAAGTTATGGAGATATGAGAGACTATGGAATTTAATGCATCAGTGAACACCGAGCATAAAATCTATTTTGTGAAGTTACCATCATGAAGGTTCTTTTAAAAAGTTTCTGAAACCATGTCTACATGTATCTGTTAGAAAAATGAATGGTTTCTGCCAACCAAATTTCATAAAACATTGACCCCTTTGAAAAATTTTTACGCTTCTTGATTTTACATTATTTTCAATTTATCTTACCTTCCCCCAAACAAGTGATGATAAATTATTTATTCTTTCATATTTTGATAGAGTATTATAAGTACTTCTATGACATAAGTACCTATGTTATTATTTGTTTTACATGTAGTAATTTTATTTTTGAGCTGAACTGTACCTGGAACAATGAACATTATTTAAGGAGTTTCCCCCAAAATTATTTTATTCATGTAAGAGCTGAATTAATATTATTGAATTGATTGTATGCCTTTATATATTCCTGAACAAAATATTTTGAATTAAAGAGCAATTACTATAGTCATCATAAATACTGAATACAAGAAAACTTTCCAAGGAAAGATTTTCTTCTGGCCTATCTCTCAAAAAACTAACTTCATATACTCTTGCTTTCTTTGAAATTTGAGTTCCTAATTTTATGACAGGCACTTATTTTCATATACAATACTCACTTATTTCTTTTTTTTTTTCATCCCCACCCCAATACTCACTTATTTCTTCCTTCTTACCGATACTATCCATTTTTTTTTTGGACTGACATTGTGTCTAGATAAGTTTCCTGATCTCTGAACAGTTTTTGCAGCTGGAGGTGACCCATCATGCATTATTGACAATGTAATGTCAGCAGAAATTATTGGTTAGAGTTCAAAAAATCACTTTAAAGGAGGAAAAATCAGCTGGCTTTTCTTTTTGCTCTTTCTCGTGAAGGATATTTGAGTAGGAATCAGGATTTTTATATTCTGTAATACCATAACAAAAATACCTTTTATATTCTTGAGAATATTATTTATAATATTTAATACTAGCACTCAAAGGGAGCATAGGCAATATGTTAGAAAATCCTTAAAATTACTATATAGAAATTTTATTTATTGAAATAATTAAGCATATATGATTAACATCAAAAAGATAATAGTTAGTGACTTTGTTTATTTAACAGAAAATAACCAACAAAGCACCAATATCCATCATAAAATTAAATTGTGCAAAATACTACTTACTAGTGGAGAAGCTATTCCAGTGACAGTGGGAAATGGAAAGTAAAATGACACACAAGAGAAATTTTCATAGACCATAGCAATGAAAGAAGAAACTATGTGAATAACATATACTATCTGAAACATAGATGATGAGAATTCCTAAAATATCCAAAAGACAAACTTTACTATCACAAAAATTCCTCTGTTATGAAAGTGCCACAATTTATTTTAGAAGCTTATAGAACAATTAAAAATTAAAAAGGGAGAAGAGGAGAGGACAAGGTCCAGGACGCACTCACCCACATCGCACTTGGAGTCAACGAGGGAGCTGGCACTGGCCTGCTCTCTCCCTGCGGGCCTCTGAGATAGCATCCCGCGTGGTGCAGAGGCGACTTGGCTGTGAACCCAACCCGGCTCGAGTTCTTCTGGATCAAAGATGACCGTTTAGGAGCAGCTCAGGATTGCAGCTCCCAGTGAAAGTGCAGAGGCTGCTGCAGGTGATCCCCAGGCAAGCAGGGCCTGGAGTGGACCTCAGCAGACCTACAGCAGAGGGGCCAGACTGTCAGAAGGAAAGCCAAGAAACAGAAATAACCTCATCATCAACAAACAGAACGTCCACTCAGAGACCCAATCTGAAAGCCAGCAACTACAAAGACGACAGGTGGATAAATCCATAAAGGTGGGAAGAAACCAGCACAAAAAGGATGAAAACACCCAAAACCAGAACACCTCTCCTCCTAAAAGGGATCACAACTCCTCAGCAGCAAGGCAACAAGGTTGGATGGAGAATGAGTGTGATGAAATGACAGAATCAGACTTCAGAAGGTGGGTAGTAAGAAACTTTTGAGAACTAAAAGAACATGTTCTAACTCAATGCAAAGAAACTAAGAATGTTGAAAAAAGATTTGACGAAATGCTAACGAGAATGGACAAAATAGAAAGGAATATAAGTGAATTGATGG
This sequence comes from Sapajus apella, assembly GCF_009761245.1. Lineage (NCBI taxonomy): Eukaryota > Metazoa > Chordata > Mammalia > Primates > Cebidae > Sapajus > Sapajus apella. The sequence continues at coordinate 40,286,419 of NW_022436941.1, forward strand.
AGCTGAAAAACACAACACGAGAACTTCGCGAAGCATGCACAAGTATCAACAGCCGAATTGACCAAGCAGAAGAAAGGATATCAGAGGTCGAAGATCAACTCAATGAAATAAAACGGGAAGGCAAGAATGGAGAAAAAAGGGTAAAAAGGAATGAACAAAGTCTCCAAGAAATGTGGGACTATGAGAAAAGACCTAATCTACGTTTGATAGGTGTATCTGAATGCGACGAAGAGAAGGAATCCAAGCTGGAAAATACTCTTCAGGATATTATCCAAGAAAACTTCCCCAACCTAGCAAGGCAGGCAAATATTCAAGTCCAGGAAATACAGAGAACACCACAAAGATATTCGTCAAGAAGAGCAACCCCAAGGCACATAATCATCAGATTCACCAGGGCTGAAATGAAGGAGAAAATACTAAGGGCAGCCAGAGAGAAAGGTCGGGTTACCCACAAAGGGAAGTGCATCAGACTCACAGCAGATCTCTCAGCAGAAACCCTACAAGCCAGAAGAGAGTGGGGGCCAATATTCAACATCCTTAAGGAAAAGAACTTTCAACCCAGAATCTCCTATCCAGCCAAACTAAGCTTCATAAGTGAAGGAAAAATAAAATCCTTTGTGAACATGCAAGTACTCAGAGATTTCATCACCACCAGGCCAGCTTTACAAGAGCTCCTGACAGGGGCTCTACGCAGATAAAGGAACAACCAGTACCAGCCACTCCAAAAACATGCCAAATGGTAAAGAGAATCAACACAGTGAAGAACCTGCATCAACTAATGGACAAAACAACCAGCTAGCACCAAAATGGCAGTATCAAATTTACACATAACAATATTAACCCTAAATGTAAATGGACTAAATGCCCCCAATCAAAAGACACAGACTGGCAAATTGGATAAAAAGCCAAAACCCATCGGTGTGCTGTATCCAGGAAACCCATCTCACGTGCAAGGATACACAAAGGCTCAAAATAAAGGGATGGAGGAAGATTTACCAAGCAAATGGAGAGCAAAAAAAAGCAGGAGTTGTAATTCTATCTCTGATAAATTAGACTTTAAAGCAACAAAGATCAAAAGAGACAAAGAAGGACATTACATAATGGTAGAAGGATCAATGCAACAAGAAGAGCTAACGATCCTAAATATATGCGCAGCCAATACAGGAGCACCCAGATACATAAGGCAAGTTCTTAGTGACTTACAAAGAGACTTAGACTCCCACACAATTATAGTGGGAGACTTTAACACCCCACTGTCAATATTAGACAGATCAACCAGACAGAAAATTAACAAGGATATCCAGGACTTGAACTCAGACCTCGACCAAGCAAGCCTAATAGACATTTACAGAACTCTCCACCCCAAATCCGCAGAATATACATTCCTCTCAGCACCACATCACACGTACTCTAAAATTGACCACATAATTGGGAGTAAATCACTCTTCAGCAAATGCAAAAGAATGGAAATCATAACAGTCTCTCAGACCACAGTGCAATCAAGTTAGAACTCAGAATTCAAAAACTAACCCAGAACTGCACAGCTTCATGGAAACTGAACAACTTGCTCTTGAATGTTGACTGGATAAACAATGAAATGAAGGCAGAAATAAAGATGTTCTTCGAAACCAACGAGAATGAAGACACAACATACCAGAATCTCTGGGACACATTTAAAGCAGCCTCTAGAGGAAAATATATAGCAATAAGTGCCCACATGAGAAGCAAGGAGAGATCAAAAATTGACACCCTATCGTCAAAATTAAAAGAGCTGGAGGAGCAATATCAAGAAAACTCAAAGTCTAGCAGAAGACAAGAAATAGCTAAGATCAGAGCAGAACTGAAGGAGATAGAGACACAAAAAAACCCTTCAAAAAAATCAATAAATCCAGGAGCTGTTTTTTTGAAAAGATCAACAAAATAGACAGACCACTAGCCAGATTAATAAAAAAGAAAAGAGAGAATAACCAAATTGATGCCATAAAAAACGATAAAGGGGCTATCACCACAGATTCCACAGAAATTCAAACCATCATCAGAGATTATTACAAACAACTCTATGCACACAAACTAGTAAACCTGGAAGAAATGGATAAATTCCTGGACACTTGTCTCCTCCCAAGACTAAACCAGGAAGAAGTTGAAACCCTGAACAAACCCATAACAAGGTCTGAAGTTGAGGCAGCAATTAAGAGCTTACCACCCAAAAAAAGCCCAGGTCCAGACGGGTTCACAGCCGAATTCTACCAGACATACAAAGAGGAGCTGGTAACATTCCTTCTGAAACTATTCCAAATAATACAAAAAGAGGGAATTCTTCCCAAATCATTTTATGACACCAACATCATCCTGATTCCAAAACCCAGCAGAGACTCAACAAGAAAAGAAAACTTCAGGCCAATATCCATGATGAACATAGATGCAAAAATCTTCAATAAAATACTGACAAGCCGATTGCAACAGCACATCAAAAAGCTTATCCACCATGATCAAGTAGGCTTCATCCCGGGGATGCAAGGCTGGTTCAACATACGCAAGTCTATAAACGTAATTCACCACATAAACAGAACCAAAGACAAAAACCATATGATTATCTCAATTGATGCAGAGAAGGCCTTTGACAAAATTCAACAGCCCTTTATGCTAAAAACCCTCAATAAGCTAGGTATTGATGGAACGTATCTCAAAATAATAAAAGCTATTTATGACAAACCAACAGCTAATATCATACTGAATGGGCAAAAACTGGAAGCATTCCCCTTGAAATCTGGCATCAGACAAGGGTGCCCTCTCTCACCATTCCTGTTCAATATAGTACTAGAAGTTCTAGCCAGAGCAATCAGGCAAGAAAAAGAAATAAAGGGCATTCAAATAGGAAAGGAGGAAGTCAAATTGTCTCTGTTTGCAGATGACATGATTGTATATCTAGAAGACCCCATCGTCTCAGCCCCAAAGCTCCTGAAACTAATAAGCAACTTCAGCAAAGTCTCAGGATACAAAATCAATGTCCAAAAATCACATGCATTCCTATACACCAATAGCAGACTTAAAGAGAGCCAAATCAAGAATAAACTTCCATTCACAATTGCCACAAAGAGAATAAAATACCTAGGAATACAACTAACAAGGAATGTAAAGGACCTCTTCAAGGAGAACTACAAGGCACTGCTCAACAAAATAAGAGAGGACACAAACAGATGGAGAAACATTCCATGTTCATGGTTAGGAAGAATCAATATCGTGAAAATGGCCATACTGCCCAAAGTAATTTACAGATTCAATGCTATCCCCATCAAGCTACCAATGACCTTCTTCACAGAACTGGAAAAAACCACCTTAAACTTCATATGGAACGAAAAGAGAGCCTGCATAGCCAAGTCACTTCTAAGCAAAAAGAACAAAGCAGGAGGCATCACACTACCGGACTTCAAACTATACTACTAGGCTACAGTAATCAAAACAGCATGGTACTGGCACCAAAACAGAGATATAGACCAATGGAACAGAACAGAGGTCTTGGAGGCAACACAACATGTCTACAATCATCTGATCTTTGACAAACCAGACAAAAATAAGCAATGGGGAGAGGATTCCCTGTTTAATAAATGGTGTTGGGAAATCTGGCCAGCCATGTGCAGAAGGCAGAAACTAGACCCTTCCTGACACCTTACACTAAAATTAACTCCAGTTGGATTAAAGACTTAAACATAAGACCTAACACCATAAAAACCCTAGAAGAAAATCTAGGCAAAACCATTCAGGACATAGGCGTAGGCAAGGACTTCATGACCAAAACACCAAAAGCATTGACAACAAAAGCCAAAATAGACGAATGGGACCTAATCAAACTCCACAGCTTCTGCACAGCAAAAGAAACAGTCATTAGACTGAATCAGCAACCAATAGAATGGGAAAAAAATTTTGCTGTTTACCCATCTGACAAAGGGCTGATATCCAGAATTTACAAAGAACTAAAACAGATTTACAAGAAAAAAACTAACAAGCCCATTCAAAAGTGGGCAAAGGATATGAGCAGATACTTTACAAAAGAAGACATTCATGAGGCCAACAAACATATGAAAAAATGCTCATCATCACTGGTCATCAGAGAAATGCACATCAAAACTACATTGAGATACCATCTCACGCCAGTTAGAATGGCAATCATTAAAAAATCTGGAGACAACAGATGCTGGAGAGGATGTGGAGAAATAGGAACACTTTTACACTGTTGGTGGGAGTGTAAATTAGTTCAACCATTGTGGAAGACAGTGTGGCGATTCCTCAAGGACCTAGAAATAGAACTTCCATTTGACCCCGCAATCCCATTACTGGGTATATGTCCAAAGGATTATAGATCGTTCTACTATATGGACACGTGCACACGAATGTTCATTGCAGCACTGTTTACAATAGCAAAGACCTGGAACGAACCCAAATGCCCATTGATGATAGACTGGACAGGGAAAATGTGGCACATATACACCATGGAATATTATGCAGCCATCAAAAACGATGAGTTTGGGTCCTTTGTAGGGACATGGATGAACCTGGAAACCATCATTCTCAGCAAACTGACAGAAGAGCAGAAGATCAAACACTGCATGTTCTCACTCACAGGCGAGTATTGAACAATGAGAACTCATGGACACAGGGAGGGGAGCACTACACGCTTGGGTCAGTTGGGGGGAAATAGAGGAGGGACGGTGGGGGGTGGGGAGCTGGGGAGAGATAGCAAGGGGAGAGATGCCAGAGGTAGGTGATGGTGAGGAAGGCAGCAAATCACACTGCCATGTGTGTACCTATGCAACAATCTTGCATGTTCTTCACATGTACCCCCAAACCTAAAATGCAATAAACTAAATGAGAAAAAAAATTAATAGGAATCGATTTGTCTGTTTATTCTAGGAGAATACACCTTTATATTCTTTAAACCAATTGTCACATACAAAATATGAACAACAAATCTAACAATTATTTGCTCTTTTCATTATACATTTCCTATATTATATAATTCTAAATGAATGTTCTATAATTAAAAACCTTTGAAATCATTCGCCTTATTGTCCCTATTTCTCTAAATACCTTTTTAAACATGAGAACAGTAAAAATACTATAAAATTGTAACATGATATGAAAATATTTTAACTTTAGATTAAAAAATAACATGAAAGATCATTTAAACTTGACCAGTATGCTATGCATAGATACCACCAAAAATCATCAGTAAGTAATCTCATTTATGCATGAATTGCTTAACCAAGAGTTATGTATTGTTTTCAATTCTAAACAAACCAAATGTCCTTTTTCCCTTTAGTTTCTAGATCTTGTGTTTCCCCCATTTTCCACATGATAGCCCTCTACTTTTTTGAAGAGTTGTCATGTTTCCCCTGAGGACTTCTTCTTTGGGCTTAATCTCAAACAATTATTTCTAATGTAAACTGAGTTTAAAATTTTAACCATGTAGTAGTGGCCCTTCTTTGAACAAATATGCGTTGCCAAAATTACCTTCTTTTTAGTATATCCACTCTCACCTCCAAGACTAGAAAACTGTTTATACTTACTGTTGATTGATTGAACCCGAATGTACAACTTCACATGAATTACAATTTTGTATTTTGAGAAATTTTAAATTCTTTACCCTTGTCAGCACGAAGAAAACCTTCAATAAACATTGGTGATCAGAGAAGTGAGTAGGTAAAACAGTTAAAAAAACAATTGTTTTCATGACCACCTCAGGATAAAATCTAGCTGACTTCTCTTCACATGGGCAAATCTCTGAAAAGAGAAGAATATTTAAAATTGCTCACTAAGAAATTATGCTTTATAATGGAAATATTAAAATTTGTATTTTGAATATACTTTTTGTTTTAATTAGGATTATTTTTATCCATTTAGCTCTCTCATTCCTTACTCACTGCTTAGATCATTGGCATCAATTCAGGTATCTCATCTCTACATTATAATAATCCTGTAGGAATATAATTTGCCCAAGTCAAAGTATTTAAATCAATGTGTCTCTTTCTTAGGGCTTTCTATTCTTGGGACTCGAGTCCCACACCATTTTTTTTTCTCTCCTTTACTGCTTTATGAGTTTTCTTCTAGACAGAATAGTCAGAAATTAAACGGCAGCTGAGGAATTAATTATGTTTTCTCTGTTATTTCTTTCTTAACAGCATTTAACTTATACTCTGGGTTGATGAATTTCTCATGTTGTGGTTTTCCAGGAGAGTAGCTCATTCTAATCTTTAGCTTTCCAGTTAATTTTCTAATACGTTAATGACATTGATCTATCTTGCAACTGAGACTCCCTGTCCTTTTCCATATCCATTTAAATTGCTCAACATTGGTCTGATGCAACTGTAGTACTGTCACCAATAGCAGAAATAAAGTTATATTATCTCTATTCTCACATGGCAATTTTACTTCTCTTTCTATTTTATTTCAACTCAAATGATTTTCTGTGTTTCTCAAAACTCTTTTTTCTGAAATATGACAATATCTCTTCCAAAAACTCAGTTTTATTTAGCACAGTATTCTTCTTCATTGCTTTATTTCTGCTTTCTTATCTTTCATATATTAGGCTTTATTTGTTAACTTACCTGCTTTCAATTTGTGCCATATTCTGTATGTATCTGCAGTTTTTGCAAATGTGTACATTTAGTGGCAAATAAATTGCATCAATTGATGTAATATTTAATTCATTTAGTTACCTGTATGTCACATTAACTGTGCATGAGGATCTTACTGTATCAGAGGAATAAAATAAAAATTACAAGATTCCTGACCTATATTTTCTATTAAAAGAAGACATAGAATTTGAATAATTGTATTATGTGTGTTACCCTCTATTACAAGAATATTTTCCTTTTACTCTAGACCTTATTCTTAATCATCTGACCTGACTCATTTTTAGCATATACTTCTAGAATTATTTCTTTCTCAGATTGAGTTTCATGACCAACTGTTGTGGTCTGATAGCATCCATGCATAAAATAGCTGAGCTACTTATCATAGTAGCTTGTTTATCACTCTTAGGGCCTGTGAATTCCTTTAATATACACATACATCTCTATAGTGCTTAGGGTATAGATACTACATTGCTTTTGAATATTCAAATGATTATATACTGCAATAAAGGTTTAAAATATATACCATTGGGAAGACGGATTATATTCCTTTGTACAATATTGTATTTGCCTTTTATTAAAATTATTCATTTAGTTGATGATTACTCTGTTTTATAAAATTTAAGCAATATTATCTGCATTTTGTGGAATGGAAATTTCTGAATTACTTATATTTTTATTCTTAGAGTTATAGCATATACTAGCTGAATTGATCCTGAGAGATTTGAAATATTTTCATTATTCTACCAAATTGTGATTTAAATTATATGCCTATGTTTAAAACTATATGTCCCCCATCCAATTAAATTCTTTCTGTTGATTAGATGCTATCATAACTGTCAGTTAAAGATGAATGGAGATCTCATATTAATATCATCTCAATTTCCATTTTAAATAAAACCTTTGAAGTATTCTCATACAAACACCTGACTCATATTACTCTATCCTGAATTGTATAAATGTTTCTCTAATATTTTAAAGCCCACTAATAGTATTGTTAAGTTGGTAGTTCTGAGTTAACTTGTCACTATGCATTTTTATAAATGGCTCTTGTGGGATGTTCTTTCATAATTATGTCAGTGAAGGTCCTGAAGGTACCTGAGTAGAGGATCCCAAGCAACATGAGGGGCCACATGCTCAGCTATCTGTAGAGATCAAGAACAAAATGCTGCTCAGATGAACGAAGTGTGTTTCTGATTATAATTAATATAAATATGAGAAATATATTTTCATTCCCAACATTTAATTTCATCCGCTTAATGGAAGTAATGAGTGAAGTGATATAATACTGATTTATGCTAAAACAGTCATACACTCAGATGTTTTAAAATATATATTAAAATAAAAATACCTGATTATTTGTATCTGTTCTCTTAAAAATATATAGTTATATATCTAAATATTATGATTTGTGAAACAAAGTATCTGGACACAATAAGGCTGTGACTGAATTAACCTGGATACCGTCTTACGTACTACATTTGAAATCAATACCTAAGTTGAGAATCTTTGTAAAGAAAGTAACTCAAGCCCTTGCGAAAGTGATTTTTATGGACTGAAAGGTTTCAAAAGCACTAGATGAATACAGCTCTTCAGCACTTGATTTAATTGTTGGATACATGGACTTTTCTCTTTCCATTGCCAGCCCTTTAAGAAAGTAAATAGTGTTTTAAGAGAGACTTCAGGAGAGTTAAATTACACATTAGATAAAGACGAGATAATGCAAATAGATTGTTTACATGTCTAATTTCTTATCAAGCTGTCAGCACACACAATGTTCTATCTAGCAGAAATAGGAGATCAAGTTTGCAGATAACTGAACATATTCTGCTGCCAAAAGAAATAATCCATTACAGGTATTGATCAACTTACGACCTATGCAACTATGACCATTCGATTTTATGACCACAAGAAGCCACGACTGCTCCGCGTCTGACAGCACAAACGTTGCCCAGCTGGGCCTACGACAGTGCGGACCAGCTTCTGGCAGCACTACCATCTCCGCGTGCACCATTTCAACTGTTATCCCAGACTCGGTACAGAAATTTGTGTTTTGTGTCTTGGATATTTTTCATCAAACTCCTCCCAATAAACTTCTTATACATTTCGAAACAATGGACCCAAACATCGAACGATTTGCAAGGATTGAACGGATGGCTCACAATGTGTTTCATCCATATCGTGAAATTTATGAAGAAAAAAAGAAACATACAATTCAGACAAATCTCACCATGTTTATGAAAAAACCAACTCCGGTAACCCCAACTGCTGCCTCAGATGACGACATCAACCATCCGCAGCCAAGCACCAGCGGCCAATAAAATGTTTTGTACATGTTTATATAGTTTGATATGTTTTGCAATTGGGAAAATGTTTCCTATGGTATTTTTTACACCTGTATTTTGTATTTTTGTATGCACCTGTATTTTGTAATTTTGTATGTTTTGCAAATATTAAACCAGTTGTACCGGTAATGCAGTGTTTTACTTAAACCTGACGAATATAAAAATAAGAAACAAAATGGTGTAGAGATGATACAAATGGCATAAAATGAACAAAGAAAATTATGATATATAACAATAATGAAAGAAAATTATGATAAAATATGACTTAAAGATTTTTATAACATCATTTCACAGTACTGTACATATAGCCTACTCAACTTACGACCAAATCGTGTTACGACCGGTCTGTCGGAACCAATCGTGGTCATAAGTCGAGCACTAGCTGTAATGAGATAATGTGCCAAATAACTTGTTCCTGTCTTGAGATTTTCACAAATATAAGAGACACAATAAATTTACGTAGATATCCTACACTGTCTTTTAATTTAAAACATACACAAAGTTGGAGATCATTACTTCTCCCACCCCACTGCCTAGAAGATAGTAGTAGTAATGATACTCCTACTGCTACTATAATAATTATTTATACTATGATAATAACTTTTATAATAATATAATAAATGTATACTATAAAGGACTTGTGTGTTTCATCTCCTTTCCTTTATTGCAGAATCACATGAAGGCATAATTTTAGCTTATGATGTTTTTCTTGATAAACTTGTAAGCATAATAATTGTTTATTCATTAAGGTCAAAAATTTCAACAATTTCTTTATCCTTAGGTTCTATTTTTCAACTTTGTGGGATAATATTGTAACATCCATCTTTTTTCCATTTATAATAAGATGTAACACAACTTGTGGAAAAGAGAATATCTTAAAATAATACTACAATTTTATCAACATATGCTCACAAACACTGTATTATGTCCCATAACTGCTAGCCAGCTCTCACTGAACATTCCTGATTCTCTTGCTTCTTTAAATATTATTTCATTTGTGCTAATTTCCCTTCAATCTTAAACCTGACATATATATACATAGATAATCCCTTTGGATAAAAAGGTAAGGTTTTAATTGAACTTTATGAAAAGTAGTATCCTATTTTCTTTATGCTAAAGGGGTATAATCACATTTTCAATTATGTCACATGAAAAATAATGAAGATATTAATCCACTATATAATTTATTTGGAAATGTTTTTAAATGTCTACAAATTAATAAGAATAAAAGTGATTCTCAAATATATTTTTGATTGAATTATAGATAGCTGCCAATATTTGATAACTTGACCTATAAAAATGTCACATTTTGTTTATTTAATTTCATATACACATTTATATTTACAGGAAATGCTAAACTTGATGTTTACCATTATTTTAAGAAAGCCCAGTAATAGTAATTTAATTTCTTTTTCTATTTTTCAAAAAGTGGAATATTACCATTGCAATGAGAAACATGCCATGTGTTGTCCTTTTCTATGAAAGTTTTTCAACTTTCAGGTGGAAAATTCAGATATCTAAACAAAACTCTCATGTACCATTTTTAGAAAATTTTCAGGTAGCATGGCACAGAGAAAGGGACTTGGTATCTGGTGTCAAGAAGAGGCAGTTTAGGATACTTACTCAGCCATTGTGTGAGCTTCGTCCTCCTCATCTTGACCTCTCTGAATCTCATCTTCATTCTTTGTTAAGGGGACACTAGAACCTTCCTCTGGCATTAAAACATGTAAGTAGTACACAATGCTTAGTCCTGTGCCAAAGACAGTGTAAGCACTCCTTCCCACTGACCAAATCTGTAAGAACTAAATGTGTCTTTGATGTAGGCATGTCCTCTATTCATACTTTTTTTTTTGTAAACTAGATATGCTTTGGATATGACTTTCTAGACTGCATTTTTTACAACCCAACCTGTCTTGCATTCTCCAAACTCCCATTTTTTGTTTTGTTTTTGTTTAATTACTTCTATTCAGAGCAATGAATATAGAAAAAAGAAAGACCAAAGTATGGGCATTACAACAAACAAAATGCACCTTATATTGCATAACACAGACTCTGAGATCACTGAGGGTGAGCCACACCACACTGGCTTCAGACTTCTGAGAGGGTGGATCTGAAATTATTTTGTGCTGCAGTTTTGCGGGGACTCATTCTTTCCCAATCTAGAGCCATAAACCAGAAAGACTATTGTTAATGAAAACATTTCAACCCCTCCTACAACTCATGGTTAATAATATTGAGTGGTCATCATATGCTAATTGCTATATTAAAACATTATTCTATTTACTCATCACAACAACTTTATGAGTTAATTATATCATTATCATCTTAAAGATGCAGAAATGAAAGCTGAAAGACTTTAAATTAGTGATAGAGTCATACTTTCAACTTAGGATTGTCCCACGTCGGAGCAACAGGCTCTTAGTCATTATACTATACTCACACACTTATTACAATTGAATTTTTACATTATGTATGAGAGAAAGATATTTCTCTTTCAAAGAAGCTGTAAAATGTATCAGAAGAGATCAGTTTTTGTTTAGTTTTGTTTATTCCTTTACAACTGGCTCTAAAAATAAATGTATGCAGGATTCAGATTTTCATATTCCCCCAAAAATTAATTTGAATGCTGCTTAGAAAGGAAAATGTAAGCAACATATCTGTTGAAACTTATCCAATTTATTTAAAAATAAGGTTAATAAATATATGAAGAGATAAGCTAGGCTGAACATGGATGAAATTAGGTTAATTTTATTATTATTTTTTTCTCCCTGATAGATTTCTATGAAACAGCTGCTGCTGAAGTAAATATCCAATATTCTAACATAGCAGCAAAGCTGCTTTGCAACTCTTCATATTACAAAATCTTTGGAATCTACAGTATAAAAAAAATCAGTCTATGTTATTTATTTTTAGTAGGGATCATACCAGGATGATTATTTGAATTTAGCAGATAAGTGTCCCTTTAGAAACTATTATATATATATATATATAATATTTTTATATATTATGTATATTATGCATTTTATATTTTTATGTATTATATATTATGTATATATATAGTTATCCTAGAAATTAATTTGAATGTATGACTCTGTGCCTCTGGGTTTTCTGAAGAACGAGGATTAAAGGGATGTTGGGTTATTGCCAAGTCTTGATTTGGTGGTGAACACAGAGGTTTCTTGCTGTTTGCTAACTCTTGGTTCCTTTTTTTAAATGTATTAAATATATTTTATTGCATTTTATGTTTTAGGATACATGTGAAAAACATGTAAGATTGTTGCATAGGTACACACATGGCAGTGTGGTTTGCTGCCTTCTTTCCCATCACCTATATCTGACATTTCTCCCCATACTATCTCTCCCCAACTTCCCACCCACACTGTCCCTCCCCTATATCCCCCTGACAGACCCCAGTTTGTGATGCTCCCCTCCCTGTGTCCATGTGCTGTCATTGTTCAACACCCACCTATGAGTGAGGACATGCGATGTTTGATTTCCTGTTATTGTGTCAGTTTGCTGAGAATGATGGTTTCCAGGTTCATCCATGTCCTTACAAAGGACACGAACTCATCATTTTTGATGGCTGCATAATATTCCATGGTGTATATGTGCCACATTTTCCCTGTCCGGTCTATCATCGATGGACATTTGGGTTGGTTCCAGGTCTTTGCTGTTGTAAACAGTGCTGCAATGAACATAAGTGGGCATGTGTCATTATAATAGAATGATCTATAATCCTTTGTATATATACCCAGTAACGGGATTGCTAGGTCAAATGGAATATCTATTTTTAGATCCTTGAGGAATCACCACACTGCCTTCTACAGTGGTTGAACTAATTTACACTCCCACCAACAGTGTAAAAGTGTTCCTCCATCAACAGTGTAAAAGCGTTCCTATTTCTCCACATCCTCTCCAGCATCTGTTGTCTCCAGATTTTTTAATGATTGCAATTCTAAATGGTGTGAGATGGTATCTCAGTGTAGTTTTGATTTGCATTTCTCTGATGACAAGTGATGATGAGCATTTTTTAAGGGACTCTTGTTGGAGAAGTTGTAGTCCAGTGCCCTCATTGTCCTCAATGCCTGTGAGTCAATCTTGAGAAAGGAGGTAATATGCTACGGAGCTAACTAAAAATAAGTAAAGTGCAGTGTGAAGAGACAGGGATCCAGCTTGGCCCTGTCATTTGTTAGCTGTATTTCCTCAGTTTCTTCATCTGTAAAGTTCTAATATCATCTGCATCACAGGAGTATTGTGAGGAGAAAAAGATAAAAAATATAACACCATTTATTAAATAAGTAGTGCATGCTAAGTATTTGCTTTTACACGGTTTTTTTTTTCTTCAATTTTCATAATCTCAGCATTCAGTAAGTATTACAGTGACACATTTTGGTTTTATTTTCATTTTAGGTTCAGGAGAACATGTGCAGGTTTTTTTATATAGGTAAACTTGTGTCATGGGGGTTTGTTGGACACCTTATTTCATCACCCAGGTACTAAGCCTTGTACCCAATAGATTTATTTTTGTCTCCTGTCCCTCCTCTCACCCTTCACCCTCAAGTAGGGCCCAGTGTCTGTTGTTTCTCTCTTTGTGTCCATGAGTTCTCATCATTTAGCTCTCACTTATGAGAACATGTGGTCTTTGGTTTTCTGATCCTGCATTAGTTTTCTAACCCTAATGACCTCCCTTTCCATCCATGTTTCCAAAAATAAACAATCTCATTCTTTCTTATGAATGCATGGTATTCCATAGTGTATATGTTCCACATTTTCTCTATTCAGTCTGTCACTGATGTGCATTTAGGTTAATTCCATGTCTCTGCTATTGTGAATAGTGCTGCAATGAACATTCATGTCCATGCATCTTTATTTGTTTGCTTTGTTTTGTTTTGTTTTTTATGAGATGGAGTCTCTGTCACCAGGCTGGAGTGCAGTGGCAGGATCTTGGCACGCTGCAACCTCCTCCTCCCAGGTTCAAGTGATTCTCCTGCCTCAGCCTCCTGAGTATCTGGGACTACAGGTGTGCACTACCATGCCCAGCTAATTTTTTTTTTTTGTATTTTTAGTAGAGATGGGGTTTCACCATATTGGCCAGGATGGTCTTGATATCTTGACTTTGTGATCTGCCTGCCTTAGCCTCCCAAAGTGCTGGGATTTCAAGCCTGAGCTACTGCGCCCAGCCATGTCTGTGTGTTTTTACGGTAGAATGATTTATATTCCCCTGGGTATGTACCCAATAATGGGATAGCTGAGTTAAATGGTAGTTCTGTTACTAGCTATTTGAGGAGTCATTACACTGCTTCCACAATGGTTGACCTAAATTACACACCCGCCAACAGTGTATAAGCATTCCCTTTTCTCTACAACCTCTGTGACCATTCTGTATTAAAAAGTCAAAAAATGACAGATGCTGGGGACATTGTAGATAAAAATGAACACTTATAAACTACTGGTGGGACTATAAATTAGTTCAACCATTATGGAAGACAATATGGCAATTCTTCAAAAACCTAAAGACAGAAATATGATTCAATATGGCAATATCATTACTGGGTATATACACAAAGAAATATAAATCACTGAATTATAAAAAACACATGTACATGTATGTTCATTGCAGCACTATTCACAATAGCAAAGACATGGAATCAACCTAACTGTCCATCAATGATAGACTGGATAAAGCAAATGTGGTACATATACAACATGGAATATTGTGCAGCCATACAAAGAATTAGATTATGGTGTGTGTTTGTGTGTGTGTGTGTGTGTGTGTGTGTGTGTGTGTGAACATAAATAGAGCTGGATGCTATTATCCTTAGCAAACTGATGCAGGAACAGAAAACCACATGTTCTCACTTACAAGTGGGAACTAAATGATAAGACACATGGACACATAAACGGGAACAGTATATGCTGGGGCCTATTAGAGTGTGTAGAGAGGGAGGAGGGAGAAAATCAGGAAAAATAACTAATGAGTACTAGGCTTAATACCTGGGTGATGAAATAATCTGTATAACAACAATACCCCATGACACAAGTTTACTTACGTAACAAACCTGCATAGGTACTCCTGAACTTAAAACAAAAATTTTAAAAATAGCTATCTGTACTGGTGTGAGATAGGATCTCCTGATGATTTTGATATGCATTACTCCAATGATAAGTAATATTAAGCTTTTTTTTTCATGTGCTTATTGGCCACATGTGTGTCTTCTTTTGAAAAGTGTCTATCATATCCATTGCCCACATTTTAGTGGGTTCTTTGTATTTTCTTGTAAATGTAAGTTCCTCATAGATACTGGATATTAGACCTTTGTCAAATGAGGTTTGCAAATATTTTTTTCCATTTTGTAGGTTGTCTGTATACTATTTCTACTGAAACTATTCCAAACATTTGAGGAGGATGATCTCCTCTTCAAGTCATTTTATGAGGCCAGAATCATCCTGATACCAAAACCTGGTAGAAACACAACAAAAAAGAAAACTTCTAGACAATATTCTTGATAAACATTGATGCAAAAATCCTCAACAAAATACTTGCAAACTGAATCCAGCAGCACATCAAAAAGCTAATTCACCATGATCAATGACCTGGCTTCATTGCCAGGATGTAAGTCTGGTTCAACATACACAAATCAATAAATGTAATTTGTCACATAAATGAAAGTAAAGACAAAAATCATACTACTATATAAATAGATGCAGAAAAAAATCTTTCAATAAAATTCAACACTTCTTCATGTTAAAAACTCTCAGTAACAAGGTATTGAAGTAACGTACCTCAAAACAATGAGTCATCTATGACAGACTGACAGCCAATAACATTCTGAATGAAAACTGGCACAAGACAATTATGCCATTTCTCACTACTTGTATTCAACATAGTCTTGGAAGTCCTGGACAGAGCAATCAGTTGAGAGAAAGAAAGAAAGGACATTCAAATAGGAAGAAAGGAGGTGAAACTCTCCCTGTTTGCAGACATCATGATTCTATACCTAGAAAGCTACATAGTCTTGACCCCAAAGCTCCTTCAGATGACACACAACTTCAGCAAAATTTCAGGAGGAAAAATCAGTGTACAAAAATTACTAGTAATTTTATATACCAAAACAGCCAAGCCAGCAGCCAAATCAAGAATGCAATCCCATTCACAGTTGCCACAAAAAGCATAAAATACTTAGGAATATAGGTAATCAGAGAGGTGAAAGATCTCTACCATGAGAGTGATAAAACACTGCTCAAAGAAATCAGAGATGACACGGACAATTGGAAACACCACCCATGTTCATAGATAGGAAAAATTCATATCATTAAAATACTGCCTAAAGTGATTTATAGATTTAATGCTATTCCTATCAAATTACCAATGACATTCATCACAGAACTAGAAAAAGAATTATTTTAAAATTTATATGGAACCTAGAAAGAGCCTGAATAGCCGAGGCAATCCTAAGCAAAACTAATAAAGCTGGAGGCATCATGTTACCCAAAATATACTACATGGCAACTGTAACCAAAACAGCGTGGTACTGGTACAAAAACAGACACATAGATCAATGGAGCAGAATAGAGAGCCCCAAAGTAAGTTCTCACACCTACTTACCATCTCATCTTTGACAAAGCTGGCCAAATAAGCAGTGGGGAAGGATTCCCAATTCAATAAGTGGTGCTGGGAGAACTAGCTTGCCATATGCAGAAGATGGAAACTGGACCCTTTCTTACACCATATACAAAAATCAACTCAAGATGGATAAAAGACTTAAATGCAAAACCTAAAACTATAAAAACCCTGGAAGACAATCTATACAGTATCATTCTGGACATAGGCACAGGCAAAGATTTCATGATGAAGATACCGAAAGCAATCACAACAACGGCACAAATTTGCAAATGGGATTTAACTAAACTTAAGAACTTCTGTACAGCAAACAAAATTATTAACAGGGTGAACCATTTTTATAAACAAAGAAGGTGAAGACCAGACAATTAGTCATTTGCTCAAGGTCACGTGGTTAGGGAGTAGCAGAGGTAGAATTTAAATACAGGTATTTGTGGCTCTGAAAGCTGTGTTTCTAATCACTATTCAAGGCAATGTGCAGGCCAGGGGAGGGTTTATATGTCACAGTTACTGTTTAAAACTGACAAAAAAGGCTGCTTTACTCATAGAGAAGAAATGATAATATTATCTTTGTTAACAGAAAAGAGCCTGAAGTCTCTATCAGGGCTTGAACCAATTACAAAAACCACTGGATTACTTGGCTGAGAGGTTATGGCTCAGGGAAAATAGTTCAAATGCGTAATTTTTTGAACACTAGCTATCTAAATCTCCATGTAATTTCTTTACAGTAATCACTTTAAATTTTAATTTAATTTGCTTGTTAAGCTTTAATATAAAAATCTAATCTTCTAGGGTGCATGCCTATTATTTAAAAACAAAACAAAACAGTTTATTTATACTCTTAAGTGACTGACACCAGGAACAATTATGCCCTTTTATCCATATACATATCTGTCACCACAGGGCTTTAGACTCTCATTCCGTCCCCCATCTTTATTTAGCTCTGAGCAGTCTGTTTTCTGACCACACTCTCACATTCCCTAAATTCTAGAATGCCACCAAGTACCTTCTAGAACTTATGAAATGTCATCAGTTTAATGAAAAAAAAAAGTTTTGGCTCTTCCTTGAGGTCAAGCATTATTTCCCCTGCAGCCTCCTTATGACATATATTTTGTTATTTTTACATTATTGTTTGATTTTATCTGCCCACATCCCTCAAACCTCTGGATTGGTAGTAGATAAAAGAATCTTTAAATTCCTTATTGATACCTCAAAGCCATTCTCTCTCAAAAATAAAAACAGAACCATCCCGGTTAGAATCACATGCCGTCAACTACGTATTCACTCAATAGCCACTTTGAATCCGTCTTTCTTCTGTAGAGTTTTGGGATCACCATCACTCTCCAACACTAGTGCTGCTATAAATCTTGTCATGTTTAAAGTCCTCGTTGACATGTAGCTTAAACTTTCTCTGGTTTCTCAGATCCTCCAATGATTTTGACTGCCATCCTACTTTAGCCACTCATTCTCATTGGTCATACCCTAGTATAAGTTTTCTATTCTGATTGTAAATTTGAGTCATCTGTGGGGCACCTAAAAAATATGAAACTTCAGTACCCATGCTGGGGTTTTGTGATTCTACTTTAATTTGTTATAATTCACAAAATATCAAGAATTCCTGCCAGTCATATCAATTATTGTTACTATTGTAATCTCAAACTAAGAATCCAATTATTTTTAAAATACCACTTTATTCTAGCCTAGTTTCTCTAATGCTCCAGATTGAGAAATGTTTTGACTTTTATCTGAGTCTGCAACAATACTGCTGATTTTTGTTGTATCTCACAAATTAATATCTTCACTCTCTAACATCTAAAATTCCATTCCATGATTAAAGTCACTCTTTTCCATTTACCCTCATTCCATGTCACTGTCTAGCACAATTTCAATTCTGGTTAATTCTATGTTCCTTCTACTTGAATAAACCTACCAAACAGAACCTATCTGAAGAAAATTATAGTTGGTCTCATTTAAAATTTATAACAACTATCCTAGGCTCTATAACATCAATACTCTCTTTTGTTTAATTTTATATCACAAGTGCCTACAGGAGCATTTAGAATTTAGAAGAGGCACAATACTCATTTGTTGAATAAATATGTAAGTGCTGAATTGTCTTCTAGTGTAGCCCAGCAGACAATATAGTATATTTATATTGCTTCATTTATAATATTTCTATTGCTTCAATTTTCTCATCTAGTATATCTTACCTTATTCTTTTCTCACAAAGCACCAATAATATCTCTGCATTCTAACTCTCAGTTAATGATTTTTCTTATTCTATGTCTGAAAACAAACAGGACAACTACAAGAGAACATAAGAACTACTTATACTCACCTACATGCTGCTAAGCCCATATGCTCAGCCTTTCCTCTTCTTACTACTAAGGAGCCTAACTCCTTGATTATGCACTAAATTCCATCCCCTTCCCAGAAATTCCTCAATATTTCTCTGGATCACCTATTTTTTAAATCTCTACTGAATCAACCCAGGCAGCAACATCACATATAATTTCTTTAAAACAAATTTTTCTTGACCTTATATTCCTTCTACAGACCAATCACATTATTCTGCATTTTTAAATCACACCACTTTGAAATAGACTTTTAGTATCCAATTTCTATTCTTCCATTTTCTCTTGAATATTGCCAAACCAAAATTTTTCTCTACTATTTTACTGCAACTGCTGTTAGTAATGTAACCAATAACCTCCATTTGCTAAATGCTTGGTAAATTCTCAAAATTTACTATATACTAGCAGAATTTGACACTGTTGATCCCTGTTTCCTCCCAGGTATGTTTTCTTTATTTAACTTCTAGGACACTATACCCTCTGTTTTTTCTGTCACTTGTTGTCTTCACAATTCCACTACTAATTCTTTCTCCTCTTTTAGGTAGACATATAAAACCCAGAGAATCAGTCTGCATCATTACCTTAGCAATTTCACATCAGCATGTGGCATAGATATCATCTATATGGTGATAGCTTTTGGAATTATATATTCAGCCCAAATATTTTCCATGAACTTCTGTATCTAGCTGCCTGATCTGCATTTTCACATAAGCATAGAGCGATATCTCAAACTTCAAAGGTTCTGATCAAAGTCCTTATCTTCTCCTTAACCAAACCTGTTTCACCGAAAATCTTCCTCATTTCAGTAAGTGACATCTCTATATTTTTCAAGATCTTGGTCTAAAAGGTTTGGGTCATTTTCGATTCTTCTACATTGAATTCAATAAGACCTTCCAGCAAATCTTGTTGACTGCACATTCTGAAAACTTTTCTCCATCCTCACTGATCTCATTATGGTGAACTATTCTTACTTTTATTGTTGCACTAGTCTTCTATTAAACAGATGTATACATATATCTCTATATATTTACTATACATCTTTAAAATACATGTATTTTTAAAGATATATATATATATATTTTTTAATTCACCAATTTTTCTGTTACCCCATTGTTAGAAGGTTTATGCAGACATAAATAATTTTTCTGTTTTGTGTACTTTCACTGCTTTATTCCCAGCAACTAAAAGGGTATTTGGTGCACCAAAAGTGTTCAGCCTATTCAGTGAAATAGTGAAAGAGATTAATTTTATTTTCCTGCATGATTTGTTATGTGAAAACATAAAACCTAAGACAGAGTTTGAAAGTTTACTAATATGAGAAAAGATACGGATGTTTTAGACTATTCTAAAAACTCCTAAGTATTAAATGCTGAATACTAAGTTGATAGATTGTTGATAATAATTATGATTTTTAAAAATCTAGTACTGAAATTTGAGAAATTCCTGAGTAGGCCAAGACATATTTTCCTTTCTAACTCAGAAATAAAATGAGTTAAAAATAATATACTAGCTACTATACAGTAAGATGGAATTAATATTCAGATTTTAAAACATGGAATAAAGACAAAACCCCATTTTAAACAATGAATGAAACATAATAAAAACTTTTTACACATCTACAATATGTGTAAAAAATTTTCTATAACCTTAAAAGCCTTTAAAAATGATTCTGCATAATAGCAACATCAAGCAAAAAATGTGGGTGAAATATACATATGAAAAAGAATTCAAGATGATCAATATGCACATGAAAAAATAAGAAAATTTACTTTTCTTTTTGGGCCAGCCAATTAGCAAACACAGATGGCCTATGATCTTTTCCACCTCAGCTCTTAAAAACTCTCCTACCCTTTTGTTTCAAAGGAATTGAGTTCATACTACATTACAGTCTTTCTCCCCATTGTAATATCCATGAATAAGTCTTCCTTGCCTGTTTAACTTTGCCAGGTTTTATTTAATAGGGGTGTTTGGTATAGCCACAGGTGATTTGGGAACCCAATTGATGAGAAATAAAGTTAGCTCTAGAAGTATTTTAGATATAGTAGACATGTGTGTCATACTGCTGTTACTTCTGTGTTCAGTAATTGCTAATAAAGTTTCACAGGCTAATAAAGCAACACTAATAGTCAAACCTCAATTTGTTTGAAATTAATGCTAATGATCTTAGCAATATACAACATTATCGGTCTCATGTTTAGTGATCCATCATCAGGCCTTTTATTTTAAAACCATTCTAGTTGGGCCAGGCGCAGAGGCTCAGGGCTTAATTCCAGCATTTTGGGAGGCAAGCCGGAGGATAACTTGAAGGTAGGAGTTTGAGCCCAGCCTGGGTAAGAAGGTGGGACCCCCTCCCCTCCATCTCTATAAATGAAATAAATAAATAAATAAATAAATAAATAAAAGCCAGGCATGGTGGCATGTCCCTGTAGTCCCAGCTACACAGGAAGCTGATGCAGGAGGATGGCTTGAGCCCAGAAATTTCAGAATGCAGCAAGCTATGATTATGCCACTGCATTCCAGCCTGGAGCAGGGACAAAGTGAGAGTCTGTTTAAATAATATATATATATATTTTATTATAAAATACATATATATATTATATATATATTATATATATAATATATAATATATATATATATTATAGTTGATTCCTACTCACTTCCAGAATTTGTCACAGATTTGTCACATCTTTTTGTCTAGCTCCACATATATTTTCATTTTGATTGCCCACTTCTATCACCCCCATACTTTTTAACCTCCCTCTTTTCCTCTGCTTGGCTATGCCTTAGCACCTATGTTTTTCCTTCATCCTGTAATGAATTATCCAATTTTATTTTTCCAGAGCCGTATTTTCTGCTTGAATGCCACAAAATGATGACAATGATGTTGATAAAACAAACAATAACATATTAACAAGGATTTAATCAACAAATGGTGGTCACTCCAAAAAGTATTTAAGACTAGACACTGCAAAAGGAAGTACAAAGAAAATAAATTTTGAAATCTTAAAGTTGATACTAAAGGAAACTCAAAAGAAATTTTGACAAATTTAGAAAGAATCCTAGAATTTACATAGCATTTCCAATAACAAGTTTGAACCTGAAAGAAAAATTTCTAAATATTAACTAATAATAAATGTTTTAATCAACGATGCTAGAAGAAAGACTAAATTATATTTTGTATTTTTGTAGAGACAGTGCTATTATGAAATTTTCATCAAATGACATGGTCATCAGAAAAATATAGGAACAAAATATAAGAAAAATGTTTTATAGAAGAAAATGAGAAAGTTACTTGCTGAAATTAAAATTTTTCTGGTGTTCAAAATTTGTAATTTTATAAAATTGGCTAGTCATTTTGATTTATATAGTAATTTTTGGACTTAATTTGACAATTGTAACTTTGCCTCTTTTTGTTTTTTACATAGAAGACACATCAAATTTTCTAAGTTTCAAAACCTGATACATCTAAAGCAGGCTGTCTTAATGTCTCAGGAGCTTTCTAAACATACTTTCATAAAGACATAGGCAGTTTTTTTTTTAAAAAAATAGGCTTCTGAGATTTCAATAGAAAATAATTTTAGTATTTTAATCTTGTGGTCAGAGAGCAGACATTGTTTCAGAATCATTGGAAGTATGTCTGACAAATATCAGAGAGGGGCAAGTCATTGAAAAAATCATGTTAACTACCTGAGGATTTTGCAGCATGATGTAAAATGAGTCTGGTGTATAAGATCAGGTCTAGAAGTCTGTACTCCAAATCTAAGATAAAAATGTCAGTAACAAAGATGAAATGTGAGATGAGGGGAAGAAAACAAAAATAATATGTATGAAATCATTTGTAGTTGAGGTCTATTTGGAAGTTTAATCCTGGCAGGGGATACTACAATATTGCATATTAATGGTTCTTTTGTGACTTGTTAAAAAATGTAGTTATTTGCCATACAAGTAAAAAAGGAGTTCCAGAAGTTCAGACTGGTAAAGAAAGTCCTTTGTGCCTGTTAGGAAAAATGTGCAAATGAAATCATCACCTTCATAAGTTATGTATATCTTTAAAGCACAAGCATTTCCCAGGTTAGGTATTTTTCTGTGGCCCATTTGATTTGCATTTTGGAGAGTTCGAGGTAAAATAACAAGACCCTCAATGTTAATATCATTCTGGATACTAACTGATCATCAGCCTATTTATTTGATGATGAGGAAAACTAACACAACATTGTAATATAGTGATCATGGCAAGAAGGAGAATACTGGGAGAATATCAAATGATTCTGAAAAGACTTGTTACACGTATATTTAAGGAAGATTAAATTTCCACAAGTTAAATTGTTCAGAGGTCTGATTTTTTGTTGTTTTCACTGTCTCTGACATCATGATGGCAAATAAAAAGTTTTTCTTAATTATTATTATATATAAAATTTTAAAGCCAGTACAATTCACCCCATGCTTTGTTTTTGTTTTTATATACAAAAAGTCTTTAAGTGCATTAAATAGACATTTGGGTATTTTTGCTCTGATAATTTAAACTTCTTTTTACATTAATTGGAAAAAAATTTAGTTTTTAAGAAATAATATTAAGAATATCAAAATCATTTAGCATTTAGTGTTATAATACATTTTTCTTAGTTGAGGAAAGTCTTGTTTGATCTGAAGATTACATATTATCCCTGAACTTATTTCTGATTTTGTGATAAGCATTGAAATTTTTTGAGCATTTATGAAATCTTAGAATGCGTATGTAATATTTGTAGTAGTATTTCATTGTGGAAAGTAACTATGATTATAATATAGATCATTTTTGTTTATATATAAACCTGAAAAAATGCACATGAGTTTACATCTATATATATCAATATAATCTATGTCCCATCATAAAAGACTGCCTCAGTTTGAGGCCACTATATTGAATCCCTAGAGGTACTAGGCAAGAAATATGAATGTGGGAACTTGACAATGTTCAAGAAAAATAAACCAGCCATCTCAGTCTACCATAGGTTTTTAATTTTTTTTTTTTTTACTTTTGATACAGATACAGGTATTAAAAGTGTTATGGGTTGAATTATATCCCCATAGAAAGGGCATGTTGAAGTCCTATATACCCCAGTACATCAGAATGTGACCTTATTTGGAAAAAGTGTCATCATATAGTTAAGGTAATATGTGATCATACTGGAGTAGTAGAAACCCCAAATCCAACACCTTGGTTTTAGATTTCTAAACTCTGAGTCCTGTTATAATATCTACCAGAAAATGTGGAAATGGTTTTGGAATTTGGTCATGGATTGAGGCTGGAATAATTTTTAGGTGCGTAATAGAAAAAGCCTAGATTGCATTGAAGAATCTGTTGGAGGAATTACATATGTTAAAGGTAATTCTACTGAAAGACGGGATGGAAATGAAGAACATGTTATTGGAAACTAGAGGAAAAATTGTTAAAAAGTGACAGAGAACTTGTAAGCAATGAAATTGAATATTTATTTATTTGTTTATTCATTCATTCTTTCATTTTTGAGACAGGATCTCACTTTGTCACCCAGGCTGGAGTACAGTGGCATGATCTTGGCTCACTGCAGCCTTGGCTTCATGGGCTCAAGTGGTCTTCCTGCCACAGCTTTCTGAATAACTGGAACCACAGGTGTGCATCCCAACACTCAGCTATTTTTGGTACGTTTATGAGATACTGGATTTCACCCTGTTGCCTAGGCTGGTCTCGAACACCTGGACTCAAGTGGTCTACCTGCCTTGGCTTCCTAAAGTGCTGGGATCACAGGTATAAGCCACCATGCCAGGTCAAACTTGACCATTTAGCTGAGAGAATTTCCAAGCAAGTGTTGAAGGCACAGCCTGATTTCTCCTTGCTGCTTATAGTGAAACGTGAGGAAATAAACTGAAGAAGGAACTGTTCAGCAAAAATAAACCAGAATTTGATTTGGAAAATTTGCACCCTATCCAGGTAGTATAGTTTGGAAACAGTGCCATGAATTTGACTAGAAAAGCATTTGCTACAGAGATCAGGTGTGTGACTTACAGGTCTAAGCAGCCACTCAGCAGAAGCCAGGAACAATGATATGGAAAGGTCTCTGAAGGACCTTCTTGCCTAATGTCTTCGTCCCTAGTGCATCGCACAAGAGGCTAACAAAAATTTGGAGAATTTTATATCAGCGGAAACACTGCCAGCTTGGACTGAAAGGAACAGAGATGGGATACAATTAACAAAAAATGACTCTAAAACAAAGCTACAAATTCAAAGGCCTGGGATGCCAATACTTCCTAGGTTGTAGAGGGTAGTGCTGCTGCCTGGAACTGGCAGGGCCGTCCTTCCAGGGCCAAACAAGAGCACATTAGGCAATGAATAATTATTCTTAAGCCTTAAAACTGAATGGAGGCAGGGTTCAATGGCTCACACCTGTAATCCCAGCACTTTGGGAGGCAGAGGCGAGTGGATCACCAGAGATCAGGAGTTTGAGATCAGTCTGGCCAACTTGGTGAAATCCCTTCTGTACTAAAAATACAAAAAATTAGCTGGGCATGGTGGGTGTGACATAATCCCAGCTACTCAGTAGGCTGAGTCGGGAGAATCGCTTGAACCCAAGAGTCTGAAATTGCAGTGAGCCAAGATTGCACCACTGCACTCCAGCCTGGGCAATACGGTGACACTCTACGTCAAAATAAATAAATAAATAAATAGATAAAAGAAGAAGAAGAAGGAAAAAAAAACTAATGGAATTTGCCCTACACTATTGCTAGCTTGCTTAAACTAGCCACTCTTTTTCTTTTTTTCCTTCCAATTTCTCCCTTTTGGGAAGGAAATGTCTGTTTATTTCTATAACTTGTTTTATGGTTTGTCTCAGGTTACAGCATATGCTGAATCTCAAACACATCTGATTTAGATGATGTTTATATGAGATTTAGAGATGAGTTGGAATGAATTAAGACTTTTGGAGATGTTGAGTGAATGTATTTTGCATGTGAGAAGGACCTAACTTTGTTGGAGGCATCCTAGATGCTTACCTGTTGTGGACTGAATTATCCCACTCCCTCCCCACCCCCTGATTACAACACACACACACACACACACACACACACACACACACACACACACGTATGTATATATGTTAAATTTCTAACTTCCAGAGCCTGAGAATACAACTTTATTTGGAAATAGGTTTATTGCAAAAATCACCATGTGGTGACAGAGGCAGAAACATTAGAGCAATGAAGCTGCAAACCAAAGTCTGCCAATTACCAGCCACTCATCAGAAACAAGAAGAGACAAGAAAGGATTTCCCTACAGGTTTCAGAAGAAGCACGGTCCTTCCAATGCCTTGATTTCAGACATCTAGCCCCCAAAGCTGTGAGATACTGCATTTCTATTTTAAGAAGTGCAGTTTGTAGTGCTTTGTTACAGCAGCCCTAAGAAACAAATACAGAATCTTATACTCTTCTGTTAAAAAAAAAAAAAAAAATGAAGCAAATAGTATGAAAAAGATAATGTGTGCTAAAGAATGCTGTATAATTTAGACATGGAATTTGTTCCCTTGGTTGTCATAATTCCCTTATACTTAATGGTGGGAAACAGTAGAATTATATGGGAATTATGGCAACCAAGGGAACAAATTCATGTCTTAAGTAATATGACATCTTTTAGTAATCTCCTGGCACATTGAGGTTTGAGTGTCAACTTTCCATTTCTTTAAGAATAACTAAAAATTAGGAGTTTTTAGGATTTTAATGAGATTTTAAAATTTCCAATTAATAATTTAAAATATGACTACCCTCGGATTGAGCACAGTATGTCTTAGCAAATATTTAGGCCACATGACATTGATTAGAAGACTCAAAACTGATGGTTCAGAAGAGAAGCTAAACAGATTATGGCTGTTTGAAATTGCTTGTACTATACAGCTGTGATAATTTTTGCCAACTTTTTCAGTCTGTCAAATATAACCCTTTTCTGCCATTTTCATCCTCAACCAGTACAATTAAATGCAATAACAAAGAGCAGCATCTGATGTTTTACTCCTGTCTTTGTTATTCCAGTTTAATGTACTTTTTATCCTTTTGTTTACTAAATACATTCATCATAACCATTTTACTATCCTGCTCTGCTGGTAGAAGAAAGACATATGAAAGAGTAACAATTTGTTAATGATCAAGAGATGTAGGGAGAGTACTTGAGTACTTAATTCTTTTTGCTCACTTAAAATGAAACACAGTAATATATATATTTTTTTCCTGAGCAATGCTGCTTAAATCAGAGCTTTAACCATTAGACGCACTCATTAGATTTTAGTAATTTTGGCATAATTTCATCTTACCATAACTCATTCTAATACTTCACTTACTTTTCAGAATTATCTTTGTAGCAACTTCAGATATAAATATAGAAAATCCCATCTAGATGGTCATGCCCATTTGGTTGTAAATGGCTTCCTACCAGACACTGCCACCTATCCAGTGTACCCTCATTTGCAACCATCATGGTAGGTGATTTTCAACTAAAAATACTCATTGCAGCTTGTTTGACTCTAGAGGAAAATATTTTTCTACCAAAAAAATATTCAAACAAGTTGGCCGTGTGATTTTCAGTAATAGGAAATCATTTATTAAGACATAATCTGTCTCTCTGAAAGCAATTAATATTCAAACTAGCGGTATAAATAGAAGGTTAAATATCAATTCAGCTTTTTTAGTTTCAATTGTTAAGGAAAGCCCTTTTACAACCACAGCATTTCATTTGTTTTGGTTTCAAATTCATTATTCTCATATATCAGCTTTTATTCATGTGAATATTGATTTGGGCTTTGTTTTGTTAAAAAGAGAGCTAATGCACCTAAGTAGGAAAACCAAAGAATTTATAGCCCCTAAAAAAGGAAAGAAAATAAATGAACAGAATATAAAACCAAGTCCCAGTGCAAAAGCCATTTACACTATGGTTGAAAAATGCGTTGTAAATGAAAACATACTATTTACAACACCTGTTAAAAGAGAACAACATTTGTAGAAACTATTTGCCATGCCTTTACACTTACTAGGAGAAAACACCTTATGGATATTTCTAGAAGGTGCCAGCTTCTCTCTGTCTGGCCTGCTATAAACCTTTGATAATTAATAGGCTGTCAACTGCTCCTCTAAAACATCTATGTCTCTAGTTCCCATGAGTGCTACCCAATATAACCTCCATGTTTCAAACACCCACAATCAAACTATAAAAAGAAGAGCCATGTTTACTTGCCTACCTGCTGGCCTCTGATTACCAGTACCTATAAAATTACTTTGGCTATATAATTTACAATACTCCTTTGCTTTTTATGGTAAATGCATATCAATGGAGATTATATACTCCTAAAAATTAGTGCTTATGTATACCATTTGCTCATGAATATATTTATTGCTACGATGACAAGAATAAAAGAGGCATCTTTCTCAGAATTCTATGCAATTCACTTTCTTTCCATGTTGATTCTTCCCAACCCACCCCAAGGCACAGCTATTCCCT
Organism: Sapajus apella; assembly: GCF_009761245.1. Lineage (NCBI taxonomy): Eukaryota > Metazoa > Chordata > Mammalia > Primates > Cebidae > Sapajus > Sapajus apella. Next base: position 40,314,864 of record NW_022436941.1, read on the forward strand.
AGAGAAGAGCTGCAACCTAAAGTGATTGACTACTGTCATCTACCAGTGCCTATCACAGGAGAATTCTAGGGGGTCATTTCTTTCTGCCTAGCTTCTCAATGATAAGGAGCTTAAATGTGAAAGCATTTTATGCTATTAAAGTACAGAAACATTTTATTCCACTAAGTTTGAGTTTATTATTTTGAAATCAAAATATAAGTGTGGAAAAACAAGAAACAGAGTCAATCTATACATGTAATTCTTGTTGCATTACTGATCTTGTGTTGCAAGTGTTCACCATTCTGTGGACTATAGAAACATCTGGCTGTGGTTTCAGAAGACAAATATGGGGGGGTGGGTATAGGTCAAACCGCAGAGATCAATGAACATCCCACCTTAAGTTAATCAGCGGTTGTTTGCTCTACTTCCATAATATTTTATAAACATAAACTACAATAAAAATGATCAGTCTGTGATATGATGAGACCCATGTTTTTGAGAAACAAATAATAAAGTAATAGGATATGATTCAAAATGTGAAGATAATGACATAATTATACCCCCAAAGGATTTACAAGGCTTGACATATTCTAAAATGTTTCTAAATACTGCAAGGGTGATTAATACATTTTATATAAACCTTATCTCCCACAGTTGCCTCATTTTAAAGATAAGAAATGCAATTACTGTACTATAAGTAAATATACCCAGAGATATAAAGGAGAGTTAGGCAGTCTGAAGGCTGAAAGGGCCACATAGGAATTTCGGATGAACTTTACTGTAAGATTATTTAAATATGAATTGAACTGTTTTGGTATTAGAAGATAAATCTTATTGAATTGAACTGTGATTCACATCCATCTAAAAGTGACAATCCTTAATTAGCACCCTAGAATTCTTCCCCTTAGAAACACAGATTCTCTTCTTTGCCCACTGCAATGCCATTACACTACATACAGCTGCCTTCAGTTTTAGGGTATGCTTGCTGAGAAAATAGTAAAGTCCTCCAGTTCCCTATTGCAAATATTTCCATCTTATCTAGAGCTTTTCTCCTGGCTCTAGGCTGTAAAGTGCTCTTGAGGGAGGGGTAGAACACTATAGAAACAAACATATGTTTTCTTGAAAGAAAAGTCCCTGAAATTTTGTGAGAAATTTTTCTGCTTGTTTGTGTAGACTTATTTTTTATTATCACTCCATAGTATAATTCACAAAAAAGAAAGTGGCTTAGTTACCTTAATACATTTAGGGTGTATCTATCTGTAAGCATGTCTACAAATCTGCTGCTCCATATAATAACTCTGTATACATTAAATGATTGTGATTAATGAATGTATCCTCAATTAGATTATACCCATAAATCTGGGGATCCTGAGCTTAGAAAAGCCATTAAATGGCCTTGTTAGAAAAACGGTGAGTTACTAACAAACCAATTTGTAAGATTCCTTCAAAATAGATACTTCTAGTACTCCATCTGACTGCTGCTTGCATATTAGACAGAATTCTTTTGAAATTATTCAATGACTTATTTCTTACTCAGTTCTTGTGATAATAAGATCATCAAAAGGCTTACTTAGTAATAACAGATAGTTTAAAAAAAAAGAAAAAGAAAAGAAAGACAAAAAAAAACATGGAAGAATTGTAAATTAGTATCAGATTTTGTTACAAACAAATGTACACACAAACAAAAAGGCAGTGGTGTGAACAGACAGACAAAAGCAATCTTGCCATATAAAACTGTCTGATTACTAGGAGTGATGCGGCACAATCAAGTTGACCATTTTTTTTAGATCAGAGGTGGTCTCACATCTGTATTTAGAGACTCTCATTAGCACCTTCATGAATGACTCTCTCCAGAATGCAGATACAAATTCTGAGTCCCAGACCTAAAGATGCTGTAGTCATTGGAGGTGAGTGCTCTGTGAGGTAGAAGGACACATACACAGTAAGATTCCAGGTTCCTCAACAGTATTTTCCAGAGCTTGCCATGCTCTTTTAATAAGTTTACATAGTTGTAGCAGAGCTTATGGAATCTTTCTATGCAAGCACCTGATTTGAGAACCACTCATTTAACCAATAAAAAGCACTTTCTATTCAGAGTTTCAACTTCTTCCTGGTTTAGGCTTGGGAGGGTGCAAGTATCCAGGAATTTATCCATTTCTTCCAGATTTACTGGTTTGTGTGCATGGAGTTGTTCGTAGTAATCTCTGATGGTAGTTTGTATTTCTGGGAATCAGTGGTGATGTCCCCTTTATCTTTCTTTTTATTACATTTATTTTATTCTTCCTCTTTTCTTTTTATTAATATGGCTAGCAGTCTATTTTGTTGATATTTTCAAAAAAGAAGCTCCTGAATTTATTGATTTATTGAAGGGGTTTTTGTGTCTCTATGTCCTTCAGGTCAGCCTGATCTTAGTTATTTCTTGTCTTCTGCTAGCTTTTGAGTTTTTTTTTTTTTTAATATCTTGCTCCTCTAACTCTTTCAATTTTGATGATAGGATGCCAATTTTAGACTTTCCTTGCTTCTCATGTGGGCATTTATTGCTATGAATTTCCCCTTAGACATTGCTTTAAATGTGTCCCAGAGATTCTGGTACTTTGTGTCTTCATTCTTGTTGGTTTCGAAAAACATCTTCATTTCTACCTTCATTTCATTGTTTATCCAGTCGACATTCAGGAGCCAACTTTTCATTTTCCATGAAGTTGTGCTGTTTTGAGTGAGTTTCTTAATCTTGAGTTCTAACTTGATTGCACTGTGGCCTGAGAGACTGTTTGTTATGGTTACCATTCTTTTGCATTTGCTGAGGGGTGATTTACTTCCAATTTTGTGGTCGATTTTAGAGTAAGTATGATGTGGTGCTGAGAAGAATGTATATTCTGTGGCTTTGGGGTGGAGAGTTCTGTAAATGTCTATTAAGTCCACTTGGTCCGGATCTGTGTTCAAGTCCTGGATTTCCTTGTTGATTTTCTGTCTCGTTGAGCTGTTTAATATTAACAGTGGAGTGTTAAAGTCTCCCACCATTAGTGTGCGGGAATCTAAATCTCTTTGTAGGTTGTTAAGGACTTGCTTTATGTATCCGGGTGCTCCTGTATTGAGTGCACATATATTTAGAATAGTTAGCTCTTCTTGTTGCATTGATCCTTATTATGTAATGCCCTTCTTTGTCTCTTTTGATTTTTGTTGGTTTAAAGTCCGTTTTATCAGAGACTAAGATTGCCACCCCTGCTTCTTTTTTGCTCTCCGTTTGCTTGGTAAATCACCAACTAAAATAAGCCCAGGACCAGACAGGCTTACAGCCAAATTCTACCAGACGTACAAAGAGGAGCTGATACCATTCCTTCTGAAAATATTTCAAACAATACAAATAGAGGGAATCTTTCCCAACTCATTTTATGAGACCAACATCATCCTAATATGAAAACTTGGTAGAGACGCAAATAAGAAAGAAAACTTCTTTCTTATTTCTTATAAAATCCATGATGAACATCGATACAAAAATCTTCAATAAAATACTGGTAAACAGAATGCAATAGCAAATTCAAAAGGTTATTCATCATGATCAAGCAGGCTTCATTATGGGAATGCAAAGCTGGTTCAACATATGCAAGTCTATAAACATAATCCATCATATAAACAGAACCAAAGACCAAAACCACATGATTATCTCAATAGATGCAGAGAAGGCCTTCCACAAAATTCAACAGCACTTTCTGCTAAAAACTCACAATAAACTAGGTATCAATGGAACATATCACAAACTAATCAAGCTATTTATGACAATCCCACAGCCAATATCATACTGAATGGGCAAAAACTGGAAGCATTCCCTTTGAAATCTGGCACTAGACAAGGATGCCTTCTCTCACCACTCCTATTCAATATAGTATTGGAAGTTCTGGCCGAGAAATCAGGCAAGAAAAAGAAATAAAGGATATTCAATTAGGAAAAGAGGAAGCCAAATTGTCTGTATTTGCAGATGACATGATTGTATATTTAGAAGACCCCATTGTCTCAGCCCAAAATCTCCTTAAACCGATAAGCAACTTCAGCAAAGTCTCAGGATACAAAATCAATGTGCAGAAATCACAAGTATTTCTATACACGAATAGCAGGCAAACAGAGAGCCAAATCAAAAGTGAACTCCCATTCACAATTGCGACAAAGGGAATAAAATACCTAGGAATACAACTAACAAGGATGTAAAGAATCTCTTCAAGAAGAACTACAAACCACTGCTCAAGGAAATAAGAGAGGACACAAACAGATGGAAAAACATTCCATGCTCACAGTTAGGAAGAATCCATATTGTGAAAATGGCCATACTGCCCAAAGTAATTTATAGATTCAATGCTATCACCATCAAGCTACCAACGACCTTCTTCACAGAACTGGAAAAAAACACTTCAAATTTCATATCGAACCAAAAGAGAGCCTGCATAGCCAAAACAATCCTATGCTAAATGAACAAAGCTGGAGACATCATTCTCCTGACTTCAAACTATACTACAAGATCACAGTAATCAAAACAGCATGGTACTAGTGCCAAAACAGAGACATAGACTAATGGAACAGAAGAGAGGCCTTAGAATCAACACCACACATCTACAATCATATGTTCTTTGACAAAGCTGACAAAATCAAGCAATGGGATAAAGATTCCCGGTAATAAATGGTGTTGGGAAAACTGGCTGGCAATGTGCAGAAAGCAGAAACTGGACCAATTCCTGACACCTTACGCTAAAATTAACTCCAGATGGATTAAAGATCTAAACATAAGTCTTAACACCATAAAAAGCCTTAGAAGAAAACCTAGGCAAAACCATTCAGACATAAGCATAGTCAAGGACTTCAGGACTAAAACACCAAAAGCATTGGCAACAAAAGCCACAATAGACAAATGGGATCTAATTAAACTCCAGAGCTTCTGTACAGCAAAAAAAAAAAAAAAAAAAAAAAATCATAGAATGAACTGGCAACCAACAGAATGGGGAAAAAAATTTTGCAATCTACCCATCTGACAATGAGTTAATATCCAGAATCTACAAAGAACCAAAACAGATTTACAAGAAAAAAAACAAACCCATTCAAAAGTGGGCAAAGGATATGAACAGACACTTTACAAAAGAAACCATCTATGGGGCCAAAAAACATATGAAAAAATGCTCATCATCACTGATCATTAGAGAAATGCACATCAAAACCACTTTGAGATATCATCTCACACCAGTTACAATGGAGATCATTAAAAAATCTGGAGACAACAGATGCTAGAGAGGATGTGGTGAAATAGGAACACTTTTACACTGTTGGTGGAAGTGCAAATTAGTGCAACCATTGTGGAAGACAGTGTGGTGATTCCTCAAGGATCTAGAAATAGAAATTCCATTTGATACAGCAATCTCATTACTGGATAAAAAAAAGCAAAGAATTTTAAGTAGTTCTATTATAAAGACACATGCAGAGGTATGTTCATTGTGGCACTGTTTACAATAGCAAAGACCTGGAACCAACCCAAATGTCCATCAATGATGGACTGGATAAAGAAAATGTGGCAAATGTACACCATGGAATACTACGCAGCCATAAGAAACAATAAGTTCATGTCCTTCATAGGGACATGGATGAATCTGGAGACCATCATTCTCAGCAAACTGACCCAAGAACAGAAAACCAGACAACACATGATCTCACTCATAGGCAGGTGTTGAACAGTTAAAACAGGTGGACACAGGGAGAGGAGCATCACACACTGCAGTCCATTGGGGGGGTAGGAGAGGGGAAGTGAGGGGTTGGGAAGTTGGGGAGGGATAACATGGGGAGAAATACGAGATATAGATGATGGGGGGATGAAGGCAGCAAACCAACTTGCCATGTATGTACCTACGCAACAATCCTGCATGAACTGCACATGGACCCCAGAAACTAAAGTACAATAAAAAAAAAAAAGAAAAGCACTTTCTAACATTTCTACTAAGAAAATTAAAAAAAAGATCTCTGATAGAGACTTCAGTAATGGCAATTAAAATATTTAAATATCCACCTTTGGATTGTTGATATCTGAGCTGCATGATTCAAATGCTAACTATACTTTTATCAGACTGTATTTACAAAAGTTATTTTAAAGCAATTTTTCAAACAAAACAAATCAAGTCTTCTCAAAGGATGAAGGAAAGTAAAAATCAGTGTGGGTGCTAAACATACATGAACCAACCAAGAGAACAGTTAAGCAATTATTATATAAGTCTGGAAGAGATGATGATAGTTTAATGAATGACCCAGGAACTTAATGTGAGATTAGTGAGTTAACATTACAGCAAGAGAGAGATTTCAGGACCCTGTGAGAAAACAAATCTGCTGTTAGAGTGGTCTAAGAATGGAAAAGGTAGTCACAAATTATAGTCATTCCATGGGAATCAATGGTAACCCTTGGTAAGGATGCTGCCAAAGGGGATCTAAAATAAATGGGAAAGTTGAAGCGATTATCTTTCAACTTACTTGCAATTTCTTCCTTTTATGACAACCCTGTCTCTTATGTCTTCTTGTTTCTTAATAATAACAGAAGAAAAAATACACTTATTAAATTGACCCAAACTTATATCAACCTATAGTTCTATCTGTACTTTCGTTTATACAGGTAGATTTCGAATAGATCTGCAGATATAAGAGCAAGACAAACATGGCTGTTACAGATTCAGAGGAAGGTAATTTACACTGTGGGAAAAGATGAAGTGCTTTTCTTTTATATACTCTTAAATAATATTGGGGTTATCCAAGGAAAGAGATGAGACAGAGGGCTGAGAGTGTGTAAATGGGAGGATTAAGGAAATTCTGAATAAAGCAAGCAGATTGAGCAAACAAATGAGGTTAATAAATGGTGTAATTGAAGGGGGCAGGGCAACAAGAAGAATGGTATTGCTAGAATTAAAGCATCTGAAAATATCAAGGGTTGGTGAGGTTGTGATTCACTGAGAAGTCTTACTGCTTATACACTCTAAGAAAATAATATACACACATTTTAGGACAATAGTTACCTGATACTCACATTTCAGTTTAAACCAGTACACTTACTTTGGAAAATATTTAATTTTATCTTGCTAAACTGAATAGGTGAATCTTCTTTGGCCCACAAATTTCACTCAGATGCTTGTATCCTGGAAAAACTTTAATATATTTGCAGGGGAAAGAATAACTCAGACACTAGAAGACATTTTAGCCTCTGACACCTGGAGCAATAAATAAATACATCATCATTCTTACTCAGATAAACATAAAACTTCACACTTAGGTCTTTTTACATGATACATCATGTCCAGGCTTCAACAAAAAGTTAGAAAGCAGGTAAAAGCTAAAAACACCATCTAAGGGTACAAAGTGAGCATCAGAACCAGAGGCAGGTATGACATACATTTTGGACTTATCAGAGCAGGAATTTTAAATGATTGTGTTTAATATGCTAGGATTTCTAATGCAAAAGTGATCAACATAAGCAGAAATGTGGAAATGCTAAGAAAGAATCGAAAGAAAATGTTATAAATCAATAATACATAACAGACATGAAGATATTTGATAAGCCTGTTAGTAGATAGAACACGGCTAAGGAAAGGATCAGAGAGGTTGAAGATACATCAATAAAATCTTCCCAAACTGAAAAGCAAAGACAAAATAGAGAAAAAATGGAAGAGAGTATCTAAGAACTGCAGAACAATAAAGAATATGCAATATACATATAATGGGAATACGAGATGGAGAAGAAAGAAGAAAGGAACGGAATAAATACTTGACGTAATAATGGTTGAGTGGTTTCTGTATGACAAAGTCAACAAAAAAGGAATCCAACAGGTTCCCCTCAAAAGCAGTACGGATGCAGACACAGACTCTTCAGCTGGTCAGTTTTCCAAGGGCCCTTTAAAATGATATACCTGCAGAAATGCTTTCACATTTTCTCATTTCCTTTCCAAGACTTCTTTCTCACTATCTCCATTGCTTGTTCAAGGTTTTCATTTTAAATAGATGCTTTGATTCTGTTTTGACCGTGCTTAAATTAAGCCAGATGCCTCAGTTTATTAATCTTGGTACCAAGAGCACTTTCCACTCCCTACGCTCTCTACAGCACTTTAAATTGTTAACAGGATCTGTTCACTTGAATCTCTAGTGAGCTAAAACATCTTTGGACTCACCCTCTTAATGTAGCATATTCACCTGCTCCATCTCCTCAGATTCCTAAGAGCCTTTCTATAGCATTGTACAGGCAAATGATAATAGGGACCTTGATGTCCTTGCTCTTTCTCTTGCTCACCCAGGTCAGGAGTAAGAATACTTGCTATCCTCATCTTCAAAAGTCTTCAGTCCTCTATAAGAGACACCTGCAAAATACTTACAGACTGATATTCAACACTTCCTTCTCAGCTTCTGCAAGTACCTGACTGCTCACTTTGGGATAAAGTAGAAGGCACTGACTTCAGAGTGACTTTGCAGGCTTTCTTTCTGATTGGCCCCTTGCTGAGAAATTCACTGTACAATTTTCTGTCATTTACTTACAGACTGGATCCAGTGAGTAGCCTGTCTCATTTGGTGCTGGATTGCTGTAAAAGAATTTCACAATAACTCTTCCCACTGACATCACCATTACATATCAAGGAATAGAAGTGTCATCCACTTCATGGGAGACACAGGAAGCATTCCATGAAATGTTGTTCTGTATGAAGCTCATATATCACGTGTTTTCTTCATTTGCAAGAAAAAGAAAAATGTTTTATAGGAACCTGGTTTCTTATAATATTATTTTCACTGGGAACATTTCAGAAGTGAGTAAACTAAAACTGTCGACATCCCTAGGCAAGGTCTTGAAAACTGAAAACTGTTGAAAGCCTCAGACATTTTTCCTGCGGACAACCCTTGTGATGAGAACAGACATCTTCTTTGTCAGGGTAAGGAACAAGTTTGAGTACAGATGTTGGAATTTTTTGACAATTCCCACAACTGCCTGGTTCCTTGTTACAATCTCAAGGTCACCTGTTCTTTTGAGGTTTTTGTTGATTTGATTATACATTTTAGCTGAAAATCAGAATGGTTTGTAGGGTAATAGAAGTCATTTTGCGAAAGAAGGAAGGTATATCATGAGCATTTCTAGGTTTCATGAAGACTTTAAGTAATTCTGCCTCATTTTCCTGTCTGAGAGTTTTGAAAAGGAAGTTCTGAGAACACTGGGTTCAATATATGTGAAGTACATCATATTGCTAAGAACGGAAATTTTTTTAATCTTTAGTTTGAAGCAGTGTGTTCTAGGCTGCTACTTTATAAAGAATATAGTGTGATAAAGCACTCTAGATAAAATAATCAGGGTTCGACATATGTAATATTTTACTTCCTGAAACATTTTAGTAGAGCACTGAATTTATTAAGTCCTTCTGAAAAAGCATGGTTGGAAATCTGCCCATAAACTCAAGTTTCTCTTTGTCATTGGAGCTGAAAGTACATAAAGCGTTAACACAGTAGCACATTCTCACACTTCTGTGTTATAAATAGGGGCTGACTTTGATCTTATATAGGACAGAGAACTTAACCAACTTTTTCAAGGTGACATTTGATAAAGCAATTTTCTGCATAGTAAATGTCAGGCACATAGGAAAAAAAAAAAGAAAAAAGCTAAGGACATCTAGTTTTTAAATTCAGTTCTTTATCCAAACTGTGAAAGTTTTGTAGCTTATGCTATTTCTGATAACAGTTTCCACATACTAATGTAATAGATATTACTTTAGGAGTAAACTATTGTGGAGGTAATCCAATTTTTTGGTTCACTTCATTTGGTGATATTGGCAAGCTCAGTTATTGTAATTGCTAAAGGAAGATTAAGAGAGGAATATTATCTGACTCCACGGAGATCAAATTAAGTTATATGGCAAATCGGTGCAAAGGGAAAACGTAATTTAATGTATGTTGTTTTTATGTTTTAACTTTTGTTGCTCGTGTTTGCTTCTGTCTATTTTAACTCATTTAATTATCTTAAAGTATGTCATAGGTGAAATGTGAGGATTGATGAATTTTCAGTCTCAAATATTATTTTACCAATTGGGGTTATGTTCAATTTTTCTGATGCAGATTTTTAGGTTCACTGCTTTCTGAAATAAACTTTGGGACTGTCTTGGATCTTAATCAGGATAACTTAAGCCAAAACACTTGAGAAATAGATAGATGACAGCGGGTATTTACTATCTGAGTAGTTAAATAAATATCTCAGGCCAATTTTCTTTTCACAGTGCTTCACCAACAGTAATTTATAGGGTGTAGGCATCGAATAATTTAAATCGCATATGTCAGATTGAGAAAAATATTATTTCATCTGCTTCTAACCTGAACGTCTAAAATGTGGTACTGTCTCTTAAAAACTAAAGTGAATTATGAAGATATTTTTACAGTATTTTAAAAGAGGAAAATAATTCTTTTAAATCAGAATCTTTTAACAAAGAAATTTAAACCAATGATTTTACTATTTTAAATGAGCTTTTGTAATTAAAGAAAATAATAAATTTTTACATTAAATATGTTATCTGAATATGCTCATTTCTCTTTTGAAGGTAATATATTTGCAGCCCATTATACATATACAAGTCATGTGCATTTATAGGCATATGTTTTTCATTGTACACATTCTATGAATATGTTTTAAATGTTTGTTAATATTATTATTCATGTTTATATATTTTTAAATCAGTTATGTTAGAAAGGCTGCTACTGGCCATATAGTAATTGCTCTGCTAAAAATTACTTGGTGATGTAATGCATAGTTGGATTAGGTTTTGAATTTTGAATGAGTGGCAAAAATGATGCATTCTTAGAATAAAATTTAACTATTTTACATTTTTGCTTACTATTTACAGTTAGAACACAAGTTCTGGTATTTATATATAAACCATGGCTTCTTATGTATACTCGTATAGGCCATATAATTTTGTTCATCTTTGTTAGTTATATAATTATTTTATTGTAAAAACTAAAACTATCCAAATACACCATTTAAATATATGACAATGATAATTGTAATGTCTCATAATTGTATAGTTAAGCTTAACTAATTTCATAAAGTTGACAATTTTAATTAATGTTTTATATGTCTAGTACTCAGTAGCTGAGATGTTATTTTCTGTTTCAATAATTCAGGTACAAAAATGGTCTGGGGAGCAGAAAAACACACAAGTAAAATATTCAGGAAATATTGAAATGCATAAATGATTCTTTAAAATTATATTACAAATCATTCTCTAAAAAGGCAATGAATAAAGAATTGTTAGATCAATAAATTGCAGAGAAATAATTAACTTGTCACAATTTCTGATTTTTATGCCGATTACATCCCAGTAATATTTCTTTAGTTGTGAGAGTTGTTGATCCTATCCTTTCGTGTAAAAGATATATGAACAGATATTACTTTTCTCCAACACTCAGTATTAACCATCACACTGCTCATTGATTTTTAGTTGTGCCAATTTAGATTTGCATTTAGCCATTTCTTACCTGAGCATCTATCTGTTCAGAGGTCACATGGTTTGCTGAACTTAGAGCTATCAGCTATGACTATAGTTTCCTGGTAGCTAACTAGATCATCCGGGAATTAACCCATCCAAAGTAATTTGCTTCATTCAACCATGTAAAATATAAAGCCCAAGAAGCATGTTTCTAAACACCATCTCTAAATTTAGCTATGGTTTAACAAGGCAAATTAGGAGTAATGGTCTTGACTGTTTTGACCATCTTAATAGCCTATTAATATTACAGGGCACTAGATAATCACATTTAATAAAATAATTAGTATTTTATAAAGAGTAAGTGACTCCAGCCTGGGTGACAAAGTGGGACCCTGTCTCAAATATGCGTGTGTGTGTGTAATATATATATGTTATATAATGTATGTACTATATTATGTAATATATAATACATATACTATATTATATAATATATATTATATATAATACATATTTACCTATTCATATATGTGTGTATATATTTTGTTAGACATTTAATTCTTTTCATTGTGGCCTTTAATTCAATTAAATTATTATTTTAAATCCAAATTTTGACAAGTTAATAAAATTCTGTGAAATTTACCTAAGACAACAGAGAGCAAACCGTGTCTTACAATAAATGGTTACTGACTTTTCACGTGAAAATTTAGTGAAATTACTTCTCTGAGGAAAGTAAATGTGACAGAAAATGAACATAGGATATTTTATTGTTCAAAAGCATTTCTATGATTAGTGTATGTTAGTTATAAATATACATATATTTTAGTTTTTGTTTATGTGTTTGGAGACAGAATCTCACTCTGTTAACTAGGTTGGAGTTTAGTGGTGTCATCATGGCTCACTGCGGTCTTGAACTCCTGGGCGCCAGGGATCCCCCCATCTCAGCCTCTCCAGTGGTAGGGATTGCAGGTATAAGCCACCTCACATAGGTGATATTTTTGAATCACAGAAAAAATAGTAGAAATTCATTCAAATTTAGATTTTAATGATAGTAATGTAATCTTTGGAGACTATTTTACACAAAATGGCTAAATGTAAGGCAAAGTAAGAAAAAATCTCAAATACAAGAAGTGAAATTATTCATCAAAAGGTATAGGTTATTTCCACCTAATTATTTAGACAACAATAAGTTTTTATAAGAAACATACATATTAGTTTATTTTTTAAAGATTTATTTTAGGTTTGCAGATACATGTAAAAGTTTGTTGCATAGGTAAACATGTGTCATGGTAGTTTGTTGTGCATGTTGTAACATCATCCAGGTATTAAGCCCAGTATCCAATATTCATCTTTTCTGTTCCTCTCCTTATTCCCACCCTCCCTTCTCAAGTAGAACTCAGTGTCTGTTGTTTCCTTCATTGTGTTCATAAATTCTTATCATTTAGCTACCGTTTGTAAGTCAGAGCATGCTTTATTTGGTTTTCTGTTCCTGTGTTAAATTGCTAAGAATAATGGCCTCCAGCTCCATCCATGTTTCTGCAAAATAACATAATCTTGTTTTTTTATGGTTGCATAGTATTCCAAGGTGTATATGTACCAGATTTTCTGTATCCAATCTTTCATTAGGGGGTATTTAGGTTGTTTTATTGCTATTGTGAATAGTGCTTCAATGAATATTCACATGCATGTGCCTTTATGGTAGAAATATTTATATTCTGCTGGGTATACACCCAGCAATGGGATTGCTGGGTTGAATGGCAGTTAGGCTTTTAGCTCTTTAAGGAATCATTATACTGCTTTTCAAAATGATTGAACTAATTTATACTCGACCAGCAGTGTATAAGTTTTCCCTTTTCTCTGCAACCTAGCCAGCATCTGTTATTTCTTGACTTTTTAATCATAGCCATTCTAAATGGTGTAAAATAGTATCTCATTGTGGTTTTGATTTGCATTTCTTTAATGATCAGCGATATTGAGCTTTTATTCATATTATTTTTGGCTGCATATTTGTCTTCTTTCGAGAAATGTCTGTTCATATCCTTTGCCCACTTTTTGATGGTGTTGTTTGATTTTCTCCTGTAAATTTGTTTAAGTTCCTTATAGATGCTGGAATTAGACCTTTGTCTGATGAATCATTTGCAATTGTTTTCTCTTGTTCTGTAGGTTGTGTTTTTACTCTGTTGATAGTTTATTTTGCTGTGAAGAAGCTCTTATGTTTAATTAGGTTCCATGTGTCAATTTTTGCTTTTGTTGCAACTGCCTTTGATGACTTTGTCATGAAATCTTTGCCAGTTCCTCTGTCTGGAAAGATATTTCCTGGGTTATCCTGCGAAGTTTTCATAGTTCTGGGTTCACCATTTAAGTCTTCCGATCAATCTTGAGTTAATTTCTGTATATAATGTTAAATAGGTGTCCAGTTTCACTCTTTTGTATGTGGATAACCAGTTACCCAAGCACTATTGAATAAGGAGTCTTTTCCGCATTGCTTGTTTTTGCCAACTTTGTTGAGGATCACATGGTCGTAGATGTGCAGCCTTATTACGAGGCCCTCTGTGCTATTACACTGGTTTATGTGCCTTTATACAAGTACCATGCTATCATGGTTACAGTAGCCTTGTAATATAGTTTGAAGACAGATAACGAAAGGTTCCTTTAACAAATTAACACAAATTGGTGTCTTAAAACAACATAAATTTGTTCTATTATAGTTCTAGTGGCTAAATCTCAAATCAAGTTTTTGGCAAGGTCAATATGACTTCTGAAAGTTCTACATAACAATTCCTTTTTGGCTTCCTCACTTCTGGTTATTGAAGGCCATCTGGTTATTTTAGGCAATGATCCTTGGCTTGTAGAAGCATCATTTCAATTTCTGCTTGTATCTTCTTATGGTCATCTATCCTTTGCAACTCTGTGTCTCCAGATCTCTCTCTCTCTCTCTCTCTCTCTCTCTCTCTCTCTCTCTCTCTTTTTAATTATACTTTAAGTTCTGGGGTATATGAGCAGAACGTGCAGGTTTGTTACATAGGTATACACATGCCATGGTGGTTTGCTGCATCCATCACCACGTCATATACATTAGGTATTTCTCCTAATGCTATCCCTCTCCTATACCCCCACTCCCTGCAATCCCCTCCTAGTGCCCTATCCCAACAGGACCCAGTGTGATGCTCCCCTCTCTGTGTCCATGTTTTCTTGTTGTTCAGCACCTACTTATTAGTGAGAACATGCAGTGTTTGGTTTTCTGTTCTTGTGTCAGTTTGCTGAGAATGATGGTTTCCAGCTTTATCCATGTCCCTGCAAAGGACATAAACTCATCCTTTTATATGTCTGCATAGTATTCCATGGTGTATATGTGCCACATATTCTTTATCCGGTCTATCTTTCATGGGCATTTGTGTTGGTTCCAAGTCTTTGCTATTGTGAACAGTGCCACAATGAACATACATGTGCATGTGTCTTTATAATAGAATGATTTATAATCCTTTGGGTATATACCTAGTAATGAGATTGCTGGGTCAAATGGTATTCTAGATCCTTGAGGAATTGCCACAACTGTCTTCCATAATTGGTAAACTAATTTACACTCCCACCAACAGTATAAAATCATTCTTATTTCTCCACATCCTCTCCAGCATCTGTTGTCTCCTGATTTGTTAATGATTTCTATTCTAACTGGCATGAGATGGTATCTCAATGTGGTTTTGATTTGCATTTCTCTAATGACCGGTGATGATGAGCTTTCTTAATATGTTTATTGGCTGCATAAATGCCTTCTTTTGAAAAGTGTCTGTTTATACCCTTTGCGCACGTTTTGATGGGGTTTCTTGGTTTTTTCTTATAAATTTGTTTAAGTTCTTTGTAGATGCTGGATATTAGCCCTTTGTCAGATGGGTAGATTGCAAATTTTTTTCCCATTCTGTTGTTTGCTGGTTCACTCTAATGATAGTTTCTTTTACCTTGCAAAAACTCTTAAGTTTAATGAGATCCCATTTGTCTATTTTGACTTATGTTGTCATTGCTTTTGATGTTTTAGTCATGAAGTCCTTGCCCATGCCTATGTCCTGAGTGGTGTTGCCTAGGTTTTCTTCTAGGGTTTTTTGGTGTTAGGTCTTATGTTTAAATATTTTCTCCATCTGGAGTTAATTTTTGTGTAAAGTGTAATGAAGGGATTCAGTTTCAGCTTTCTGCTTATGGCTAGCCAGTTTTCCCAACATCATTTATTAAACAGGGAATCCTTTCCCCATTGCTAGTTTTTGTCACATTTTGTCTCCAGATCTCTCTCTCTCTCTCTCTCTCTCTCTCTCTCTCTCTCTCTCTCTTCCTCTCTCTTTCTCTTTTTAAATTATACTTTAAGTTCTAGGGTGTATGTGCAGGTTTGTTACATAGGTATACACGTGCCATGGTGGTTTGCACCATGATCAAATGGTCGTAGATGTGTGGCATTATTTCTGAGGCCTCTGTTCTGTTCTATTGGTCTATATTTCTGTTTTTGTACCAGCATCATCCTTTATTTGTTACTGTATGCTTACAGTATAATTTGAAGTCCAGTAGCATGATGCCTCCAGCTTTGTTTTTTTGTTTTTTTGTTTTTTTTGCTTAGCATTGTCTTGGCTATGCAATTATTTTTTGTTGTTTTTGTTCCGTATGAAGTTTGAGGGTTTTTTTTCCAATTCTGTGAAGAAAGTCAATAGTAGCTTGATGGGGATAGCACTGAATCTATAAATTACTTTGGGCAGTGTGGCCATTTGCATGGTATTGATTCTTCCTAACCATGAGCATGGAATGTTTTTCCATCTGTTTGTGTCCTCTCTTATTTCCTTGAGCAGGGGTTCCTAGTTCTCCTTGAAGAGGTCGTTCACATCCCTTTTTAGTTGTATTTCTAGGTATTTTATTTTCTTTTTAGCAATTATCAGTGGGAGTTCACTCATGATTTGGCTCTCTATTATTGGTGTGTAGGAATGCTTGTGATTTTTGCACATTGATTTTGTATCCTGAGACTTTTCTGAAGTTTCTCATCAGCTGATGGAAATTTTGGGCTGAGATGATGCGTCTTCCATATATATAATCATGTCCCTGCAAATAGAGACAAATTAATTTCCTCTTTTCCTTATTGAATACGCTTTATTTCTTTTTCCTGCCTGATTGGCCTGGCTAGAACTTCCAATACATATTGCATAGCAGTGGTAAGAGAGGGCATCCTTGTCTTGTGTCTGTTTTTAAAGGGAATGCTTCCAGTTTTTCCTATGTAGTATGATATTGGCTGTGGGTTTGTCATAATCTTATTATAGGGACATCAGTTAGTGAATTTAGGGCCCATCTTAATACAGTATGACCTTGATTGTATCAAGAAAATAGGGTAAAGACCCTATTTCCAAATATAGTATTCATAGAGACAGAAGGTTAGAAATTATCTTTTTGCAGGACACAATTCAACCCCCAGCACATAGCATGAGCTTAATTTATACAATAATGCATAACAGATATAATGTTCAATGTACATTAATGTACAACATATGTATGACCAAGTAATTCAAATCTTGGGAATATTGATATGTATTATGAACGTAATATAAATTCATCTTATGAGGGATTTCACTGAGAGATTAGCATTACAATAACTTTTTGAAAAGGAATCTCCGAATAATGAACAACATCATGGTTCAGCAAGAAAAAACATGTTACCTGAGGAAACTACCTTTATTTTTTTTTATCTTATTCATTTATTGACTTATTGTGGCTACTGCCTCCATAGTATTGAGTCATTATTTTTCATTTATAAAAATGAATGAAACACTGATACAACAGAATGAATGTATCTTAAAACATTATAAAGACAAAAAAGTAAAATACAAATCAAGCACATAATTTATTATTCCATTTATATGAAACTCACAAAAATAATATAGTAGCTATTGAACACTTGAATTTTTGAGTGTTGTACATTCCCAAGATTTGTGGAGGTAGATGAATTGTTGCTCTCCAAATATTCTGGTTGAATCTCCCAAGTTAACTGTCCCAACCTGTTATGATTCTTTTAAAAAGGATTAAATGTTTCAATTGTCATTATAAAAGTTGTCCCTGAGCATGACAGCCTCTAGCATCAAAGAGCCAAAGACTACATGCTACCAATTTCTGTCTCAGAGTTTATTTATTTTTCGTGATTAGGATTTGTTATCATTGTACTACTGAGACTCTCCTAACAATAAAGATATTATCAAGCAGAAAAAAATAGTTTTTAACACTTTTAGAAGAAAACTTTTACATCTATATAATATATATATTATATATGTAATATATAATATATATTTTCTTCTATATTACATATATACTTTTTTCCTCCTTTCATATATTTTTACAGTTTTATAAAGCGGGAAATTATCTTTAAAACACATATCAGTATAGAAAGAAATGATTGCACACAAATGTATTTTATATGTAACTAGCAAATCTTCTGTAGTGTGTATGTAACAGTAATACTCTATTTGTATGTTCCCTATTGCAAACACAAAGTAAAAATCGAGACAATAAATACCATCTAAATGGATAATTCTTTAAAACTATAGTTTTGAAACAGATCTTACAGAAAATTATTCTTTCTTAGATAACACTTCATGTGGTTCTAAGCTCTACATATGTATCAATAATATAGATCTATTTTATTATTTTATTATATATTTTATTGAGGTGAAATGATTATACAATAAAAGTCACAGATCTTAGTGTTCAGTTCAATAAATAACATAAATATAAAATAAGTGAAAGTTTCTATTTTCTCATTAACATTATTTGAATCAACCGAAAGAATAATTTTCTTATCCTGGAATGTTTCTGTATACTCTTTTCTGGGCAATTCCAACCCAATCCCACTTCCCAAGAAGTAACTGCTTTGTGATTTCTATCATGGTAGACAAATTTTGTGTTTTGGGGGGATTTCATATAAATGGAATAATAAGGTATGCACTTTCGTTGTGTTTGACTTTTATGTTATTGGAATGTTGTGTAATTAGAATGTTATTAAAATGTTCTAAGATTCATTTATGCTGTTGTATTCAGGTTTTATTACTACCTAATATTCTATTACATAATTATAATTTATTCTCTTGTTGATTGGCATTTCTCATTTCCATTTTTCTCTTATATAAATAATACTGCTATAAGCATTCTTGTAAATGTATTTTTCTCAACATATATTCTTATTTATCCTGAGTTAATACATCCAAGCATGGAATTGGTTAGGTCATAGGGACATGTATATTTAACTTCATAAGTAAATATTGAACAGTTTTCCAAAATGGATATATAATTTTACATTCCCATAAATAATGTGATGTCTAGTTGCTGCATATCTTCACCAAATTTAAATATTATTTGTTTAATTCTTTTCAACTGTAGTTATTTTATTAAGCATAATATGTTACTTCTGTGTAGTTTTAATATGCAATGTCCTGATAACTAAATATTTTAAGCAGTTTTTTATGTTTATTTTCTGGAGCTTTTTTCAGCCCATTTTTAGAGAGTTGTTTATTTTTTTATTCTTGACTTTTAGAATGCCCTTATACTCTTCAGGTATGACTCTTCTATCATGTATATGTGCTACACAGCTTTTCCAGTCTATGGATTGTCTATTATTTTCCTTAAAATTGTTTGCTAGGCAAAATTCTGTGATAACCACTGAGATGTTTTATACCTTTCTCCCTAGTGTACAATCCCTGCATAATCTCCAGAACTCTGAATTTGATAAATTTTACTCTCATTAACATCATCAGGGAAGTAAAATCCCATCATATTTGGCACTTAAGACAGAGAGATAATTTAGCTTTGCCTGACCTAATCATATGAGTCTTTTAAAAGCAGCTTTTGCACACAATTTTTCTCAAGATGGTAGTAAGAGGAAGTAAAATGTTAAAAAAAGAATGAGAAGGATTGGATATTCCGTTGCTGGCTTGAAAGTTGAGGGAGAATACTAGTGTTAAATAATGCAGGCAGTGTAGTTACTTAGAGCCATCCCAGCTGATAGCCAGCCAGGAAGCATTACTCCTACTTTCACATTTGAATGAATTCTGCTAACAAGGAGAATGAGCTTGGGAGCAGAATTTTCCTCAAAGCCTGCAGGCAAGAACTATGCCCAACAAATCCTTGATTTCTGCTATGTGTATATCAAGCAGAGAACTCAGCCACAGAGTCAAATTTTTGACCTTTGTAAGTGTGAGTCAATAAATGGATGTTGGTTTAAGTTGCTAAGTGTGTAGCAATAAAAAAATAAAGCTTCTATGTTAGTATTAAAAAGTTTCTAATAATTAAATAGGCCTATTTTGTACTAGAAGTAGTGTATTGCTAAATAAAATATAAAAGGTAGGAGTGGTTTTAGAGTTGGTCAGCGGAAGAATGCTGAGAAAATTTTAAGGAGTGTTATTTAAAAGGCTATTGTGCTTTGAACAGACTACTAGTAGAAATAGAGACGTTATAGATAGTGCTGGTTAAAGTCAGAAGGAAGAGAGAATCTTATAGAAAAATTCTGGATTGTCTTAACAGAAGCCTTAAATCACTATTAACATACATTTATTAGAATTCTAAACTGTAGGAATGTGAAGACCGCCCAGAAGAAATGTAGAGCATGTTATTGGAAACTAGAAAAAGAAGGTATTTTTATGTGATTGCCAAAACTTTGACCAAATGTGTCCTGAAATTATGTGGAAAGCAGAACTTGTAAAAGACAATTTGGATATAGAGCTAAGGAGATTTCTAATTAAAGTGTTGAGGACATTCCCTGGTTTCTTGCTGCTTAAGTAAACTAAAAGGAAAGAGATCAATATAGAAAAGAACAAATCAACAAAAAGGAACGAAAGTTGATAATTTGAGAAATTCTCAGCCTACCTTGATGGTGAAAGGCATTAAAATTGCATGCAAAAGCATGACATAAAAAAGGTCAAAGTATGCCTCACAGATCTTAATCTAACTTGAGAGACTGTAGGAAGTTTACAGGCATTGTCCCTTAGCCATGTCAGCAGAAGCAAAAGGTAGAGAAATGATTATCTCAAAGTCACCTGTGGATGTGGTTTTTGTCTAAGAGGTCATCCCCTGTGAAATCCACATAAGACCAACAAGGTTCCATCAGTGAGAACAGAGTCAGGATGTACCTGAACATAAGGTTGCAGTGAGCTGAGACCACAGCACTGCACTCCAGTCTGGGCAACGATGAAAGATCTTATCTCAAAGAGAGAGATAGAGAGAATACAAAATGAAAGTAGGTCATAAAACCCGCAAAACTTTACTTACAAGGTGTTGTAACTATTCAACTTAATTTTTTTTTTTTTGCCACCTTTCATGAAAATGGAAACATGACTCATGGGGTGAAAGCCAGAGCACCAAGAATGTGGCTGAAAGCCCAGAGGCCAATAATGACAGCCACAGAAGATTATTTCCAGGACTCAACCCTGATTTAGAAACTCTGACTCTAGTTTGCTCAGCTGGATTACAAAACTACTCTGGAACAGTGACTTCATTTTACATTTCACTTTGTCTCTTTTTGAACTATTCTCTCTTTATTTTAAATATCTATAATTATTGTCATATGGCTATTCCACTATTGTATACTGGGAGTGTTGCAACAAATAAATTATTCAATTAGATTTAAAGTACACTTTCAGAAAAAATATGCCACAGGAGTTGTACTTAATGAATGTATACTCAGGACATCCATTTTCCCAAACTTAGATAAGAAATTTTTACTTTTGAGCCAAGGATATTAGGATAAAATTTTGGACTCAATGTTATGTTATAATGGGATAATATCCTTAGGAACCTTGGGAAGGGGTGGCTATATTTTTTATTTGTAAGGGACATGAATATTTGGGATCAGAGTGTGGATTATGGTGAGCAGAATTCTAAGATGGTCACAGATTGCTTATACCCTCTTACTTGATATATAGCTTCCAGGACTGTGAATTTGATGGTTTTAAACCTCTGTGATTATGTTATTTAATAAGAAACAGTTTACTTGAAACTAGGGATATTACACAGGCAGATCTTAAGTCCTTTAAAAGCAGAGATGTTTCTGCAGCCGGTCACAGAAGTGGAAGTCAGAAACTCATGGAAGGCATCATGTGGTAAGGAAGGCATATGGCTTCTAGGAATTGACAGTCAGCAAGAAATCAGGAACCTCAGTCGTACAGTTACAGAACTGGATTCTATCAATAATAATGATCATGAAAGCAATTTTACCCCCAGTGTCAACAGACAAGAAATAAATACAGAATATGCCCTTATTTCAGCATTGTGATATACTTAGCAGAGAACCAAACACCTTGTGCTAGATTTGGAATGACAAAACTGTAACTTAGTAAATAGATATTAAGCTGCGAAGTTTATAGTAAGTGGTATCTATCACAATAAAATACTAATATCAATGTTGTCTTTTGATGATCAAAAAGTTAATTTTCATAAAATTATCCCTTCTTGTCATTCATATTTCTTGAGTTCTAAAAAATCTTTGCCTATGATTAGGTCATGAAGATTTTTTTCAGTTTAAGTTTTCATATTTCTATGTCTATGATCTATCTCAAATACATTTTTGTTATGGAGCTACGTAGTAGTTAAAGTTCCTTTTTTTTTCCCCTTTTTTTTGTATATCAATAGGTGAATAGATAGACTGAGGTACGCCCATGTAATGGAACATTATTCAGTGATAAAAATGTGAGCTATCAAGCCATAAAAACATGGAAAAACATCTTTTCATTTATGTATTATGGCCAATACAGGTAGTACAAACTAGATAAACTTATCACAATTGTAATGCCAATGAAATAAACCAATATAGCCATGATTACATTGTCCTCATTTATCCATGAAGCATGCTATTAATTTTAATAATATGATTTCTTATTGAATATACATCTTTACAAACTAACATTCCTTCTAGTAACACCTACAAATTGTAACTTTGGGGCATTTGATTTTTGAAACAGACTCTAATATTTCCATCATTTTTCTAAATTTGTCTTTTTTAATGTATAGCTTAACATAATTTCCTAACAGATAATTGAATTTTACTTTATTTTTACATTGTTTTCTGTGTATCATTTTAGTGATTGTAGTTGAAATGGAAAAAATTATTAGATTAGAAATCATAAAGGAGGTTTTCAAATATATATTTATAGCGAAATTTAATAAATTTGTCAAATATTGAAATTAGAATTATATTTCTTTAAATATCACTGAAATTGTAGAGGTGTGACTTTACAAATGGTAACATGTGTTAATGATTGGCAAATATCTCAAAGTGCAATATACTATTAGCATAGGCTATTATTATTGATAGTAGGTTAAAAATCATAGTCACCATAATGACTTTTGCTGACTTTTCATATATCATTTGATTATCCTTATTAACCCTCTTAGTATGACCTATGATATATTCTCTATGAGATTAAGATAAATATCAAATCTGTTTTCTCATTCTCTTGGATACTTAATATGGCAATATTTCAATATATGACTTTCTGTAGAAATTTTTAAAAACTATTTTCTATGTTTTAGTATTAGTTTAATTGAAGTTGGAAACATACATTAATTACATTGTCACACATATAATTATTTATAGAATATACAGTAATAAATATAAATATATATTAAATATATATTTATAGATAGATTTCTAGTTTAACTTCAGTTAAGCTCATGTGTGTTTGACATATAGCTTACCTAGTAAATATTTCTAGCTTCAATTACTTTTTATGTATCTACATTTTTTCCCATTTATTTATTTTATTGAATTTTAGGTTTTGGGGTACATGTGGAGAACATGCAAAATTGTTGCATAGGAACACACGTGGCAGTGTGATTTGCTGCCTTCCTCCCCATCACCTACATCTGGCATTTCTCCCCTTGCTATCTCTCCCCAGCTTCCCACCCCCCACCGTCCCTCCCCTATTTCCCCCCAACTGACCCCAGTGTGTAGTGCTCCCCTCCCTGTGTCCATGTGTTCTCATTGTTCAACACCCGCCTATGAGTGAGAACATGCGGTGTTTGATCTTCTGCTCTTCTGTCAGTTTGCTGAGAATGATGGTTTCCAGGTTCATCCATGTGGATAGGTGGATAAATCTACATATGTTTTTAACATTTAAAATGGAAGGAATTTTATTCATCTATTCCATTAATTCAATTATTTTGACACAGGTTCACTGCCATTACATCACTCCAAAGATGAATATTTGAACCATCTTCACATTGCGACATTAACACTTTTCCAGTATGATACCATATGTGGTAATCATTCCTTTGCTGAATACATTTTTTAGTACCACCTCTCTTCTTGCAGTGAATAAAAGACAATGTCTTTTCCCTAACAGAGCTGACATTTTAGAAGGAGTACTCAGGCAATAAACAAGGATGTATAAAATATAATACTAGATGGTGATAAATGCTAAGAAGTAAAATAAAGCAGATAACTAGACAGAATGTAATATGAGTCAGAATTTTAATAAAATAGGTCAGAGGAGGATTTTCTTATGAAGTGACATTTTAGCAGACATCTGAATAGAGTGGTAATGGGCACTGTCTTTGTCTGCTGCTGTAACAGAATACCACAGACTGGGTAATTTATAAGGAACAGAAGTATGTTTCTTACTGTTCTAGAGACTGGAAAGTTGAAAACAAGGTGTCAGCAGGCTTGGCTGTCTCCTGAGGGATTTCTTGCTGCATCCTTGCATGATGAAATGTGGAAGAGCAAAATGGGACTGATGCTGTGTCCTCACATGGCATAAAACGGAACCCAATCCCATAAGCCCTTTTTATAACAGCATTGTTCTATTTGTGAGGGCAAAGCCCTCATGACCTACATTGGGGATTAATTTTCAAACACATGAGTTGTAGGGGATACATTCACACCATAGGAAGTGCCATGCCATGTCAATATGTGGGAAAGAATTGAGAAACCAGAAATAGGTGTTTGTAAAGTGTTCAAAGAACTGTAAAGAATGCAGTCTGACTGAAATGGCATCATACAAGGAAAATAGAGATATAAAGTAAGGAGATTTTTGTGTGCTAGTTCATATGATGAGGTAGCCATTATAAGGTGGTCAGATACTATATTTTGTGTATTAAAACAACTGGAGAAGTTAAATGGAGAAGGAATACAGTAAGATTGACATATTCAGAAGATCATTTAGATTCCATGCAGAAGAATACTATACCTGGAAAAGTAAAATGGGGATAGACAGATCAATTGACTTTAACAGTAGTATAGGCAACAAAGGATATTGACTAAAACCTGTGTCTGAAAAGCAAGAGGATCCAATGATGCATTTGATGTGAGATAAAGAGATGATTCAAGATGCCACAGAGTTTTTTTGACCAAGCATCTGGAAAAAACGAAGTACCACATTTGGAGATAAAAATGTGTGTTTTAACTTTAAGTAGGTAATATCTGAATACTTATTAGTCATCTAAGTGGAAATGTCAAGCAGGCACTAGGATATGTGAATCAAGATTTTAGGAGAGTGGTCAGAGTTATAGTTGTAATCTGGAAGGTATCAAAGTATAGATGGCTTTTAAACTTAGGAAATGAATGAGATCACCAAGTATGAGAGAAGATACTGAGAAAAGAGATTGGGAAGAAAATAATTAAGTAAATGAAACTGAAAAGGAGTGAAAGTGTTATAGAAAACCAGATCAATGAGGTGACCTGGAGATGAAGTGCAGAAGGTATTTAAAGAACTAGGCAACAGCCAACTATAATAAATATCACTCAGAACTTGAGTACAATAAAAAATAAGAATTGAGGAGTGGAGGTGAACAATGATCTTGTCAAGAACAGTTTCAGAAGAATATTGGGGATAAATTGATTTTTATTAGCTGAATAAATTAGAATATGGGGAAAGCTGATAAGGCTGAAAAATAGAAATTTAAGCAACTTAGTTTTTAATACAATTTTAAATTATATAGGACATTATATAACTCCCTTGTCTATTATTTTCTGTGAACTGAAAGTGATTTATCTTTATTATGAGTTGGACTTTCAAGTTAATATTAAAATGTAATATTTATAGCTCCTCATGCTGCGGTGTCAATAGAGATATTAATACACTTGACTTTGTAGCTCTGCTTTAATGACAAATTTGTTGTTTTTGAAATGAGATGTCAAAAGAGTAGGGTATTTTCTATAATCTCCAATATAGACAACAAGTGATTAACAGGACTTCAACAGTGCTCTTATAAAGTTTACAGTTTTACAGTTGTATGCGATAGTTGTTATTTTATACGGCCTGAGTACTTATAGCTGCTATGAAACCATATAGAATACATATGGTTCTATATATATGTGAATATATATATATATATATATATATATGCCCATATATAGGCATAAATGTAAAAAGTCCTTTGACTCCTACAGATTATTCTGAAGAGCATCTGAATGGATTGTATCTCCCTCTAATTATACTTTGCTTCTATATTGAACACTTCTGTTGCCTGGAGGTTTTCCTAACATGGCTGTATTTAGCAGATTTTAAGTTGTCTTGTATAGTAGAAACAACGTAGGATCTTTGTCATCAATGTTTGCTGACCATAATCTTTAAAAACACAAATTAAAGTTGGGAGAGAAAACTATTGCATTATTAAAAATATTTTTATCTTCAAAAATATTTGTGTGTATTTTGATACATACAAAATACAGACGTGATTTTCTTGTCAGGAGTACATTCAATAAACTTGATTCATGGGATATAAAAAAAGCAATTTTATTATTCTTTCCTTCTTACCATTTAAAATGTATTCAGTAGACAGAATTTTCGTTATGACAGTGCATAAAATCTCTGGGAGGAATAATGACTTTTATAGTTACTCTAAAATAATGAATAGGCTTACTCTCATTTAAAATCCAAAAATAAGTCTCAATTAAGTAAATCTCCAGTTTCATGAATTAATTATAACCACAATTTGGTTTTGATTTAAACATTCTTCCCTCTCCCTGATGTGTCATGTTCATGTGGGATGTATTTATGCTATGTGATGAAGGTAGTGAATAATTTTCTCTTCTGGCCTGCTTACCATGACTTTTGACTGTTCCAGGGTTCAGAACACGGATATCAAGTAGGGGAAAATAGAGACTTCCTTAATTTGTAGTAATTTAAAATGTGAGTTTAAACACTAAT
Organism: Sapajus apella; assembly: GCF_009761245.1. Classification (NCBI taxonomy): domain Eukaryota; kingdom Metazoa; phylum Chordata; class Mammalia; order Primates; family Cebidae; genus Sapajus; species Sapajus apella. Next base: position 40,341,451 of record NW_022436941.1, read on the forward strand.
CTTAGGAAGGATTTAAAACTGATTCTCATGTAGGAAGTTTCATGTCTTTTTAGAGGTCTTCTACTGTTCTTCTCTACCCACAGCATCCATTTCAGACCATACGGATTTTATACTCTAGCTGCTGCTCTTTCCTCAGCTCCTGAGGAGTTTCCTCATTGTTTCCTGCTATCTGAAGGTCTTTAGGAACTAATCATAAAATTTTAAATATATAAATATTTTCTGCATGAGATAATCTAGCCTGGCTATGGTGACTTCCTAAAATGTCTCTCTCTCTCTCTTCTTGTCTCTTGTTCTTGTTCTCTCTCTGTCCCTTACATCTCTACCTCTATCTCATGTGTTACCATAATCCAATGGTGGCAGAAACTAGTCTTAAATTTGTCAGTCTTAGCCAGGGCACAATGGCTCACACCTGTAATGCCAGCACTATGGGAGGCTGAAGCAGGCGTATCACCTGAGGTCAGGAGTTCAAGACCAGCAATTAGCCAAGTGTGGTGGTGCATACCTGTAACCCCAGTTACATGGGAGGCTGGGCTAGAGAATTGCTTGAAGAACCTGGGAGGCAGAGGTTGCAGTGAGCTAAGATTGTGCCCCTGGACTCCAGCCTGGGCCACAGAGCAAGACTTCATCTCAAAACAAAATAAAAACAAACAAAAAGATTCTTCAGGCATTAAGTCTCGGATGCCAACCCAAAGGATCCCATTAAATGTGGGAGCCAAGTGTCACTCATCCTAAGCTCTCTCACTGTTGCCTTTTTCATCAGTCTTATGGTGAGAGGCTAATTGTGAGGGTTGGAATTCACAGCAAAGAAGCAACTCTTTCTACAAACATATTTTCCATTAAATTTCCTTACACAAAATATCTCTTTAATGTTTTCATATGTTTAAAGTTAATGAGAGATTTCAAGAGCCACCTAAATGGTTCTAATTGATTTCCTTCATATATTTGCATTTTGTTTACCTCTCATCTCACTTTGATATCTTATCTGTATTTTAAGGCACCAGTCAAAACTTCCAGATTAACACCATATAGTACTAGCATGATGATTCTTATGTTTATACTATGCTTATCTAATCATTTGATGTCATAGAAGAATTACTGCGTTGTTCTTGATTGCAATCCATTCCACTATTTTACTAATGTGTTTTCTATTAGATTTTGAAATAAATTTGTCTTATTATAAACTTAAATTTTTGTTATAAATTTCAAGCACTAGAACACCCTGAAGTAAATAAAGATATTTTAGGTCATTAAACATACAGAGTTTTTACAAGTAATACTTTCTATGATATATAAGCAAATAACATAAGCTTATGATAGTCTGAGAAATTATTATAAGTTTACTTCAGTAATTCCAGAATTATTCATCAGTGCTTATGAAACATCATGCATATAAGTGCTGATGTTCTTGGCTACTAAGCAGGAGAATAGAATTCTTTCTAAGGAAGCTTTTCCCTGTAATGGTATAGAGGCTAGACCACTTTGAAGATTTATGACTTAATGTGTTGCAATGAAAAAATACTGTTCCTATGAAGCTTACATTATTTCACAAACATTATCTAATGTATAAAAACTCAACAGAATCTCTAGAATTAAGGAAGCAAAAGTCCAAGGGGGATATTGAATTTTTTTTATCTTTGTATGATATTATCCATGCTCTAAAAGTTGTCATTTCTATGAAGCTGTTAATTCAATAATAAACTGTTCTTACTTTCACTAGAAGCATGTTTGGGCATTGCCTGTGGAAAAGGTTAATCAGCCTGTCATTGTGGCTGGTTTCATTTTTTTTTTTTTCTTTTTTTGTTTTTGAGACAGAGCTTCGCTGTTACCCAGGCTGGAGTGCAATGGCGCAATCTCGGCTCACTGCAACCTCCTCCTCCTGGGTTCAAGCAATTCTCCTGCCTCAGATTCCAGAGTACCTGGGACCACAGGCGCGCGCCACCATGCCCAGCTAATTTTTTGTATTTTTAGTAGAGACGGGGTTTCACCATGTTGACCAGGATGGTCTTGATCTATTGACCTCGTGATCCTCCCGCCTCGGCCTCCCAAAGTGCTGGGATTACAGGTGTGAGCCATTGTGCCCGGCCTTTTTAATCTACTTTTGGACAGAGTATGTTTCTGTATTTCTAAAATGTGTTTTGTGGATGAAGATGACTCTAGTAAACCAAGTCTACACCTTTGTGAAGAAGAATTGCCTGATTTATTAAAAAACATTATTTCCTATTTGGTGTGAAAAAAGTTATCTCAACTCACCAATAGGAGGTGTAGATCCTCCATACAGGAAAATTTCTTTGTAGAAGACAGAATTGATCAGTCTAATATATTTTATGTTTAATGTAAAAACGTGACTAAAATATAATAGTAAGTATCTGACATTTTGGCCATTTTGTGCATATTAAAAATAAACCACATGAGCAATCAGTTTATTTTCATAGGTGGAGTTCATTCAAGCAATAATAATTTTATTAAAAATGACAGATGAAAATATGAATATTTAGAATTCATGAAAATTAATTGAGATGTTTTAAAGTTAACATGAATATTGTACTTTAGATTATGAAGATGAGAAGTGAAGCAACATCTGAATGAAATGGTGTTTAAAATGATGTTTTAATAAGATTAGAAAGTTACTGAATTATAAATACATGTGGTGATAGTCACTAATCTTAAAGTACTGTAATCTGTGACCAAATGAATTATTTTAAAAATGTAAATCCTACACTTTCAAATGAATAATTTAATACACTTTTAGCTACTTTATATATGTTTCAGCAAGCTGATGTACTTAAACTTTTGAGGATTTAAAAGTAAAATTATTTCTAAGTGGTTAGATTTGGCAACTTTTGGATCCTTACAAAATAAAAATTATGCTAATTAGTGCTTTTGTTTTAGAAATATTAAACCTATATTTTGATAACATAGACATAGTTTTAGAATAGAAATTACAAATGATGGGCTTGTTTTCTTTGTAATGGCTTCAATTTGTTAATCACCCATTTTCCCCTTAGTGTTAGGTGTGTCGAATACATTTATAAGAAATAGTTAATTAGCTCTAACACTCTGCCCAATTGCATTAGAAATTGAAAATATGAAAATGAATGAGTAGTTTTCACCTAGAGGGAACTGTTTCATCACTGACTTGCAAATCAAAGTTGTTTTTTTTTTTTTTTTTGATTACTAGAGATATGTGTCGGTGTTATAGATGCAAAGCAATATAATGTAAACACACCTTTAAGTATCTTCAGATTCTTGAATATTTTTCACTTTTTCTAATTCTATATGATTAAATAGTTATTTCCTGCTCTACTAAATGTATTCATTCATATTTATAAGAGATATGTAATGAATTAAATACCACATACTTCTATTTTCTTATTTAAAAGGATGTACATGATTTATGCAAGGAAATATATTTAAAATATACTTTTTACTCTCATAAAAATTAAGAAAATAGTCTGATATATAGATGTCTCAATTTCAGCAATTTCACATGCAGCTCTATTCAAGGAGTTAAATCACTTTGTTACCCTATAAGATAACTATTCACTTTTCAAATTTGTGAGAAATTTCAGAGAAGAGCTCTTACATCCAACCTTCCACGATGTGATTCTGTACACATTGTTAGTGCTTAATCTCAAGATTCTTAAAAGTTTTAGTAAATGGTCTTTTAGGTAAAAGATGAAGCCTGTATCTTCATGCATATGGGCAATATAATTATCTTCCTCAGATGTTTCAGTTTTATAAATAATTTCAGTTGTTCCAATAGCCACATATATCTAGATACATAGTTAAATTAGTAAGGGATTTACTCACAAGATATTTTGGTAAAACTATGCTGCAACGCTTATTTTGATTTACATTTGAGTCTTTTATAAGTTATTTTCTTTTCAACATACAGGCAACTTCAAGGCAAAGACTGTTAAAGAAGAATTCAAAGGCTATTTTCTCCTTATTTTCCTTACTTATGGCAATCATGATTATCCTTTTTTTGTTCTAAACAGATGAATTTGATTTAATTCTTTAATTGTCTTTTAGTTGAATTATAAACTTCTGTTAATATCCATATAGTGAAAAACCATCAGTAGATAAGAGAGATAAATTACATATAATGTTCAGAGATTGTACCCTGCGTCAAATCCATGTCAGAGTGGAATTCACAATACTCTAGCTATATATACATGATATGATGTTCTGGGGAGAAGTTTTGAAGATTTGCAAGTTTCTTACCTCAGGATCAACATTGATGAATCTAAGTAAATGAGGGAGAAAAAGCATACAAGATAATAATTATTTATGAAAACAACAAAATGTTAGAAACATTTGAAAAATGAAGGTTCTGGGCCAAGTGTGGTGGCTCACACCTGTCGTCCCATCAATTTGGGAGGCTGAGGCAGGTGTATCACCTGAGGTCAGGAGCTCAAGACCAACATGGCCAACATGGTGAAACCTCATCTCTACAAAAAATACAAAGGTTAGCCGGCCTTGGTGGCAGGCTCCTGTAATCCCAGCTACTTGGGAGACTGAGGAAAGAGAATCACTTGAACTGGGGAAGTGGAGGTTGCAGTGAGCCGAGACCACACCATTGCACTCTAGTCTGGACAATAAGAATGAAACTCAGTCTTGAACCAGAGAAAGAGAGAGGGAAAGGTTCTTGTGAATGTGTGTGTGTGTGTGTGTGTGTGTGTGTGTGTGTGTGTGTGTCTGTTTGTGTGTATTTGGTTACGTGGGGAAATGATTCCTGGTTTCATCCTAGGATGACACACATCTGAGGGCAGTAGTGAGAATAATGCAAACTAAGGTGACTGTTTTCTTTCAATACTTCATATTTCTAAGAATTTAACGATTACTATCTGAAGAGAGAAATTGCTGGAGTAAAAGCAAAGGGATGTGATTTTTACTGGCTCCTGTGACAGTTAGGGACTCTCATCCTAAGACTGATTGCCTCCCCCTCTCCAAATCACTAGAAGGGCAAAATTCGTGCCTAGCCTTGTCCTTTCTCAATCTACTTTAAGTGTTAGTGTACGTAATCTGGTTGTGTGATGGAACCCGTTTGCACCCATTTCTCATACTTGACTATGCTATTCTTTCCAACTCTGAATAGAGTGATGATGATTGCCTGACATCTGTCATGGTGGGGTATTTAAGCATAGAAATTAGAAAAAACCTCAAATTATACTTTAAAAAAAAAAAAAAAAAGATTGCTAGTTTACCAGAATACTACTTCTGATAATAAACTCAGTTGAAAATAATAAACTGGGAAATGCAAATACAAATGACAAAAGCAACATATTAAATTTATAACAATTTAAACAAAATTAGTAGAACTGATGGAATAATTGTTAATTGGTATAATAAATATATTTTAAAAAATAAGACCCTAGAAGAAAACCTAGGCAAAATCATTAAGGATATAGGCATAGGCGAGGACTTCATGACTAAAACACCAAAAGCATTGTCAACAAAAGCCAAAATAGACATATGGGACCTAATTAAACTCCAGAGCTTCTGTACAGCAAAAGAAACAATCATTAGAGTGAACTGGCAACCAACAGAATGGGGAAAAAATTTTACAATCTACTCATCTGACAAAGGGCTAATATCCAGAATCTACAAAGAACTAATGCAGATTTACAAGAAAAACAAACAAACAAACCCATTCAAAAGTGGGCAAAGGACATGAACAGACTTTTCAAAAGACATTTTTGAGGCCAAGAAACATGATAAAATGCTCATCATCACTGGTCATTACAGAAATGCAAATCAAAACCACATTGAGATACCATCTCACGCCAGTTAGAATGGCAATCATTAAAAAATCAGGAGACAACAGATGCTGAGAGGATGTGGAGAAACAGTAATATTTTTACACTGTTGATGGGAGTGTAAATTAGTTCAACCGTTTGGAAGACAGTGTGGCGATTCCTCAAGAACCTAGAAATAGAAATTCCATTTGACCCAGCAATCCCATTACTGGGTATACATCCAAAGGATTATAAATCATTCTTATTTTTTTTTTTGAGATGGAGTCTCACTCTCTTGCCAGGTGCCAGGCTGGAGTGCAGTGGCACAAACTTGGATCACTGCAATCTCTGCCTCCCGGGTTCAAGCAATTCTCCTGCCTCAGCCTCCTGAGTAGCTGGGACTACAGAAAGACACATGCACATGCATGTTCTTTGCAGCACTGTTTATAATAGCAAAGACCTGGAACCAACCAAAATGCCCATTGATTATAGACTGGACAAGGAAAATGTGGCACATATACACCATGGAATACTATGCAGCCATAAAAAAACGATGAATTTGTGTCCTTTGTAGGGACATGGATCTATCTAGAAACCATCATTCTCAGCAAACTGACACAAGAACAGAAAACCAAACACTGCATGTTCTCACTCATAGGTGGTTGTTGAACAATGAGAACACATGGACACAGGAAGGCGAGCATCACACACTGGCATCTGTTGTGGGGGAATAGGGAAGGGACAGCGGGAGGTAGGGAGGTTGGGGAGAGATAACATGGAGAGAAATGCCAGATATTGGTGATGGGGGGATGGAGGCAGCAAACCACATTGCCATGTATGTACCTATGCAACAATCCTGCATGTTTTGCACATGTACCCCAGAACCTAAAGTGCAAGAAAATATTTCAAAAAGTGAAAAAAAAGTGTGTAGCACCTCCCTGTGCTCTCTCTATTCCTCCCGCTCTGGCCATATGAGGTGCTCATTACCCCTTTGTCTTCTACTGTGATTCTAACTTTCCTGAGACCTCCCCAGAGGCCTAGCAGATGCCAACATGTGCTTACTGTGCAGCCTGTGGAACTGTGAGCCAATTAAACCTCTTTGTAAATTAAAAACAAGAAAGAAAGAAATAAGAAATGTATAGGCAATATATTACTTATGAAAACATGATATTCTAGATCAAGACAGCTAATTACATGTGTCCAGGTCTTGCCCCCTCTACAAAGAAGAACCAAAACAGCAGGTAGATAACCATATGAAAAATAAAGCATCTAGGGGAGAATGCTGGAAACCACCAAGGAAGCAACAGGGACAATGTAAGGCACAGAAGCAGGAGATGGCAGCATATCGTACATACACAAGGAATCAAGGCAACTTGCTGGGTTGGCATGGAGCCAGCAGGGACTTCCATTATAGAGAAAATATAAGCCAGAGATCCTCAGCAGTTCATATTCCCACCACAGACACCTGCAGTCCTAGTTACAGGAAAGGCCCTCGACCCTCAGAGGCGCTGAACTTAGTAGTATAGTGAGCTGACTAGAATACATGGGACTACACTGTTCCAGAGAGGAAATTCATGCTAGCCACAAAAACCAAGCTGTTACAGCATGCACCATTTTTTGAGCAGGGCCAAACTGTACTTCAGTTTTGCTGGGGTCCAATGGTTTCCGTATCTGTATATTCCGGGGGCCTCACTCACTAATATCCCCCACATCCACCCAAAGGGCTTCAGTCAGTGTTGGCTTGGCTGCTAATAGCACTTGAAGTCACACAGCACCGTGCACACCAGGAAACAGATGGCCCAGCAGATCAGGGAGCCGGCCACCAGGACAAAGGATGCCAAAGCATGCATTCTCCTAAGTCAGAAAATAAAAATACCTGATGCTGCTGCCATTGGCAACAGCCCCACCCCCACCCAGCAGGGGAAACACCTCACACCTATGTGCACTGTCTAGGGGTTCAGAACTAGCCCAAAATGAACTAGGACGCAACTAAGCTGTGCAAGAATAGTGATGGTCATCAGCTCCAGGAATTCAAAACCTCTAGTGGAGCGTTTTTTTCACCTTCTCTACCTCCACAACATCCTGGATAAACAGGATAAAAGATCTGGGCTTCCTTACGAAAGATTTTTCTCTAGGGGCTGTGGAAAAAGTAGTCTTTTATATTTTCTGTGATAAAATGTCTACAAAAACAAAAAACATAAAATTATGGAATTGATGCCACAGCCTTAAAATGATGAGTAGGATGATAGTAGAGTAGAGTGGTAGTGGAATTAGGAGAAAATAGCTATCTTTACTGACTTTCCCTGAAAAACTAACCAAATACAAAATGAGTTATAGGAAAAAAGTTTCTAAAATGGATTTAAGCCAGAGTGTTGAACATGCTGCAAAAGTTTTAAACAGTGATAATTCTGCTACAAAATACATGTACTAACTATCTTTCCTTGAAATCAAGTGTCCTGAAGATTCTGTATACTGTGAAAATGTGTTGAAAGATAGTTTAAAATTTTCATTTACATTTAAAATTTTTCATATTATTTTTAATTTTTAGGGTACATTGTGGGTATATATATTTATGGGGTACACGAAATGTTTTGATACTGGCATACAATGCAAAATAAGTACCACATGAAACATGAGATATCTATTGCCTCAAACATTTATTCATTGAGCTACAAACAATCCAACTATATTCTTTAAGTTATTTTAAAATGTACAGTTATTATTGACTAGTCACATTATTGTGCTATCAAAGAGTAGTTCTTATTCATTCTTTCTAATTAATGTTTTGTACCCATTTAGCCTTCCCTACCACCCATCCAGCCATCCCACTACCTTTCCCAGCCTCTGGTAACCATCTTTTACTTTCTATGTCTATGAATTCAATTGTTTTGACTTTCGCATCCCACAAATAAGTGAGAACATGTGATGTTTGTCTTTCTGTACCTGGTTTCCCTCACTTAACATAATGATCTCTAATTCCATCTATGTTATTGAAAATTAGTGAATCTCATTATTTTTAGTTTCAGAATAGTACTGTATAGTGTAAGTACCACATTTTCTTTATTCATCTGTTGATGGACACTAAGTTTGCTTCCAAATATTAGCTATTGTAAACAGTGCTGCAACAAACATAGGAGTACAGATACCTATTCGATATACTAATTTCCTTTTTTTGGATAACTATCCAGCAGGGAGATTGCTGGATCATGTGGTAGCTCAACGTTTAGTTTTTTGAGAAACCTCCAAACTGTTCTACATAATGATTTTACTTATTTACATTTCCACCAACAGTGTATGAGCGTTCCCCTTCCTCCACATTTTTGCCAGCATTTGTTATTGCCTGTCTTTTGGACATAACCTGCCTTAACTGGGCTAAGATGATATCATTCATCAAAGGTAATGGCCTGTAGTTTTTCTTTTTATTGATAACGTATTTTTCTGGTTTTGGTATAAGGGTAATTTTGGCCTCATAGAATGAGTTTGGAAGTATTCCCTCCTCTGCTTTTCAGAATAGTTTCAGTAGGATTGGCATTAGTTTTTCTTTAAATGTTTGGTAGACTTCATCCGTGAAACTGTCAGGTCCTGGGCTTGTCTTTACTGGGAGATGTTTTGTTATAGCTTCAACAACTTGCCTCTCACTGGCCTGTTCAGGCTTTGGATTTCTTCCTGATTCAGTCTTGGTAGGTTGTATATATCTAGGAATTTGTCCATTTCTTCAAGAGTTTCCAATTTTATTCACATATAGTTGCTCATAGTAGCCACTAATGTTCCTTCAAATTTCTGTATTATCCATTATTACTGTCTCCTTCTTCATTTCTGATTTTATTTATTTGGGTCTTCTTTTGCTTTTTCGTAGTTATTCTGCTAAAGGTTTGCCAGCTTTGTTTAAATTTGAAACAACATTTTGTTTCATTGATCTTTTGTATGCTTTATAGAAATTTTATTTATTTCTGCTATGATCTTTATTATGACTTTTCTTCTATTAATTTGGGGTTTGGTTAGCTCTTACTTTTCTAGTTCTTAAAGATGCATTGTTGGATTGCTTATTTGAAGTTTTTCTTCATTTTTGGTAAGTACTTATAGCCATAAGCTTCCCTTTGAGTATTGCATTTGCTTTGTCTCACAGGTTTTTGCATGTCATGTTTCCATTATCATTTGTTCCAAGATATTTTTTTAATTTTCTTCTTAATTTCCTCATTGACTTACTGGTCATTAAGGAGCATATTGTTTAGTTCCCACGTATTTGTATAGTTTCCAAAACTCCTCTTATTTTTAATTTCTAGTTTTATTCCATTCTAGTTGGAGAACATGCTTAATATTATTTTAATTTTTTTAATGTTTTAAGACTTTTTTGTGACCTAACATATGGCTTAGCCTTAAGAATGATCCATGTGCTAAGAAAAAGAATGTGTATTTTGAGCTCTCAGATGAAATGTTCTGTAAATATATATTAGATCCTTTTGGTATATGGTACAGATTAAGTGTGATGTTTGTTGATTTTCTGTCTAGAAGACCTGCCTAATACTAAAAATGGGGTGTTGAAGTCTCCATCTGTTATTGTATTGAGTATTTTCTATCTCTTTAGCTCTAATAATATTTTATTTCTATATGTGGATGCTCCAGTGTTGGGTGCATATATATTTAAAGTAGTTATATCCACTTACTGAGTTGACCCATTTTTCATTATAGAGTGACCTTCTTTGTCGTTTCTCATAGTTTCATCCTGAAATTGATTTTAAGTATAGTGACTCCTGGTTATTTTTGGTTTCCATTGGCATGGAATATCTTTTTCAATTCCTTCATTAATATTCTGTGTTTGTCTTTACAGGTGAAGTGTGTTTCTTGCAGACAACATATCAATGATTCTTGTTTTTCATCCATTCAGACAGTTTATGTGTTTTGACTGGAGAGGTTATTACATTTCATTTAATGTTATTGTTGATAAGTATGGACTTACTCCTGCCATGTTGTTATTTATTTTCTGGTTATTTTGTGGTCTTCTTTTTATTCCTTTTTTTGTTTTTTTCCCCATTTCTATCTTCCTCTACTGAAGGTGATTTTTTATGGTGATATGATTTAGTTTCTTGCTTTCTATTTTTTTACTGTATTTTAATTTTTATTGAGGCAGAGTCTCACTTTGTTGCTGAGGCTAGAGCGCATTGGTGTGATCTCAGCTAACTGCAACCTTCACCTCCCAGGTTTAAGTGATTTTCATGCCTCAGCCTCCCAAGTAGCTGAGATAATAGGTGTGTGCCACACACCTGACTAATTTTTGTATTTTTAATAGAGATGAGGATTCACCATATTGTTCAGCCTAGTCTTAAACTCTTGACCTCAAGGGATCCACCCATCTTCCAAAGTGCTGAGATTATACATGCAAGCCACAGTACCTGGCCTTGCTTTTGGTTTTTACTGTTTCCATTATATGTTATTTTGTTTTGAGGTTATCATCGGGCTTGCAAATGCCATATTGTAAGCAATGATTTTAACACGATAACATTTTAACATTATTTATATAAATAAGCAAAAAGATAACCAAGAAAAACTTGCATTAACTCTGTCCCCTGACTTTTTAAACTTTTGTTGTTTCTATTTATATCTTATTCTACTGACTATGTCTTGAAATGTTGTTGTACTTATAACTTTGGGTTAGTCCATCATTCAGTCTTTCTGTTAGGTTAAAACTAGTTTACAGCCCACAGTAATAATATTATAATATTCTGTGTTTTTCTGTGTACTTACTATAACCATTGATTTTGTACCTTCAAGTGATTATTCAGTTCTCATTAATTTCCTTTACTTTCAGGTTGAAGTACTTACTCTGTTTAGCATTTCTTGTAGGGTGGGTCTGGTATTGATGAAATCCTCAGATTTTTTTTTTTTTTTTTTTTTTTTGGTCTGGTAATGTCTTCATTTCTCCTTCATGTTTGAGGAATATTTTTGACATATGTACTATTCTAGGGCAAAAGATATTTTTTCCTTCAGCTCTTTAAACATTTCATGCCACTGTCTCCTGGCTGTTAAGATTTCCACTGAAAAGTGTCCTGCAAGATGCATTAGCTCCATTATACATTATTTGTTTCTTTTTTCTTTCTGCTTTTAGGATCCCTTTTTCAACCTTGACTTTTGGGAATTTGATTATTAAATGCCTTGATATAGTCTTCCTTGGGTTAAATCTGCTTAGTGTTCTGTAACCTTCTTGTACTGGGATATTAATATCTTTCTCTAGGTTTGGAAAGTTCTCTTATTATTGCTTGGAATAAACTTTCTATCCCTATCTCTTTCTCTGCTTCCTCTTTAAGGCCAATCACTCTTAGCTTTTCTCTTTTGAGGCTACTTTTTTTTTTAGATCCTGTAGTCATGCTTCATAGTTTTTTTTTTATCCTTTTTTCTTTTGTATCCTCTGAATGTGTATTTCCAAATAGCCTATCTTCAAGCTCACTGATTCTTTCTTCTGCCTGATCTCTTTTGCTATTAAAGGACTCTGATGAATTCTACAGTATGCCAAATGCAATTATTAACTCCAGAATTTCTGCTTGAGTCTTTTCAATGTTTTTAATCTCTTTGTTAAACTTATCTAAGAGAATTCTGAATTCCTTCTCTCTGTTATCTTGAATTTCTTTGAGTTTCCTCATCATGGCTATTTTGAATTCTCTGTCTGAAAGATCACATATTTCTATTTATTCAGGAGATTTTCAGGACCTCTGTTTCTTCCTGGTGCCTTATTTGTTCAATTTGGTGTGTTTATGTTTTCCTGGATGACATTGAAGCCAGCAGATGTTCTTCCATGTGTAGGCATTGAATAGTTAGGTATTTATTGTGTCCATTCTCTGGGCTTCTTTTTAGCTGTCCTTATTGGGAAGGCTTTCCAGATATTTTCAGGGACTTGGGTTTTGTGATCTAAGCTATTTCTGTTTTAAAGAGCACTCAAAATCCAGTAATGCTGTTGTTCGTGCAGACTTAGAGAGATGTGTCACCTTAATGGCCTTGAACAGTATCCAAGAGAGTTCTCTGGATTACCAGGCAGAGATTCTTTCTCTTCCCTTACATTCTCTCAAACATACAGAGTCTCTCTCTCTCTCTCTCTCTCTCTGCTCTGAACCACCTAAAGCTGGGGTGGAGTGGCACAAGCACCTCTGTGGCCACCACCACTATGACTGCAGTGGGTTAGACCAGAAGCCAGCACAGCACTGGGTCTCACAGAAGGCCCAATGTACCCTCTCCCTGGCCCCAGGGCTCTACAATTAGCAAGTGGCAAAGTCAGATAGACATGTGTCTTCCCTTCATGGCGGCTAGGTCCCACAAGCCCCAGATGAGTCCAGAAGTGTCATCTGGGAATCAGGGATTAGAGTCAAATATCTTAGAAGTCTACTTGGTATTCTGTTGCATTGTGGCTGAGCGGGCACTCAAACCACTAGACTCAATCCTTCCCACTCTTCCTCTACCCCTGCTGTTGCCAAAGGCAGAGGAGCCTCAACCTGTAGCCACTGCCACCCCAGGCCACAAGGAATACTGTCAGAGTACCATCCATGTTCCCCTAAGGTGTAAGGTCTCTTAGATTGGCTTGTGGTGAATGCTTCCTGGCCTAGGACTCACACTTCAGGGCAGTGAGCTGCTCTCTTGCTCAGGGAATGTCTAGAAATCCCATCCAAGAGTCAAGTCCTAGAATCAGGGACCCCAAAAACACACTTGGTATTCTACCCTGCTGTGACGGTATTGTTAACTAAGATGCAAGACAAAAATCCCCTTTACTTTTACCCCTGATTTTCTGAAGCAGAAGGAGTTTTTCCCCATAGCCACCACTGCTGGTAATATGCTGAGTCTCACCTGAAAAGTCATCAAGTCTCAGAGACTTTCCCAAGGTCGTTGATGTAGTAGCTGGGTATCACTGCTGGTTATTCAGGGACCAAGGGCTCTTTAGTTAGTAAGTGATGAATGCTGACAAGACTGGGTCCTTTCCTTCAAGGCAGCAGCTTTTCTTATGTCTCAGGGTTTGCCTAGATGTGTCATCTGAGGGCTAGGGCCTAGAGTGGAGACCTCATTACTCTGACTGTGGATAAGCTAGTATCCAAGATGCAAGACAAAGTCCTCCCTACTCTTCCCTCTCCCCTTCTTAAGTGGAAAGTTGAGATCTCTCTTGGCTCTGTGAGCTGTGCAGCCTGTTGTTACAGGTGGAGTGATACTGGTAGGTTTAGTGATTTCTTTATAGCTCGGGATGGTTTAAATGTTCCCTCTGTGTGAGGACATCAGCTAAATTTGATCTGGTTTTCCTTCCTACTCTAACAGCACAGCAGTGAGTTTAATGCCTTGGTTGGGTTCTCTCTCCCCTAGTGCCCAGATACTCTGAGCACCTTGCTGCTATGATGGGGGTGGGGGGTGGGGTAGGGGTGGTGGTGGCATCAGTGAGGTGATTCCAGACTTTTTTTCCTATCTCTTCAGTGCCTCTTTCATCAATATGAAGTGAAAACCAGGTGCTATGAGTGCTCACCTTATGTTTGGTATTAACTTGGTGTTCTTGTAGGGGGTGATGGGGACAGTTGATGAAGCTTTCTATTCTACCATCTTGCTCTGTCTCCTAAACTAGAATTCTTATTTAGATAAGTAAGAGGGTACAGTGTCCTTGCATGTGAATAAAACTTAGTAATACAAAATTCCTTCTGGAAAAAAATAAAGCAAATTTCATTAATAATATTTCTTTAAAAACATATGATGACGTGTGCCAAATATGGTGGGATATCCAATAAAGGTACCTGAGAAATCTAAAGACTTGGGCTGTATCATTGCTGGGTTGCTATAATAAAATGGTTTGGGAATAATTTAATTATGTTTTTTTGCATTAGATTATTGCCAGATGTATATTTATTATTCATACCTAAATGACTATCTGAAATCTTCAGAGAACAGTTAATTTCTATGAGTTTTTTTTTATCCAAAACGATGGATATTTGGATAAAATATCCATGAGGAATGATATTTGATGCACCTTGATTTGAGGCTGCATATTCTGAGCTGAGACAGCAAACAACAAATGACAAACTTTCTACTCCCTTCTTGGGCTGTTTTACCTGGGTTTATGTATTATAATTTAATTTGTTTTCCAGGCATGAATACAAAAGTGAATTTATAATACATTTTAACTGATTTTCAGATATAACAGGGAAGTGTAAGAAGGTTTCAAATTCTTTCTTTCCTCTAAGTGTTTCAAATTATACTGGTACTCTTTTGTTCTAAGTACTTTGTTATTTCATTCCTTTTAGGGCTTTAGAAATACAGTGCCTTGTTCTTTATTAGCCTGACTAGGAGCTTACTTCTATTTTCTCAATAACACATTATATTCCACAATCTACCAACACTAATTTTCTCCTTTTTACATGAGCTAGCTAGTATGGACTCTAGATATACAAACAAAAGCACGATTTTGTCAACACTATTTTAAAACATTCAATTAGTGAAATGCAAATAAAAAGTTATTTTTTAAAAAAGCTCTCCTTAATGCCAAAAAGAGAATAATGCTTAATTTGCAGGCAATTGTCATGTATTTTTAGAAATTCACTTCATGGATATTAAGAAAACAAATTGGATTGCTAATCAATTCAATAGTTTTAGCATACTTCTTTAGTTGGTAGTCTGATGACAATTTTAACTTTTAAATAGAACTAGGATACAACAAATACATATTAAAAGTGACAGCTCAACAATCTTAAACACACTTATGACAAGAAAAATAGCTTTTTATATTTCTTTGGAATTTTTCAAGCAGCTCCTCCCACGCTTTTTGTGTCCCAGGAATACAATAGTAGATTCTCATCATTAGTGTAGAAACACTAGTAATGATTGGACAAGAAGATATGAAAGGAGGGCTTCTCCATAAGGGGAATCAAAGACCATAGGGTACTTGCCTCTGTTTCAGACTTATCACTTTCCTCTTCCAGGGAAATCTTTATCACATAGTTGCTAAATTTGTTCTTATGCCATCTTTGCCTAGCTAACACATGCTGTATAACTTTGGGCACATTTTTTAACTTCTCTAAGCCTCACTTTTCTCAGTTGTAAACTAGGTATAATGATAAGTTCTACCCCTTAAATGCTAGTGTGAGGATTGAATAAGAATAAATCACTTAGCTCAGTAGTTGTCATGTAGAGAGTGTTCAAAAAAATGATTGTAGATAGATCGATAGATTTACTTGGCAGCATAAAATACATAATAGATCAGTAAATCATGCAAATCAGATAACGTGTGGGAGATTATAAAAGGAATTATAGGGCTCTTGAAAGACAGAAAGAACATGATGACAGAGTGTAATAGAGACCCAAGAAATATTTGGTGGCCAACTGTGTATATCACATGCACCATAGTGGAGCCTGGCCTACCCATTTAAAGTTAAAGGAAAAGAATTGCAGCTCTGGAGAGATGAGGCAGCCACAAGGGCACTGATTTTGTCCCAGAAAGAATTGAAATAAAGTGGGAAATAGAGCTACATAATTACTTTTAAAATTTGTAACTGTAATACTAATACTCAGATATACCAGGCTTGATTCTAAGCTCCTTGTAACTATGCAATGAGGAATCAATTTTACTTTTATATAACTCTATGAGATAGAATTATTTTTAGCATGCCCATTTTACACATGAGGAAACTGAGATACAGAGAGAATAAATGAATTACACAGGGCCACACAGATAGTGACAGAAACAGCTGGGGTATGAAATCAAGCTATTTAGCTGTGGAGTTCAGAGTCTCAATCGCAATACAACGTTGCTTCCTTCATTGAGGTCCAAATACTATAACTGAATCTTTAAACCAGAACCAATTGCAATTCGTAATAAATTACATTGTGTTTCTTGAAAATTTATGTTGTCTTCCATCACAGCTGAATTTAGAAATAGTAACAGGAGCTGATTGGATTAGTCTGGACAATCTGTAAACTCTGCAGTACCAAAGAAACATATTAGCAGGCCATTAAACGATATTATCTCATTAACCTATGTAATTCTATATTAAAAATTTTAAAATTACTATGCATAAATTGTGTTTCTATATTAGAAATTATATGTGTTTTTTAACTATGAATATTGTCTCTCACTAATGCTTTAACAGCTGTAGTTTTTAGTATCCTTTTATGAGCTGTGGACAGTTGCATGAAAGTCAAATATAGCATACCAAAAATAGAATTAAGTAAATTAAAATTTAGAAAGATAATCAATTGGATAGCATCAACATGAAATTGATGCCTACTATCATTTATTTAAAACTTATCATTCTGTTTTTGCATTCATGTGTAAAAAGGCATTTTAGAGATTTCCAAATGTCCAAATGCTTGCCTCTCCATAAGTTTCGTGATTAATTCGTATAAAATACCATCTTTGGTGGCCTATTGTCCATCCTATTCCCCTATTTCTGAACTCCTCGTAATGTCTGAAAGAAAGATTTCTGAAAACTCACTGGTAACAAAATTGTTGAAATAAAATTTTAATAGCATTTGCCATAAAGCAAACAAAAGTCAGTAAATTATAGGAAATTTTAAATTTTATATTTAAACCTGAGTGTAGGGATGCCTTTTTCCACCACTGCTTAAGTTGCTGAAGCCCCTGGGTATCTTCAGTTTTCTTCTACACTGGCTTGCATTTTTTACTCCTGACCTTTTACATTCTCCTGAGACTCGGTAATCTGAATCAACTTCAGATCTGATGAAATAAGAAAAAACCCTACCTCTCTGGCCCACTCTATGTTGTAGCCTAAGCCCTGTAAGTTACTGGAAAAACAAAAACAAACAAATAAAAATGAGCAATACAGGATGCTTTATTGCATTAAATGATTTTCTCTTTTACTCGATGTCCTTTTTTTCTTACTTCTCTATTTTATAGACAAATAATGATTCTCACTTTAGTGATAGGCTTATTTGGACTTTAGGCTAATGCAAATGACAATATAACATAGATAAAAGTAAGTTCCTAAATTATTTAAATATTTTATTAAGATAAAACCAGAGGGCAATTAACTTATCTAATCTGTGGTTTTGCAAAGAATAAAAGTCTAATTGTACTATATTTTAAAAAATTAACAAGTTAATTATGAAGACATTGCAGTGCTTTGTTCTTTTTTCAGATGCTTTTGGTATGTGAAACAAGAAAGACTAAGTAAACGTGGTTCCAAATCAAGATCATATTACTTCACTATATATAATTTTCACAGTTACTGCAATCAAGTGCATTTACTTTGTACTTATATTTAGAAATGAAAAATATATTGCTAAGCATGCATTTCAAAGTAGTTTTAAAGACCACATTTTAATCATGTGAATTTTGACCTCATTTCTCTTTTTTCTCTCTGTAGCAAAATTATGATTTTCTAAGAATCAATGTTTAGTAATTGACCCTACTGTCATCTTATTCCACCTCCTAAAAAGGAGTTCAACATAGCTTCTTTTTCAACTTATAAAACATGAAAATAGCTTCTTATCCTATCTCAGAAAATCTGCCCTTTTAAAAAGTGAACTGCTATTGAAATATGGCATACATATGAAAAAGCACACAAATCACAATGTGCAGTTCTATAGATATTGTCTCAAAATTAATATGCCATGGAGCCACAAGTTTGATAAGAAATAGAAAATTAATGTACCCACATGTCCCTTTTTGTGCCTTTCTAGCCATTAATCATTGTTTTCTAAAGGACTCAGTATTGTGACTCTTATCACCATTGCATAGATTTGCCAGTTTTCATCATTCATCTATCTGTTTGCTTTCATTTAAATGTACAGTTGGGAGATTCAATCATACCATTGACTGGGAAAAAGTTCACCCATTTTCACTAGTGTACATAATTCCATCACATTATGTATTAGTCTGTTTTCACATTGATGATGAAGACGTACCTGAGACTGGGAAATTTACAAAAGAAAGAGCTTTAATGGATTTACAGTTCCACATGGCTGGGGAGACCTCACAATCATGGCAGAAGGCAAGGAGGAGCAAGTCACAACTTACATGGGTGGCAGCAGGCCAAGAGAGAGAACTTGTGCAGGGGAACCCCTCTTTTTAAAACCATTAGATCTTGTGAGACTTATTTACTACCTTGAGAACATCACAAGAAAGACCCAACCCCATTGCTCAATTATCTTCCAATGGGACCCTCCCATGACATGTGGAATTGTGGGAGTTACAATTCAAGATGAGATTTGGGTGGGGACACAGCCAAACCATATCACCTTAGTATAATAATGTTATCATTTTACTTGATATTGTCACTCTTTATTTTTTTCATTGTGGTTGGTGTGTTACATTTTTTAATTCTTGTTACTAAATTGTATGAAGAATAAATTTAAATTACAAAAGCAAAGTCTCATTACTATGACTTGAATATGATCCAGGTAGATGTCATTAATCAAATATTTACCATGCTCTTAAGATAAACCAGACAGTGTTCTGGGCTTTAGGCATTAAAAT
Source organism: Sapajus apella (assembly GCF_009761245.1). Classification (NCBI taxonomy): domain Eukaryota; kingdom Metazoa; phylum Chordata; class Mammalia; order Primates; family Cebidae; genus Sapajus; species Sapajus apella. The sequence goes on from NW_022436941.1 coordinate 40,360,636, forward strand.
ATTGAATTGGACTAACATTCTTACAACCAAATTTATGAGGAAGAGAGACAAATAATGTAAAAATAGACAAAAAATATCTAATACAGACAATATTCTTAATAACACAAAGCAATTTTATCAGTGAGTTAAAGAGAGTATGAAGTGTAAGTTGTAATCTATTTTAGGCAAAACATTTTTTGGTCAATAAAAGTTTATAATAAAGTTTAATAAGAACTTTGTAAAGTTTGTAAAGTTAAACATCACTCCTAATATATCCATTATTTGCAATAGTAAAAAAAATAGAAATTTATTATTTTGAGACTGAAGTCTCTGAATTTTCTTTTGACCTTTAGGGGCACTCAAACTTAGAAAAACTCATATGTATCTGTTCTTTAATATTTAATTGAATTTTGGACCTGAATTAAAAATATTAACTAAGATGTATGCATATTTTTGTCTTTATAATTGTTCACTTACATTGGTTTATTCATTGGATCCAAATAAATTTTTATCCTCCAAAATTTTGAGCCAATTTATTCTCAGTGTTTTGGCTTAAAATCTAGATATTTTAAATAAATGTTTTCAATGATCAACATGCCAATGGCTCACCATTAAAAATACATACACATATATATGTGTGTACGTACGTGTATGTGTGAAATTTCTGAGTCAACCTTATAATAATTTCTATTATTGTAATGTTTTATTTATAGACATAACTTTCAGATTTCAATTTTATTTTTATTATTTTTTTAACTTTCTGAGTGAAGATTTTATTCAATTGTTGGTTTAAAATGCAATAAAGAGTTTATACTTTTTTAAATTTTTATTTTAAATTCAGGGATACATGTGCATGTTTGTTACATAGGTAAATGTGTGTCAGTGTTTGTTACATAGGTAAATGTGTGTCATGGGGTGTTCTTGTTATACAGATTATTCCATCACCTAGGTTATTAAACCTAGTACTCTTATTTTTTCTGATTCTCTCCCTCCTCCCACACCCCCCACCCCCAACAGGCCCCAGCGTGTGTTGGTCCCTCGTATGTATCTGTGTGTTCTCATTATTTACCTCCCACTTATAAGTGAGGACATGTTGTATTTGGCATACTGTTCCTGTGTTAATTTGCTAATAATAATGGCCTCCAGCTCCACCCATGTCCCTGCAAAGGACATGATCTCATTCTTTTTATGACTTACAGTATTCCATAAGAGGGGAATCAGCAAAGGGGAAAATACTGAAAAGAAATATCACTGTTTGAAAAAGATTGAAATATTTTATTTCTATAAGTCTTCCTGGGCAGATAAATCACATGTTACAGCAAGATTTGTTCAAGGGCTAAAGTGACTTTAGACTGTATTAGCATAAACCTAAATTATAGTAGTCCCATTGAAACTCTGCACTATCAGACTGTTGGGATGTTAGTGCTCAGCTCTGCATGCCACCTTTTAATATTACCTAGGTAAAAATGAATATGAATAGAGTTTTTCTGAAATAGGATAGGATCTGAAGAACAGTTAAAAAGAGATATTTAGTCTAAAAAATGCTTAAAGGGAACACAGATTTTTCCCAAATCCAAAATGTCTACTCTTCCAATGAAGAAAACCTAATTATTATTATTATTTCTAAAGGCAGACGTTAAAGGTATATGTGACTTTGAATAAATAAAAGGAATCTCTTAACCCTCAGTGAGACTGATGCAAGTAACCCCATAAGTCACAATGATTAACATTTACAAAGCCTTCAGAGGTTTCTGGAAAATAACAGAATATTTAAAATTCATACAAAGAGAAGCTATAGAGAAGATAGATAACTCTGGAAAGAATTGGCTAAAATTTTCTAAATAATAATGATTGTAGCTAAAATGTTCTAATTTTAACAGAAAATGATTTCTAAATCTAAATGAGAATAACAGCCTGAAGAAATTTAAGTTCTGTCCTTCAGTAGGTTCAAACAGAAAAGGTAAACCTACATATAAACTGCATTTTCATCATTAGTTCAGAGACACCAAATCAAGATAAGGTAACAAAAGTCCTGAAGGTATTGATTTAGTCCCTGCAAGCTAATTTAAAGATAAGATGGATAGGAAAAAAAGAGCTTTAAAAAATAAGATAAAGTAGGAAAATTATAGTTTGTCCTTTATTTGTACTTTCTGAATTTAGAGCTGTAGAATATTAAAATATACATTTTATGTATATGTATGTAAAATATCAAAGTAACTGTAATTTGTGGTTGAAATTTTATACAAATAATTTAAACTTGCAATAGTTCATTTAATTCAACAAACTGATGCATGCTGGGTACACAATATATGCAGTTTTGTAGGCTCTTCGCTGAATGTAGTCACATTTTATGAGAGAGAACAAGCTTTTTGGGTTACAGGTTTTTTTTTTTTTTATATTAATGTCAAAGTTTTATCAAAGGACTACTTGCTGTAGTTTTCAAAAATGTCAGACAAAATGTTATCCTATTGACACTCTTTTGGTCAATGTTTGAAAGATAAAAATCCTATGACAATTTGTCTACTTATAAAGATCTTCAGTTAAATGCAAAATTTATTGGACAAATCCACTCATGTACATCAAGATGATGTTTCTCTTGTAACTGTAGTTATATTCAGTGGAGAAAATAAAGGTAGTTTATGGTCGCTTTCCTTCAGTGAAGAAGAACCTGTTAGGAAGACTAAAGTCTAGGACACAGATGTTTGAATAAACTGTGTCGAGTCTGGAAAAGTAAGCCACAACTTAAAAATAGACTTGATATGTTAGGTAAAGATTAAACCTTATTCTATAATTGTTGGGTTATCACTGAGGGAATAAAGAGAGATAGTAACACAATCTATTTTGCATTAAAGTTATTTCTGGTGTGTGAGATATTATACTTGAAGAAAATAGGACAAGAAAAGTGTGCCCCAGTTAGGAGGTCTTTCTTTGATCTGCTATAGAAATGATTAAGTCTATAATAAAACAGGTCAATAGAAATTATAAAATTAGATGTATTTCTGATATAGCTAGTGGTACAGTTGGAAATATTTAAGGGGTAATGTATGAGAGCATTGCAAATAAAATTATCTGAGAAGAAAACTGTGAGGCAGTTTAGTGTTCAGTGTGTTTATTAAAGACCACCCATGATATCAATATGTTTAGAAAGGAAACAGAGAAAGCAGAAATGGGCAATGGGAGAAATCAAGATGTGATACAGTCCAAGCAACTTCTACAGACCAAATGGGGAGTCTCTAGAATTGCTTAAATACCTGATTAGAGATGCTCTGCCTTGGGCTAAAAGAAGCAAGTCTATATACACCCCATGCAATTTATCACTGGATGTGGGTCACATCCCAAAAGTATGATCTTGGCTGAGACAGCTCTCTGAAGCCAAATCAAACCCAGAAGAAGGGGCCAACAGTGAAAACTATCTATTGACAGCATTCTTAGCAGTTAGAAAACAAGTATGTCTTTGCAGGGATATTTGGGAAGGAAGGAGAGCATTCAAAGTTAATTCCAATGTTTACTTTTAGGGAAAGAATTCTAGAGTGATTTAGCAAAAGAGATTTGTAGAAAGGATGGCAGTATGTTGATGGAGAGGAGGGTCTGACCTAGATAATTCAGTTACAGAGTTATTAAATGTCACTGAATATTTCTAAGTTGTTAGAGTACAGTACTTAGAAAAATATTGCCATGGCCCCCATCTTTACAAATAGCAGTTAATTTTTAAAAATAAATCTCAGTAGTCAGCCCTGTATAAATATTAATATTTTATTAGTGAGAAAATATTAATGGATGGAGTCAATCTCCTCCTCATTTAAAACAATACACTAGTTACCACAAACCGTAACAGAATTTAATATCCCAAATATATGCTCATTTAAGAAATACAAAATAATGAAATGTCGTCTATTAAGAAACCTAAACAAAATGAAATTACTCAGAAAAGGTTGGGTTTTTTAAATTATTATAAATAGCTTTGGTTTTCTATAGATTATCACAAAATAATCTTCAGAGTTTCATGCAGAAAGTAACCACTTTTAATACTTTTTCATGATATTTCATGAGATTTGGCATGATATCTTACAATAACTTCATTTTCCTCACAGGGAAAGAAAAATGAGACTACTGCACAGTAAGAACGGGCACTAAATCTTACAAAAACTCAGTAGCTTGGCATTTATTGCCCATTGCTTCCTTTTGATTTAGCAGGTCTGCCCTTCAGTATTTCTTTTCTCCAAATACTTGCCCAAATTTGTTTTTAAAACAGTTTATATTGGTGGCACATTTTACAGACTTTGGTAGTTTGTGGCATATGTTATTGTGTTAGAATGATCCCACTCTAGTATATTTAGAGAAACTTCTGGGCATCTTTGGTAAAACTCAATTATTTTAAATATCCGTATATCCAATAAAGCAGGGCATGTTACCATCTAGTGATATTCCATGAAGGGGATTTTTTTGTTTGTTTTTAACTGTTGCTATATATGTCATTAAAGGTTTGAAAGAAACTAAATGGAAATGAACTTGAAATTCAACAAGTTCAAAAAATAATAAAAATATTAAAATTTTATTTTAATAAAAATATTATTATTTTTTGAACTTGTTGAATGGTATGAATGATAACCTTGAAATACATGTGGTAAAATATTCAATACTTTTGTATCATAGGTTTGATTTCCAAATTTATAATAGTTACCTGTCTACTATATATTGGTCTACCAAAAACACAAAAAATTAGCTGGGCATGGTGGTGGGTGTCTATAATCCTAGGTACTCAGGAAGCTGAGTCAGGAGAATCACTTGAACCCAGGAGGTGGAGGTTGTAGTGAGCTGAGATTGCACCACTGCACTCCAGCCTAGGAAACAAGAGAGAAACTCCATCTGAAAAAAAAAAATTGTATTAAAGTGACACATAAGTATCTAAGACTGATAAAAATTGCAAGCCAATATTCATTAAGCACCTGCTGTAAGCAAGACATTGTGCTAAATTCCAGAGTACAACGCCAAAAGTTTTTAAAACAGGACTCCTGTTGCCATCTAGCTTACAAGGAGTAGACAGTGAAAAAAAAAATGTGAATACGTACAAGAAAGAGGTAATTTTAAACACTGAGAAGTGTTATGTAGATTTTACTAGTTTATATCAAGGAAAACATCTGTCAGGGAATGACATGAGTCAAGACATAGATACACCCAAAATCCAACCATGAACTTACTTGGCGAGTATGACTCCAGGAAGGAGATGAGGAATTGCAAGGTTCCTAGTGGGAATGGGCAGAAATGATTCATATACATAATGGGTGTGCAGAGAGAATCAAGAAATGCATAATAAGGGAAGTAATGTTTAAGGAAAAAAAAAAAAAAAAAGAAAAACCTTGAGGAGTTTACCCAGAGGAGGGAGATGCCAATTCAAATTCTGAAGAATTGGAGCAAAGTCATGTAAATATCTGAAATATTCTGCAAACAAGAGGTAGACAGCAACATCTTAATATAGTTATGTGTTAAGGGTAATAGAAAATAAATTGAGGTCACACAGTAAAGAACTACAAATTTCAGAAGTAAGCCATTGAAAGATTTGAAGAAGTGTCTGATATGAACTGATCTATGATTTTGAAATGTTAGTCCAATAGCTACAGGTGTAAATTATTGGGTGGGTGGAGGGCTGGATGGAAAATAAATATAATAAGAGAACATTGAATCAGTCTGTGGGAAAATGGTAAGTCTAGTTATCTAGAGCACTGGTAATGAGAATGAAAGGGAGAGGACATATTAGCAGGCATTTAAAGGTATAATTAAATATGACTGGATATGAGAGTTGGGTGTGATTTTTTTTAGAAGACAGCATGAAGAAGGCTGTAAAATAACAAGGTAAGACAAGCAAAAGAAAACAAAAACAGCAAAAGAAAAAAAATAAATAAAACAATTCAACCGTGAAGACCAATCAAGGAAGAAGCACTCTATTAGGTAATCCAAAGGCAGAAAACAAGATGATATTTTTGACAATTAAGAGGTTGTTGATGATATTTAATGCAGCAAATTTAATTACATGCTATAAGAGGAGTAGGGTGATATGAAGAGAGGAGTATGAAAGAAGATTGTTGATGGGTAATTGTTCTATTAAGCCAATGATTGTGTCACACACAAAAATGGCATAATAGCTAGTGGAAATTCATAGGAAAGACATAAAGGAGGTCAATCATTTAAATTAGAGAGTAGGTTAAATAGCTTACCTATATCATCACAATTCTTCACGATTGGACATGAAACAGGATTGTCAAATATGAATGTATTTAAAGGAATCATATAAAATCCAGAATTGTGGTATTAAATGTTAATTTTAGAGCTTACTAAAATTTAAGTAATTTTCCAGAGATTAACTTAGAGGTGTGTGATGTTCTATGAGGATTGACTGCAATCTATTGCCTGCTAAAAATAGTGATACTAGTAATAAATTTGAGAATATAATTGTTTGAATTTAATAGCTGGTTTAATTTATTAATTTAGTTTATGTATCATCTCATTAAAATAAAGAATAAGAAATGAACATAAAAATGACAAGTTATATTTCCATCAAATGCCATAAACCAATATTTTATGTTTCCTCCCAATATTTTATCCCTATACAATCTTAGTAGTTATCTTTATTACATATATTCAAAAATCATTATTCTACTGACAGTGTGCATGTCTATGTCTCTTACAAACTTATAAATGGCTCCCCATTGCCATCTGGTTGACAGGTTGATCAAACATGAATGTTTATTTTGGAGTCAGCTTTCTTTCAGGTTTATTTGCATTGACTATTTTAGGTCTTCTTTAACAAGACACAAACTTTGAGTTGGAGGTTTGTGGGAAGTAAATCTTTTGGGAAGTAACAGCACATGTAAGCGAGAGATAAAAGCAGGATTGAGAAAAAAATTAATTTTGATGCAGCTTCAACAGTCTTGAGTTGATATAATGAGATATGAAGGTGATATAGTCTTTCAGCTTTGTCCTAACTGAGACAAGGAAAAGGAATATTTATGTCCTTGTAACAAATGTTCTTTGATGCAGGCTGCCAGAGGGAAAAGGGCATGCATTTGGCAAAAGAATATCTTTTTGGTGGAGGGCAGTTTCTAGAGATGGCTACAACTGTTAGCAGTCAGTAGGTAACACTCCTGAGGGAGAGTGCCTATGTTCCAAGGGGAGGGTACACTATAGCACCTAACAACTTTTCTCCCTCCATCAGAATATAATTATCATGAGGCAGCAATCTTTTTTTAAATTTATTTATTTGGCCACTAATGTATCTTAAACACTTAGAATTATACATACCACATAGTAGACACTAAGAAAGTATTTGTCAAATAAATGATTTCCCTCCGGATGTATAGCAGACAAAGATAGGCTTCCTTTGACAGTGAGAAAAGTTTATCTAGATCACTTTTTATTGATAGTATAAACTCTAATGGATCCCAGCATCATGTAAGAGTTTCTGCTTTAACTTCCCACCTAATAGAGTCTTCTCCCATTTCTTGACTGGCCACAGGTCTCTGAAACTTTAAAGCACTGATGTAGGCATCTGTACATAGCACCTGATTCCAAAATTACTACTCTAATTTCCATAATTTGCTTTTATTTGTATTTTTCATTAGCATATGTTTTATTTCATTAATATTTTAAAGAATGTTGAGAATAATTCACCCTTTGTATAAGCTTAATAACATTTAAAATAAATTTGTAGTAATTTACTTCATTTACGGTGCAAGGGCTTTTCAGAATATAATCTATCTTTCACTTCAGATTATTTTCAATTAGGCCTGTTGGTCAACCAGCACCTCTTTTTGCTCTTATTTGTTTACTGAAGTATTAACAATCATGGCTCTTTGCATATTTTATTGATGTATCCTTTTCTAAATTTTGTAAAGCCAATTAAAAAAAATTGCAAGTTGTGATACATATATTACTTCTTTCAATATTTCTTTACAACCCATTTATTTCTTTTTATCCAATAGCACACAATCAGCAACTTCAATTATTTCCAACAACAAATTGATCTTGATTCCTGATGTAAAACACAACTTTCATTTGTCACTATCCTTATTGCATTAACAACTTTTTCCACTTAACACATTTCTTTCTCTGACTCCCGCCGACAATCACAGTCATGACACTAGCAGTTACCCCTTCAAGGCTCAGGCCAAATGTTATCTCTCTCTGCAGTATCTCTACACTATAGTGTGCTATGTTTAACTGTATGATGATGGCAGTCTGTTATTTTCTACTTCATCTATCTCCTTTACCTGAGTAAGGACTCCCTAAAAGAATCAACTAATTCTCATTATTTTTGAAAGAAAACACCTGGCATAGTCATTTGTTTATAGTAGATATATTGAATACTGAACAACTAACCAATTTCACATTTTTCAGATGTTATCAGTGCACATGCATGGAGGAAGCAAACCACCTTGATATTTAATAAAAACAGCAGAATTTGACAATTTTTTGCTTTCAGGTGAATGTAACCACATACCTCTAAAAATGAAAGTAATTGAATTTCACATGATTTTATGGCATTTATCTAAGTCATTTTTAAAGTGACATATGTAACTTTCCTTTGTAAAATATATACAGAACAGCTGTTCACTGTTTCATCTAATATCCATTTGTTTGTGTTTGGTTTTTTTTTTTTCTTTTTTTTAATTGCATTTTAGTTTTGGGGTACATGTGAAGGACATGCAAGACTGTTGCATAGGTACACGCATGGCAGTGTGATTTTATGCCTTCCTCCCCATCATCTATATCTGGCATTTTCCCCCATGCTATCTCTCCCCAACTCCCCACCCTCCACTGTCCTTCAACCATTTCCCCTCAACAGACCCCAGTGTGTGATCCTCCCTTCCCTGTGTCCATGTGTTCTCATCGTTCAACGCCCACCTATGAGTGAGAACATGTGGTGTTTGATTTTCTGTTCTTTTGTTAGTTTGCTGAGAATGATCATTCCCAGGTTCATCCATGTCCCTACAAAGGACACAAACTCATCATTTTTGATGGCTGCATAATATTCCATGGTGTATATGTGCCACATTTTCCCTGTACAGTCTATTATTGATGGGCATTTGGGTTGGTTCCAGGTCTTTCGTATTGTAAACTGTGCTGCAATGAACATTCGTGTGTATGCGTCCTTATAGTAGAATGATTAATAGTCCTTTGGATATATACCCAGTAATGGGATTGCTGGGTCAAATGGAATTTCTATTTCTAGGTCCTTGAGGAATTGCCACACTGTCTTCCACAATGGTTGAACTAATTTACACTCCCACCAACAGTGTAAAAGTGTTCCTATTTCTCCACATCCTTTCCAGCATCTGTTGTCTCCAGATTTTTTAATGATCACCATTTGAACTGGAGTGAGATGGTATCTCAATATAGTTTTGATTTGCATTTCTCTAATGACCAGTGATGATGAGCATGTTTTAATATGTTTGTTTGCCTCATGTATGTCTTCTTTTGTAAAGTGTCTATTGATATCCTTCACCTACTTTTGAATGGGCTTGTTTGTTTTTTTCTTGTAAATTTGTTTTAGGTCTTTGTAGATTCTGGATATCAGCCCTTTGTCAGATGGGTAGACTGCAAAAATTTTTTCCCATTCTATTGGTTGCTGATTCAGTCTAATGACTCTTTCTTTTGCTGTGCAGAAGCTGTGGAGTTTGATTAGGTCCGATTTGTCTATTTTGGCTTTCGTTGCCAATGCTTTTGGTATTTTGGTCATGCAGTCCTTGCCTACGCCAATGTCCTGTATGGTTTTGCCTAGATTTTCTTCTAGGGTTTTAATGATATTAGGTCTTATGTTTAAGAATTTAATCCATCTGGAGTTAACTTTAGTGTAAAGTGTCCGGAAGTGGTCCAGTTTCTGCTTTGTGCACATGAGTAGCCAGTTGTCCCAACACCATTTATTAAACAGGGACTCCTTTCCCCATTGCTTGTTTTTGTCTGGTTTGTAAAAGATCAGATGGTTGTAGATGCATTGTGTTGCCTCCAGAGCCTCTGTTCTGTTCCATTGGTCTACATCTCTGTTTTGGTACCAGTACCATGCTGTTTTGATTACTGTAGACTTGTAGTATAGTTTGAAGTCTGGTAGTGTGATGCCTCCCGCTTTGTTCTTTTTGCTTAGAATTGACAAGGCTATGTGGGCTCTCTTTTGGTTCCATATGAAGTTTAAGGTGTTTTTTTCCATTTCTGTGAAGAAGGTCATTGATAGCTTAATGGGGTTAGCGTTGAATCTGTAAATTACTTTGGGCAGTATGGCCATTTTCACGATATTGATTCTTCCTAACCATGAACTTGGAATGTTTCTCCATCTGTTTGTGTCCTCTCTTATTTTGTTGAGCAGGGGTTTGTAGTTCTCCTTGAAGAGGTCCTTTACGTTCCTTGTTAGTTGTATTCCTAGGTATTTTATTCTCTTTGTAGCAATTGTGAAAGGCAGTTCATTCTTGATTTGGCTCTCTTTAAGTCTGTTATTTGTGTATAGGAATGCTTGTGATTTTTGCACATTGATTTTGTATCCTGAGACTTAGCTGAAGTCACTTATCAGTTTCAGGAGATTTTGGGCTGAGATGATGCGTTCTTCTAGATATACAATCATGTTGACAGCAAATATAGACAATTTGACTTCCTCCTTTCCTATTTGAATGCCTTTTATTTCTTTTTCTTGCCTGATTGCTCTGGCTAGAACTTCTAATACTATATTAAATAGCAGTGGTGAAAGAGGGCATCCTTGTCTGGTGCCACATTTCAAGGGGAATGCTTCCAGTTTTTGCTCATTCAGTATGATATTGGCTGTGGGTTTGTCATAAATAGCTTTTATTATTTTGAGATACGTTCCATCAATACCTAGTTTATTGAGGGTTTTTAGCATAAAGCGCTGTTGAATTTTGTCAAAGGCCTTCTCTGCATCAATTGAGATAATCATGTGGTTTTTGTCTTTGGTTCTGTTTACGTGGTGAATTACGTTTATAGACTTGCGTATGTTGAACCAGCTTTGCATCCCCGGGATGAAGCCTACTTGATCATGGTGGATAAGCTTTTTGATGTGCTGTTGCAATCGGCTTGTCAGTATTTTATTGAAGATTTTTGCATCTGTGTTCATGCTGGCTATTGACCTGAAGTTTTCTTTTCTTGCTGAGTCTCTGCTGGGTTTTGGTATCAGGATGATGTTGGTCTCATAAATTGATTTGGAAGGATCCCCTCTTTTTGGATTGTTTGGAATAGTGTCTGAAGGAATGGTACCAGCTCCTCTTTGTATGTCTGGTAGAATTTGGCTGTGAACCCATCTGGACCTTGGCTTTTTTTGGGTGGTAGGCTCTTAATTGCTGACCCAACTTCAGTGTTATTGGTCACTTCAGGGTTTCAACTTCTTCCTGGTTTAGGCTTAGAAGGATGCAAGTGTCCAGGAATTTATCCATTTATTCCAGGTTTACTAGTTTATGTGCATAGAGTTGTTTGTAAAAATCTCTGATGATGGTTTGCATTTCTGTGGAATCTGTCGTGATATCCCCTTCATCGTTTTTTATTACATCTATTTGATTATTCTCTCTTTTCTTTTTTATTAATCTGGCTAGTGGTCTATTTTGTTGATCTTTTTGAAAAACCAGCTCCTGGGTTTATTGATTTTTTGAAGGGTTTTTTGTGTCTCTATCTTCTTCAGTTCTGCTCTGATTTTAGTTATTTCTTGTGGTCTGCTTGGTTTTGAGTTTTTTTGATCTTGCTCCTCCAGCTCTTTCAATTTTGATGATAGGGTGTTAATTTTAGATATCTCCCTGCTTCTCATGTGGACATTTATTGCTATATATTTTCCCTTAGAGACTGCTTTAAATGTGTTCCAAAGATTCTGATATGTTGTGTCTTCATTCTCGTTGGTTTCAAAGAACATCTTTATTTCTGCCTTCATTTCATTGTTTATCCAGTCAATATTAAAAAGGCAGTTGTTCAGTTTCCATGAAGCTGTGTGGTTCTGAGTGAGTTTCTAAATCCTGAGTTCTAACTTGATTGCACTGTGGTCTGAGAGACTGTTTGTTATGATTTATGTCCTTTTGCATTTGCTGAGGAGTGATTTACTTCCAATTATGTGGTCAATTTTAGAGTAGACATGATGTGGTGCTGAGAAGAATGTATGTTCTGTGGATTTGGGGTGGAGAGTTCTGTAAATGTGTATTAGGTTTGCTTGGTCCAGGTTTGAGTTCAAGTCTGGGATATCCTTGTTAGTTTTCTGTCTTATTGATCTGTCTAATATTGACAATGGGGTGTTAAAGTCTCCCACTATTATTGTGTGGGAGCGTAAGTCTCTTTGTAAGTCATTAAGAACTTGCCTTATGTATCTGGGTGCTCCTGTATTGGGTGTGTATATATTTAGGATCATTAGCTCTTCTTGTTGCATTGATCCTTTTACCATTATGTAATGCCCTTCTTTGTCTCTTTTGATCTTTGTTGGTTTAAAGTCTATTTCATCAGAGATGAGAACTGTAACTCCTTTTTTTGCTCTCCATTTGCTTGGTAAGCCTTCCTCCATCCCTTTATTTTGAGCCTTTGTGCATCCTTGCACATGAGATGGGTTTCCTGGATACAGTACACTGATGGGTTTTGTCTTTTTATCCAATTTGCCAACCTGTGTCTTTTGATTGGGGTATTTAGCCCATTTACATTTAGGGTTAATGTTGTTATAAGTGAATTTGATCCTGCCATTTTGATGCTAGCTGGCTGTTTTGCCCATTAGCTGATGCAGTTTCTTCATTGTATTGATGCTCTTTACCATCTGGTATGTTTTTGGAGTGACTGGTACTGGTTGTTCCTTTCTATGTTTAGTGCCTCTTTCAGGAGCTCTTGTAATACAGGCCTGGTGGAGATGAAATCTCTGAGTACTTGCTTGTTCGCAAAGGATTTTATTTTTCCTTCACTTATGAAGCTTAGTTTGGCTGGATAGGAGATTCTGAGTTGAAAGTTCTTTTCTTTAAGGATGTTGAATATTGGCCCCCACCTTCCTCTGGCTTGTAGGGTTTCTGCTGAGAGATCTGCTGTGAATCTTATGGGCTTCCCTTTGTGGGTAACCCGACCTTTCTCTCTGGCTGCCCTTAGCATTCTCTCCTTCATTTCAACCCTGGCGAATCTGACAATTATGTGCCTTGGGGTTGCTCTTCTTGAGAAATATCTTTGTGGTGTTCTCCATATTTCCTGGATTTGAATATTGGCCTGCCTTGCTACGTTGGGGAAGTTTTCCTGGATAATATCCTGAAGAGTATTTTCCAGCTTGGATTCATTCTCTCCATCACATTGAGGTACACCTATCAAACGTATATTAGATCTTTTCACATTGTCCCATATTTCTTGGAGACTTTGTTCATTCCTTTTTACCCTTTTATCTCTAATCTTGCCTTCTTGTTTTATTTCATTGAGTAGATCTTCGATCTCTGATATCCTTTCTTCTGCTTTGTCCATTCAGCTGTTGAAACTTATGTATACTTGCAAAGTTCTCGTGTTGTGTTTTTCAGCTCCATCAATTCACTATATTCCTCTCTAAATTGTTTATTCTCATTAGCATTTCATCAAATCTTTTTTCAGTGTTCGTAGTTTCTTTGCATTTGGTTAGAATATGTTGTTTTAGCTCACAGAAGTTTCTTATTACCCACCTTCCGAAGTCTGATTATGTCAATTCATCACACTCATTCTCCATCCAGCCTTGTTCCCTTGCTTGTGAGGAGTGGTGATCCCTTGTAGGAGGAGAGGCATTCTGGTTTTGGGTGTTTTCATCGTTTTTGCACTGGTTTCTTCCAATCTTTGTGGATTTACTCACCTGTCATCTTTGTAGTTGTTGACTTTCAGATTCGGTCTCTGAGTGGACATCCATTTTGTTGTTGATGAAGTTATTTCTTTCTGTTTCTTAGTTTTCTTTCTAACAGCCTGGCCCCTCTGCTGTAGGACTGCTGAGGTTCACTCCAGGCCCTGCTTGCCTGGGGATCACCTGCAGTGGCTGAAGAACAGTAAAGGTTGCTGCCAGTTTCTTCTTCTGCTATCTTTGTCCCAGAAGGATACCCACCAGATGTCAGTCTGAGCTCTCCTTTATGAGGTGACTCTTAGGATATACGAGGGTCAGGGAGCTGCTTGAGGAGACAGTCTGTCCATTATAGGAGCTCAAGTGCTGAGCTGTGAGCTCTGTTGTTTCATTCAGAGCTGCTGGGCAGGTATGTTTAAGTCTGCTGCAGCAGAATTCATAAACCCCTTTTTAAATTTTTTTTTCCCAGGTGCTTTGTCCCGGGGAGTTAGGTCTTTATTTATGAGTTTCTGTTGTGCTGCTGCCTTTTTTCAGGGCTGCCCTGCCCAGCAAGGAGGCCACCTAGTCACTGTCTGCCTGCAGAGGCTTTGCTGAGCTGCTGTGGGCTCTGCCCAGCTGCTGTGTGAACTTCCCTGCAGTCCTGTTTATACGGGGGTAGTTAGAGCTGCCTCAGCAATGGTGGCCCACCTCTATAATGGCAGACTCTCTCTGTTATGGCAGGCTGCCTCGGCAACTGCGGGCAGCCTCAGCAATGGCGAACTACCTCCGTAGTGGTGTACCACCTCAGTAATGGTGGACAATCCTCCCTCACAGAGGTGGACCATCCCGGGTTCAGCTGTGCTTGCTGTGAAACTCTCAATCCAGAGCATTTCTGATTGCTGTTCTTTTGTGGAGGTGGGACCAGCTGAGCCTGATCACCTTGCTCCCTGCCTCAGAGCCCCCACCTTTTTTTTTTTAGTTGAATGGTCAACTCTATCTACCAGGTGTTTCAGTCACCTGTTGAAAAGGTGCCAGGATCTGTGTGATTTCCCGTGCAGCAACCCACTGCACCTGTGCCGGCTGAAACAGCTGCTCTAAGATTCGTGGCACTTTTTTGCCCAGGAATTTCCTGGCCTGGCTCCTTGTTTCAGTCCCCTTTTTAATCAGTTGAATGGGTGCCTCTGCCAGGAGCTCCAATCACCAGCTAAAACAGGGCCCAGACCCATGTATTTTGTTCAGAGAACCGCCAGCAAAACAGCCATGCCAGCCAAACCAGCCACACTGGTGACCCGTGGGGCCCCTCCACCTGGGAATCTCCTTGTCTGTGGGCAATAAACATCCGTCTGGAAATGTGGTGTCCACTCACCCTCCGCACTTTCACTGGTAGCTGCAATCCTGTGGTGCTCCTAATTGGCCATCTTGGATTCTTCCTCCTCTTGTGTTTGTTTTTGTTGTTCTCGTGTCTTAGTTCACCTTTTCCCACAACCGTTAGATCAAATCTGTAACATCCAGGTATAAAGTGATAACATTGATCTTTTGATGACAAACCTAGTATATTTAGACTTTTAAAACTTATAATTTTCTGACTGTCTACATTGTATAGCAGTAGTTTTCATCTGAAAAATTGTCTACATTTTAAAAACAGTATAAAAATTATTAAAATTTAAACATGTTATAAGTTTAGTTTTATAGGAAAAAGACTATAATGGGTGTATTTTTAAAAATATTAGCCGGGCGCGGTGGCTCAAGCCTGTAATCCCAGCACTTTGGGAGGCCGAGGCGGGTGGATCATGAGGTCAAGAGATCGAGACCATCCTGGTCAACATGGTGAAACCCCGTCTCTACTAAAAATACAAAACATTAGCTGGGCATGGTGGTGCGTGCCTGTAATCCCAGCTACTCAGGAGGTTGAGGCAGGAGAATTGCCTGAGCCCAGGAGGCGGAGGTTGCGGTGAGCCGAGATCATGCCATTGCACTCCAGCCTGGGTAACAAGAGTGAAACTCCGTCTCAAAAAAAAAAAAAAAAAAAATTAATGTATTATTAGGATGCCTTCTTGAGTGGTTCTATGAATTGAATTATATTTCTGAAAAAGATTTGGTGAATTTCTAATCCCCAGTACCTATCAAAGTGACCTTATTTGGAAATAAGGTGTTTGCAGATGTAATTAAGCTGTAAATTAACATAAGATCATATGGGAGTAGAATGGGCCTTTAATCCAATATGACTCTCTCTAAGAAAGGAGAGAAGGCACAAAATAGAGACACACAGGGGAAATTTATATTTCACGACAGAGGCAGAGATTAGAGTGATACAGCTGCAAGCCAAGGAATTCCAAGGATTGATAGCTACCACAGAATCTAAGAAGCAAGGAATGAGTCCATTCAGCCTCTCAGAGGGAGCATGGGCCTCCCAACACCTTGACTTGAGACATATTTCCCTTAAAATTGTGAGAGTAAACATTTCTGGTGTTTTAAGCCAAAAGTTTGTGGTACTTTGTTACAGCAGCCCTAGCAAACTAATACAGGTGAGACATATGTTTAGCCTGTATAGAACAAAACCAGAGAAATCTTTCACACAGAGATTTGCATTTTTGGGAAATAGACATATTATGTGTTTCTTCAAAGAAAGATTTCTTTGGTCAAACATGTTCTGGAAATACTTCAGTATATCTTTCTTTTGAAGATTGTGATGATTAATTTTACATGTCAATTTGACCAAGCCATAGGTGCCCAGAAATTTAGTCAAACACATTTCTGAATATTTCTGAAAGAGGGTTTTTTGATGAAATTAGCATCTATGCAGCCATAGAAAATGATGAGTTCATGTCCTTTGTAGGGACATGGATGAATCTGGAAACTATCATTCTCAGCAAACTGACACAAGAACAGAAAACCAAACACTGCATGGTATCACTCATAGGTGGGTGTTGAACAATGAGAATGCATGGACACAGGGAGAGGATCATCATGCACTGGGGTCTGTTGGTGGGGGGATAGTGGTGGGACAGCAGAGAGTGGGGAAGTTGGAAGGGTTAACATGGGCAGAAATGCCATATATAGATGACGGGGGTTGGAGGCAGCAAACCACCTTAACATGTAAGTATCTATGCAACAACCCTGCATGATCTTCACATGTACCCTAGAACCTAAAGTACAATAATTTTTTCAAAAGCCTTTGAGTAAATGGGCATAACTTTAATATTTTCCTTTTTGTTATACAATTTACCAGTTTGTGGATACATGGCTTCTTTAATCATAAAAAATAAAAATAAGAAAATCTATAAGTAAAGCAGATTACCCACCATAATATGGGTGAGCCTCATCCAATCAGTGGAATGTCTGAATAGCACAAAAACACTGACTAACCTATGAAAAGAGGAGGTTTTCCATCAGACTGCCTCCAGACTTCATCTGCAACATTAGGTCTTCTGCTCATCAGCCTGCTGGCCTGAGCTACAGATTTGAGCTTGACAGTCTCCAAAATTGTGTGAACCAGTGTTATATAATATGTCTCTGCCTCTTTATCTCTTTCTCTCTATGTATATAAAAATTCTCTCTCTCTCTCTCTCTCTCTCTCTCTCTCTCTCTCTCACACACACACACACACACACACACACACACAGAGATATCATTATTTTCTGGAGACGTCTACTTAATATGAAAGCTTAAGATTATTTTCATACATTAACTAGGAGAAGTCCTATAGTGAGATTACTTACATGACTTTAACCCACTTTTATATTTGATTACTAAAAGGCTTAAGCACTTAATTTCTATAATATCCCATTAATTCAAAGCATGTGAATATAGCCATTGCAACCTTTTAAAGCAACATTATGTAACCAATATCACTCCATAATATTATCTTGACTCCTGCACTTTTTCAACTGCTACTCAAAAGCCACACTGCTTAAAAGTGTACAATACTATGGCTCTTCAAGTGGCAGGATGTCTGTAGGTCCTGTCCGTTCTATGCTACATTGATCAATTATGTCTGCTCAAACTGCAAACCTAAGAGTATAATTTCAATTGGTAATTCTGAAAATGTAGGAATCATGACCTCTAATGATAATCAGAACAAGAAGCAGTTCTCTTTTAATGTAGATGATAGCTACACATACATTCTGGCTATCATTGCACAGTTAACAGTGGATAATGTTTGTTTTAAATAAGTTATTAAATGTAAAGTTATTATATAAATGCAAATGACACAACAATTATCTTGTTACTACTATTTATACAAATGGTCATGCTAAGCAGTAGAATTTGCAAAATGATTAGATTTCAGTGGTTCCACAAAAACAGTTGATGGAAATGAAATTTTATAGTTGTCAACACATTGGATAGATTCCATAGACTTTGAAAGCATAAAACTCAGTCATAATTATTCTATTGTTAACTGGCTTTTTATTGATTTACTGTTTATGTCAGATTATTTTCTTATTTACTCAAGATTGACTTGTACTACATATTTATGAACAAACTTAGTAATGTAGCATAAACACATATTTGCACAGTTGTGTAGAATTAGTTATTGTGCTTCCTTGAGACAATATTTTCTGCCTTTTTTATAAGAAGATAATATTATTTTTATAATTTGCTTTGTTCATTCTATGTGAGTACATTCCCTTTGCTTTGGGGAGATTTCTAGTTTGATTTATTTCTGCTTTGGAATACATCTCTTTCTACTATCACATTAATCCTTTTGATTCAAGAGCTTAATGGGAAGTGTAGATATTCTGACTTAGGGCTGCAACTATGAAGTAGCTTAGCATTACAAAATCAATCAAGAAACCAACAAATCACTTCAATGGCTTTCATCTTCCAAAAGGCTAAGTGTGTAAATCATGAGAAGGTAGTAAGCTTTATGCTTGAGAGAATGGTAAGGATTACAGAGCACATCAGAGAAAAGTGGGATACCATCTACCTGAGACAAACCCTTAAGAAAAATTAAAGTGACAGACTTGAAGAAATGAACAGTATCGTACCCTACACTTCTGGTTTTAGGATTTGCATTGCACAATTGATTTTAATTATGTTGATTCTTACAAGTGTATCTAAAATGACCAAATTGATAGTTTTATTTTCTAGATTGGTTATTTTCATTGGCTAAAATCAATTTACTATTGGGGAAATTTTTGTAATCTCCATTGTCATAAAAATTAAGTTGATGAGAATTTTGTGAATTCATACTTTCTAATGTCCAAGTCACCTCATTTAGAATAATTAAATTAATAAACAATATATTTAACTATTAAATGCCACAAGGGTAAAATTCAATGAGATATAAATTGCTGTTATCACCATTCCTTAAAGGGGATATTCAGTATGTGAGTAATCAAGTTTTAATGTATCGTTTTAAACAATTTTTGTGTTCACTAAAATATTGTGGCTGTGTGTGATGGCTTATGCCTATAATGCCAGCATCTTGGGAGACTTTGGGATCATAACCTTTATGATCCCAAGCATCTTAGGTAAGAGATACTCAACATGTATACACGATGATGACTATTCAGTCATAAACATAGGGGGAATCCTGTTATTTTTGACAATGTAGATAAACCTGAAAGGCATTATGTTAAGTAATGTAAGCCAGGCACAGAAAAACAAATACTACATTATCTCACACATATGAAGAATCTAAAAAGGCTCATCTAATAGAAATAGAGTATAGAATTTTGGTTACCAGAGGCTGGGGTGGTTGGGGGACAGGGTGATTGTTGAGATGCTAGTTAAAAGATGCAAAATTTCAGTCAGATAGGAAAGAATGAATTCAAGAGATATATTGTATCACATAGTGACTATAGTTAATAACAATTTATCGTGTTCTTAAAAATGCTGAGTGGACATTAAATGTTCTCTAAAAATAACAATGTGTGGTAATGTATATGCTAATTAGTGAGATTTAGTCATTCCACAATGTGTTTATATACTTCACATTGCACATGATACTTACAATTTTATGTCAATTAAATATTAATTAAAAATCATGTTTAATATGTGATACTTGATAGAAACATAATAAATATAATTCCAGTTTCTCAAGATTTCACATTTCAGATTATACAACTTGTGCTTGTATCTACGTATGATTTTGTATAAATTTACTATGGTGCTTGTAAATGTGTACCAAATAATTGAAGCTATGTAGTACATTCAAAATAAATGCTTAATCCTTATAAAGCACACAAAAATTTATAATGTATGCATGATAAAGTTTTATTTTATTTTGTCAAGTGCTACAAATTTATTTGAATAAACATTCTATTTTCCAAATAATAACATTCAATTTTCCAAATAATTATTCAGTTTTATAAAGTGTTTTAATTTATTCTGTTCTATGTATATGTTGAATATTTTTGACAGCCTCTTTTTAAATTTGTCAATCTGTTCATCATAGAAATCTCTTTTATAGTTAGTAATAAAATACAGCCCAGATTTGTTTTAGAAATGTGAAAATTGCCCAGCGCAGTGGCTCATGACTGTAATCCCATTACTTTGGAGGCCGAGGCAGGCAGATTGCCTGTGCTCAGGAGTTCAAGACCAGCCTGTGCAACATGGTAAAACCATGTTGCACTACTAAAAATACAAAAAAAAAAAAAATAGTAGCTGGGAGTGGTGGTGGGCACCTGTAGTCCCAGCTACTTGGAGGCTGAGGTGGGAGTATTGTCCCAGAGCTGGAGGTTGCAGTAAGCCGAGGTCGCACCACTGCACTCCAGCCTGAGTGACAGAGTGAGACTCCGTCTCAAAATAAATAAATTAATAAAAAACAAAAATATGAAAATTTGGTTTCATCATATATATTAAACTTTGACAATTAACCAGAAGCGTATCTTAACTGGAGTTTTAAGGCTCTTTTTTTTTTTAGGTTTTAATATTTCATAATCACTCTGAACTTCCAACAACTCCACACAGGAATGGAAAAGAAACTTGTTCAATCTAAAAATTCCTGTGGTATTTTATTGTATACAAATTGTATTCAGTGTTTCATTAGAGAAGCAAAAATAAAAGTAGACATGTTATAGACTTATTAGTCCTAGCAGAGTGTTTATATCTCTTTTGTACAGTTAGGGATGAGTAAGGAGAGCCAATGAGAAGACATGAACAATAATTAACCACACACCTACAAAAGTAATGATGTGAGACAATGAATATGCTAATTTGCTTGACACAGGAATCATTTCACTCTGCACATGTACATCAAAGCATCATATTGCACACTTTAAATATATACCATTTTAAAAAGCTGATGGGAAGGAATGAGAATATAGACACTAATTCATTATAAAATACCTAAGTTTGATTTCTATGAGATTTGGTTTTATGTGTTCTCAGATAAATATCAATCCTTTCTAATATATTGGCTATTATTCTTCCTATTATGAAGTGTTTTTGATTCCAGGCATATTTTACTAACAATACCTTCTTATATATCCTGTGTGGTTTATGCAGTTCAACTATAAATTGTAGAGAAAGAAACAATGTCATTTTCTACAAATTTCATCTAATTTTGGAACTGACTGTGAAACTACTTTTTGCATCAAAGATTTTAACATATTTTTTGACTCAATGGTTTTATACTGTGATCATTTAAACCTGAAGTCTTATGATTAAAAAGCATATAGCTAGGTTCTTTTTTTTTTTCCATTGGTATATTTTATTTTTTTTAGAGTAGTTTTAGGTTTGCAGTAAAATTGAGCAGAAGGTATAGAGTTAGTTCCCATATGCTCTTCACCTGCTCTTTCCCCACATTCTGATTATTATAAACATATTCATTAGAGTGAACCTTTTTTACAGTCTGTGATGGTTAAATTTATATATCAACTTGCCTTGGCTAAGGAATGCCCAGACAGCTGGTAAAACATTTCTGGGTATGTCTGTGATGGTGTTTCTGAAAATTAGCATTTGGATTGGTAGATTGAGTAAAGGAAACCTCCTCACCAATTTAGTTTGACATTTTACAATCCACTGATGGCCTGAATAGAACAAAATATAGAGAAAGGGTGAATTCATTTTCTCTTGATCCATCTTCTGCTGTCATCACTTCATAGCTCCTTGCTCTTGGGGTTTTGGGATTTATACAACTGTCTACCATACTCCCTCCTTCTTGGTCTTTGGACTTATACCACCATATTTACTGTTTCTCCAGCTGGCGGATGACAGATCATGGGACTTCTTGGATCCTATAATTACATGAGTCAATTTTCATCATTACATATATGTATGTTTGTATTTCTCCTCTTGGTTCTCTTACTCTGGAGAACCCTGATTAATACACAATGAGCCCATGTTGTTAAATGATTGTTAAAAAAAGACTACAGTTTAAATTTAGATTTATTCTTTGTATTGACAGATATATAATGACATGTATCTACCATTACAGTGTTATTCAGAGTAGTTTTGCTGTCCTAAAAATCTCCTCTGCCACACCTATTCATCCCTCCTCCCTCTCCACGAGCCCCTGATAACCACTCATCTTACTATCTTTATAGTTTTGACTTATCCAGAATATAGTTAAAATCATACAATACATAGACTTTTCAGATTAGTTTCTTCATTTAAGCAATATGCAATCAAGCTTCTTCCATATCTTTTCATGGCATAACAGCTCTTGTTTTATCACTGCATAATATTTCATTATGTGGATGTATCAAAATTTATCTATGTATCTATTGAAGGAAATCTTGTTTGCTTTCTATTTTTTGGACTTATGAGTAAATCTCTATAAATATTTGTGTACAGGTTTTTGTGTGGACACAGTTTTCAACCAAGTTTGGTAAATAGCAATGACCATGATTTATGTGTTAGGAAAGAGTATGTTTGCTTTTGGAAGAAACTGCCAACTCTCCCAGGTGGATATACCATTTTGCCTTGCCAGAAGCAATGAGTGAGAATTCCTGTTGGTCCACATTCTTACCGGCATTTGGTATTGTCAGTATGCTGAATTTGTGCCATTCCAATAGGCATGTATACTATCTTGATGTTGCAGTTTACATTTCCCGAAGTATGTATAATACTAAGCATTTTATCATGTCCTTAATTTACATTTGTATATTTCCTTTGGTGGGGTGTCTTTTTTGGCCTTTTGACAGTCTTTTAATTGATTTGTTTTCTTATTCTTCAGTTTTAAGAGTTATTTGCATATTTTAGATGTCAGTCTTTTATTAAAAATATATGTGTTAGGAATAATAAATTTATATTCAAAAGATTTAATTGGGTAATGCTCTTATCCTTTGCTCACAAGCTTAACCTCCTTGTACTCTCTCGTTTCCAGCCTGAATACCACAACCACCTTCCCGCTCTATTCACACCCTAACATACCCAGACATGTCCAGACATGCCTTGTTTTATGATGGACAGACCCCCTCCCTGCCCCTCCTTCTCTTACAAATTGTGCACTAACCATATTTAGAAAAGTTTAATCCTTAGCCAACCAGGATCAGCTTAGATTGTGCAGTCCAACCCTAAACAATAGGGGAAGGACACAGGGACAGGAACTGTATTAGGAATAAAAACCCCTTCTCTCCTTTGTTCAGTGTGTTCTTGTGATCATGACTGATGCATGCAGCACCCTTCTGTACCAGTAAATTGCCTTGCTGAGAAAACTTTTTGCCCAAGAGCTAATTCTTCTTTGCAGCTTCAAGCATTTGTTTCCATCATATTTAACAAATATTTTCTCCTACTCTGTGGTTTGCTTTTTATCTTCTTAACAGTGTCATTTGAGATAAGAATATTTGATTTTTAATGAAGTTCAACGTATCTATTATTTATTTCACAAATTGTGCTTTTGGGTTCATATCTAAAAAGTGATCACTAAATTCAAAGTCACCTAAATTTTTTCCTATGTTATCTTGCAGAAATTTTGTAGGCTTGCATTTTACATTTACAATTTTGGACAATCCAATTAATGTTTCTGAATCTCTCTTGCCACATTAGTAAAACTGAAATTTTTCACTAATAATTTTATATTCCTAAAATAGAATCATAGTTTATCAAATAAAATTTTATCTAGAAGCTCCAAAGTTAAAGAAGATTAAGTCAGTTACTCTTGTTCATGATTTATATAGAGACCATGGATCCAGTATACCTCTTTCTTCCAGCAATGCTCAGTATAATTTGAAACTACTAAAATAGGAAGTTCAAAGGATCATTCTCAATCATATTTTATAATTTCAGATCCCTCAATGATTTATCCCTCAAATGTATGAAAACATATAATCAACTTCAGATTTCTTCTATGTAGCCTTTCTTATATCTTCTTAAAATATCAGATTTTCACAGCCATCAAATTAATGTTCTTTTTTTCTTTTCTCACTTATTTTTTCCCTCTTCTTTCTCCTTCATATTTGACTTTTTCTTCTTTGTATTTTCTTTTTTTCTCTTGTATGTTGACAAAAATTTACTGAGTTTCTACA
Source organism: Sapajus apella (assembly GCF_009761245.1). Classification (NCBI taxonomy): domain Eukaryota; kingdom Metazoa; phylum Chordata; class Mammalia; order Primates; family Cebidae; genus Sapajus; species Sapajus apella. Next base: position 40,384,795 of record NW_022436941.1, read on the forward strand.
TTTTGAGAAGTGGACTTAGGCCTTTGAATAAAAAAGAGACATACACAAGTCTTTCATTTTTCAAAATGCTCACAATCTAAGTTTTCAAACAGATTATTATAAGTGATAATAATTACATGGTTTTCATAATAGCAGTTTAGGAATATATATGCTCTGCCATGATGTTCAAGGCAGATTCACTATTTCTTAGGAATGCTAAAAGGAAGTGATTGAAGGTTTCAGATATCTGGCAATGTTTGAGTTGACTTGGAAAGTTAACAATATTTGGGTGCATAAGAAGTCTAGGCAGATTGTAGTGGATAAGTAAAGTCACCAAGGTTTAAGCCAGAACAATCTATATGGAGAATATAAAGTCTATAAGAAAAGGACAGAGTCTGATATTGTTAGAAATAAAACATACATTCCCTAGCCATTTTTCAAAATTTTATAGTTTTACCTCATAATCAGTCAATATCTCAAATATTAACATATTCTGTTTTACAGAAATTGTCCAAGATAACTCTGAAATAACTCTGAAATAACAGCCATAAAATGGTTAAAGCTGGCCAATATGATTATTTTTTGTCTGCAATGCTAAAGCATTTGTATTCCAAGTTTCTGGGGTAAAACACACAATACACTTTTTTAATATATTGGTTGCATAATTTTGATGATAAAAATGTAAATGTAAATATTTAATATTATAAATAAAATACAAAATTTTTGAAAAGTCAAGTTTAGTATAAATTTGTCATTTGTTTGCTATATGAATGTTAATTACATGTTTTTAGTTTGGCCAACATGTTTCTCTGATAGTGGCATAAAATTTTCATTTTGACTTTTATCAACCAAAATTCTGCATTAAACTTTATCTTAATTAAAATGTTTTAGGGATAGTACTGCAAGAAACAAGTCACAGCTGAACATGTTCAACATATTTTTCTAGTAAAAGAACTATAAATTGAGAACTAACACAAAATTTCAGACTGGGGAAAAATTTTTAAAGTACTTTATTTACAAATTATTATAAAAACATAATAAATACTTCATATCATTTTTTCTGGTTTACTGTGGCTTTTTATTAAATTAATATTGTATGATGTGAGTTTCCAAGATGACTTTGAATGAAAAATTTATCGTTAAAAAAATTCTTAAAAATCTTCCTTTTTTCTTTTCATTTTTCTTTATTTCATTTCTGTCTTTAACTTAAGAAATATTTCACTACCCTAAGGATACACAGACATACATAGATATGTGTGTGCCAAACTGGCAAACTGGCCTCATATATATTGCCATTGTTAAATGTAATCAACACATTCAGTAGCATATTTCCCCTTATTATACCAGAGAGAGAGATGTCAATTTGACATACTAGATTAAAACACAGGATAGAGAAAATGACATTTGATATGTAAGACATATTGCTATTTATACACCATAGTATCTTTTTCAAATTTGACACTTTAAGACATCTTGATAAGCATGCATATATTGGAGGGCCAAGATAACAGATACCAATAAAAGTTATGTGATATTTATTGCAATCCTTTGTTGCTTTGCTGTTATCAAATTTAAAAAGTACAAAAAATACTGGACATTATAGAGTAGCATTCAAATCTTGACTTATTGCTCGTAAACATTACATTGCAGAAACAAAGAAAATTAGTCATAAAAATAGCATATACCTTATGCACCTGACGTGGTTTGGCTCTGTGACTCCATCCAAATCTCACGCTGAACTGTAATCTCCAGTGTTGGAGTTGGAGCCTGGTAGGAGGTGATTGGATCACGGGGGTGGTTTCTAATGGTTTAGCGCCATCCCCTGCATGCTGTTTCCTGATAGAGTTCTCAGGAGATCTGATTATTTGAAAGTATGTAGCACCGCCGCCCCTGCACCTTTTCTCTTTCTTTCTCTCCTGGTGCCATGTGAAGACATGCTTGCATTCCCTTTGCCCTTCCACCATTATTGTAAGTTTCCTGAGGCCTCCCAAACCATGTGTCCTGTATACCATGCAGAACTGTGAGTCAATTAAACCTCTTTTATTCATAAATTACCCAGTTTCAGGTAGCTGTTTATAGCAGTGCAAGAACAAACTAAAACAGCACGTGAGTGCATTTACCCTCTGTTGATAAAAGTGGTTGCACTCAGTTTCATCTTATTCCATCAAGCCTTCTGAATATTCGATTTCTGTTTTGTCTTTTGTCTCTACTGTACTTTGAAATTATATTTTGTCTAGTTTAATCTGCCGGAGTAGTAAGCATCATTTCAGGAAAGGCACTGAAAATAATGGATTCTGTCAGGTATCAAAATCCTGGGGAACTTCATTTTATTATTTTTTATTTTTTGAATATTTATATGGGTAGTTTAAAAACAATGTTATTTACAGTAGTTTAATTATTCTAACTTTAAAAATACTGCACATAATCTGATTTTCCTCAGTTATCTTCAGTTATTCTTGATCCTCTAGCAAGTTTAAGCTGATGAATTTGAGACCTTCAGAAGCACAGGTAAGTAGCTCATCTTAGCTAATATATGTGCATCATCAAGGGTGAGGTCCAGATGTTTTTAGAGATTTATGATCTGCCTAAATCATCCTTTCTCTCTTCTGGACTATAACTGGTAGATGGATACACATAGAAATAAATAGCCAAGTTATTAATGTCAACTTTCTTGAAGGCTGGGAAAGTACTGATGCTCTTTTCCCCCTATCTTAAAGTAAATGCTTTTTTCCCCCTATCTTAAAGTAGAGCTCAATATGAATAGAGCTTAAGTCAGGATGCCTAAAATATGGCTTGGAAAATGGGCTGTATATGTTTCCTACAAAGCACCACTGAAAAGGAAAATATGCTTCTAATATTTTCTTCTCTATTTATACTGTGGCACAAAGCTTTTTTCACAACATAATGAGAATCCCACCCCCATGTTCCTTTTTTGAGTGAATCAACCCAGAGAGGCTGGAGCAGTAGTTTTAAAAAACAAGAGTAATAACAGTGAGCATAATCACCTTAATATAGATAAATAGACAAATCCAATAAATAGAGGGCAATGAATCATTGCACAGTATACAGTGGCAGCACCATAGGGGGATGAGAATTCTGGCACAAAAGTGCAATTCAAAGTTTTCTGGAGAATCATGGATTGCTGCCAGAGACAGGTAAAGCCAAAACATAGAGATGTTACAGAGTAGCAAGAAAATATTGCTAGTCAGGTATTCAGATAGAAATTAACTACATTTTTCTTCATGTTTTGCTGTTTCCTTCCCCTCCTCAATTTTGGAATATTAAAATAAAAATCACTTCTTGAAATTATGAAGATGATGATGATGATGATGATAATCATGACAATGTTAATGACAGGGGTCTTATTGCATGTTCACTTTGTGCTTGACTCTTTCCTGAAAGTCTTCTCTTGGAGGAAACTAGCTTTCCCTATCATAGAAATTATTTATATTTCTGACTTGGCTGTTTTCTCATAAGGCAAAACTTATTATGTTTAATAACTCCCTTAGTGCTTTTAAACCTATAGTAAAAGTTAAACCACATCATGCTTAAAAGGGAGAATTACAAAGTTTTCCTCCCAAGAAGATATCCAGTATACCATAGGGACTGCAAAATCTTCCCAATTTGAATTGGCAAGGACTTGAAAGTATGTTTGTAAATTAATAGATTGTAATGGTGTTAGATCAAGGAGAACATGTATGTCTTAAATTATTGATATGGCTGTACTTACCTTAGAGGCAAATGTTAATGTGCTAGCTTTAGCACTTGGATGGTTCTAACAGCTGTCTTGGCTAATTGAAGATTTTATTTAATGATTATCTGTGATCACTAATCCTGAGATGCTAAAAATGCCCTAGTATACATAAAAGTAGGGATTCTAAACCTTTGGGTGTGTTTGTGCATGTGTGTGCCTAGGGGCTATGAATCTCTCATCTGGTTAAGCTATGGACCTCGGTAGCAAATAACTTTTTACATTTATAAGGTAAAAGACTAAAGGTTACAAAAATTACTAATTATATTGATTATATGTGTGCTTTTAAAAATGTGGTATTGTTAAATATGTGTGGTGTTTAATCATATATTAGGTACCAAAGCATAATAGATTTACAACTACTGTGTCTTCAAAGTAGCGATATCTATCTATCTATCTATCTATCTATCTATCTATCTATCTATCTGTCTTCTGTCTATATATAAATAAATAGTATTTTAAAATATAAGCATAATATCTTATCATTTTTCTATTGGTGACAAAAATCACAGATGCTACTAATGCTACTGGCTTGTTGCTTATATTCTTGAGGGATATGCTAATTTTTTAGTTTGTTGAAACTAATTTTTTACTACTCATATTCATAGAATATCCTGCATTCTATCCATGTGAACTACATTTTAAGAAGCCCTTGCAGAGAAGAGAGTATGAAGGCTTTGGCAGTTGGCATGTTGAAGTCGATTTATTATACCCATTTGCTTCTTAGCCACCTCTTAATCACTTAACAACACCTTCCACGGTATCAACAGATGGAGATTATTTCTACCAGGAAAAATTAAGTCATAGCTCCATACTCAACTTCTAGACCAAACAAATTCAATTTAAAGATCTCCAGGCCCTCAATTGATGGAGATACTGCATTTCTTTGAAAAAAGAACCAATCTGCCATTAATTTATTTTATAAAATTTCCTCCACCCCTTCACAAAGGGACATGCAGTTACTGACCAAGGTGATTGTCTACTAGGAAAAGAGAAATACTAAGACACTTGGGAAATTATTAGAAACATACTAAAAGTTATTGCTATAACTGGGTAAATGAAAAACCATTGCAGTCTACCAGTCAGAGTGAGGGTTAATGTATTAGATGATAGAGAAAACTTAAAATTTATGATATAATTAATTTCTTCTGTTCCTGAATGCAGAATTTGAATATGTATGTTTTACACTTGTTAAAATCTCCACACCGACTCCCTTAACTCTCAAATGAAGGCTATTATGGTATGAAATATTTTTTTAAAAAGATCCTGTAGGTGTTCATCACTACAAATACAAGAAAGCACTGAAACTGCCCAAACTGGCCCGTAGAACTGATGTTTACTGTTTTTTGGATAGGCATAACTATTGATCCTCCTTTCCTTAAAGCTTGAAATTTACATTTGTTTAATCTGAGTTACTTCCTTGACCCTCAGGGATTTATACTTACCAGATAACCTCATCCAGACAATGAGATGCCAGACCTCTCAACCATCATGATTCCTGTTTACCAACTCCTGTTCTTTATCACTCCCTAATTCTTGTTTTCCCACACATAGTTACATTCTTCCCTGTTATATAAGCACCTACTTTTAGTCCATTCAGGAGACAAACCAATGGTAGTGACTAAGTCTCACAAGCTCTAATGGGAGTTCCTCTGAACAAGCTCCCTCTTGTCTGCCACCATGTAAGAATGTGATTTTTTTCCCTCTTTTGACTTCCATCATGATCGTGAGGCTTACCAAGCCATGTGGAATTGTGAGTCAATTAAACCTCTTTCTTTATATATTATTCAGTCTTGGATATGTCTTTATTAGCAGTGTGATGACAAACTAATACAATGTTCATGACTGCTAACTGGTCAGAGTGTTGGTTGCTGAAATTTAGGGTGGCTGTGGCAATTCCTTAAGATGAGACAACAATGAAGTTTGCCACATCGATTGAGCTTTTCACGAAAGATTTCTCTGTAACACGCAATGATAGCATTTTACCCACAAAAGAACTTCTTTCAAAATTGCAGTCAGTTCTCTCAATCCCTGCTGCTATTTTATCAAATAGATTTACATAAAATTCTAAATTCTTTGTTGATATTTGAACAAGATTCACAGTGTGTTCACCAGGAGTAGATACCATTTCAAAACAGCACTTTCTTTGCTCACTCATAGGAAGCAACTCTTTATTTGTTACAGTTTTGTCACGAGATTGTAGCAAGTTAGTCACATTTTCAGCCTCCAATTCTTGTTCTAGTTCTGTTGCCTTTTTCACTTCATCTGCAGTTATTTCTTTTCCCTGAAGCCTGAAATCTCTCAAATTCATCCCTGAGTGCTGGAATCAACTTCTTCCAAACTCCTGTTCATGTTGGTATTTTGACCTCCATCACAAATGTTCTAGTGACATTGACATCTAGAATGGTAAGTTCTTTCCAGAATGTTTTCAATTTACTCTTCTCAGTTCCATCAGTGGAATCCTTATCTATGGCAGACATAGCCTTATGAAATCCATTTCTTAAATAACAAGACTTGAAAATCAAGATTGCTACTTGATTCATGGGCTGCAGAATGGATGCTTTTGTAACAGGTATGAAACTAACAATAATTTCCTGCAAATCTTCATCAGAACTCTTGAGTGACTAGGTGCCTTGCCAATAAGGAGGAATATTTTGAAAGAAATCTCTTTCGTTGTTGTTGTTTTTCAGCAATAAGTCTCAAGGGTTGGGTTAAAATACTTAGTAAACCATGACTTAAACAGATGTGCTTTTATCCAGGTTTTGTTGTTCTGTACTCCTACAGGCAGAGAAGATTTAGTATAATTCTTAAGGGCCCTAGGATTTTTCAAATGGTAAATGAGCACTGGCTTCAACCACAAGTTATTAGTTGCATGGTTGATTACAAGAGAGTCAGCCTATTCTTTGAAGCATTGAAGCCAGGAATTGGCATCTTCTTTCTAGCTCTGAAAATCCTTGGTGACTTCATCTTCTAATGGAGAGCTGTTTTGTCTACATGGAAAATTTGCTGTTTAATGTAGCCACCTCCATCCATTATCTTAACTAGATCATCTAGATAACTTGCTGCAGTTTCTACATCAGCATTTGTTGCTTTATTTTGTACTTTTTTATGTTTTGGAGACTGTTTCTTTTCTTAAGCCTCATAAACCAACTTCAGCTAGCTTTAACATTTCTTCTGCACTTTCCTCACCTCTCTTACTCTTCAAAGATTGAAGAGAGTTAGGGACTTGAGCTGGATTAAGCTTTGGTTTAAGATAAATGTTGTGGCTAGTTTGAACTTGTAACCCTACCACTCAAACTTTTCATATCAGCAACAGGCTGTATTGCCTTCTTATCATTTATGTATTCACTGGAGTAGCACCTTAAATTTCCTTAAATAATTTTTCTTTATAGTCACTATTTGGCAAACTATTTGGCACAAGAGACCTGCTTTCTGTCTATCTCAACTTTCAACATGCCTTCCTCACTGAGCTTAATCATTTCTAGCTTTTCATTTAAAGTGACAGACATGGGACTCTCTTTCTCTTGAACACTTAGAGACTATTGTAGGATTATTACTGGCCTAATTCAATATTTTCACATCTTAGGGAATAAGGATGCCTAAAGAATGGGAGAGAGAGGGGAGAATGGCTGGTCAGTGAAGCAGTCAGAATACACACAAAGTGTGTATTTATCCTTTAAATTTGCCATCTTATATAGGTGCAGTAGCTGGCACCTCAAAACAATTACAATAGTAATATTAAAAATCACTGATTACAGATCATCCTAATAAATAAAGTAATAATGAAAAAGTATTGCAAGAATTACCAGAGATACAGAGGTAAAATGTGACACAGAGACACAAAGTGACCACAATCTGTTGAGAAAATGGTGCTGATACACTCCCTCAATGCAGGGTTGCTGCAAAACTTTAATTTGTGAAAACTACAATGTCTGCAAAATGCAAGAAGGCGAAGCACAATAAAACAAAGTAAGCCTGTAGTTAGAAGCATTTCTGTTTCCTTGATTGCACCCTGAATAACGAGTAGATAAAAATTAATCACAAATTACATAAGCTTATATTAAGTTAGAGGAATATTCATAATGCTATAACAATGATGTCGCCAATGAAATGGGTTATAACAATTACATATGGCTGAATAGATCATATAAACTTTTGAAATTTCATCTATTAAAGGGAATTGGGATATATTTGAATGACTTGTAAGAAGCAAACAGTAATTGCTAATACAAATGAATACTCTTTTTATTTTAGTATTTCAGCATGAAGATTATCTGTTTGTGTATATATATATCAATATTTTCTTCTCTCTCTCATTCTATATGTCTTTCTATATATCTATCAGTCATTGTAATTTATTATTCCTGGAACAGTGTCCTATATCAGTTACTTTGGATTCAAACATTAGTAACTATGTTTTGATAAGCATGTTTTAAGCAAATAGAGAATTAATTGACATTAGTATATTCTCAAAATAAAATAATAAATCATGACACAAGCCAAAATTTATTTTGACTGTAATAAATCAACAGCCTTATAGTGACCATAAATAAAAGTGGTAGAAATCTCAGGCATTAAATGTGGGATAAACCACACTACTACTATTACAATTCTCTATTATCTTCTATGCCATTTCTTTGATAATTCAATTTTTATTCTTTACTGGTATGATCTAAAAGAAACGAAGAACAAATTACAAAATATTCAGCATCACTATTTAAGTTTCTGTCTTTTGGGGAAACAACAATTGGTCTAGACTAGAATGTTGCCATTACTGCAGTCAGAAATTTGCAATACTTTTGAATTTGGGCAGAAGGAGATTGGTGGTAGGAGAGGGCTCCATGTTCCTATTTTCCTGAGATTTTATAACAAGAACTCTTGTACAACAATATGTTTAATTCTGCTAAAAACTGTTTAAACAATTTGAATGAAGCTAAATTGGAACACTTAAAATATAATAAAAATCAGTATCCTCAGCGCTTGTTCTAATTAATGGAAGGGTACAATTTGTTAAGTATTATTTTCTTTACCAATTTTCACTTTTTCTTTCCTTTATTCAAAATGTCACCATTTACAGTTCAGTTGGCATTTGGGATGAAAAGAAATCTTCTTTTCTTTCAAATGTGCACAAGGTTGATTATTTCTTTGAATGAAATATCATTTCATCTAAGCAACAGTAACATATTAAATACTTTTTTTCCCATTGAACTACATCTCTGTTCCAGATTATTAAGTGTAAAACCAGCAATTCAATCATTTTTTTATTCTTGATAACACGGTCTTATCTAATATTTTCCTTGTGAATATAATTTGAAAGGAAGAATTTTGTTAACATTTAAGCTCAGTGAACACATAAGGAAAAGAAGTTCATTTTTGATAAATATTCTAATTTTTATAAATGTCCTATCTTATTTTCTTTGTAGATTTCTATCTGTGAGAAGATATATTATTCTGTATGTTACAAATTATGAACACCGTGACATAAATAGTTTTAGGCAGTCCAAATACAACTTTCCTTTCTGGTATTTGCTAACGCAGCTAAACGAGTCTAAATGCCATTGATATCTTATGGCTAGCTAAATACATTTTCCAAAACTCTTAAAGATTGAGTGATGATTATTTAAATAAGGCAAGGATGCCTAACATATGTTTATAAATTAAGAGCCAAAGATAAATTGTAGCAGTGGTCTAAATATTTATTGATACAACTAAAAAAATGTATTCATTTAAAATAACTTTGAAACGGCCTAATTTTTAAAGGTGTGTAAAAGACACATCTTTTGTAAAGAAAGAAGTATCTCCATGTAAATTATTTCAAAATTAAAACGCAGTTCATCTCACTTATCACAAAATTTGAAAGAGTGACAAAAGAGAGAGAGAGACTTTAATTGAATGTGCTTAGGAAATTCCTTTTTAAGAAAAAAATAGAATTTGATATTATTAAAAATAAAAAGGATAAGTGCCACTATAGAACAATGGAGAGGAGAGGCAACTGACAAGAAAAAAAGAGGATACATAATATTTGAAAAGAATTCAAACCATAGTAATTATTAAAACAGAAATTAAAATTGTAAGATATGATTATTTCTGTCTCCTATTAACCACAATTCTTATTGCATGCTATTAATGACTTAGTTTTATTGATTAATTATTTAATTCATACATTTTGCAATGAAAATTCATCACTCAAAACCAAAGTTACAGTCTGAAAATAACCATGTCTAACGTCTAACCATTTGGTGCCCAGTGCCTCTGCACGATCGCAAGCTCCTGCCTTTCGTCTATTCCAAGAGCCCATCATCAGGAATTTTGCATTCACCTTGCCCTTTATTTATTTTACAGTGCATTCCTTAAGAATATATGTCATATTGCGGTTTTCAACTTTGTAAAAAGTGAATAATGCTTCACGCAATGGTTTGTTTCCTGTTATGTTCACAGTATAGTGCTAATATTCATCAATACTGGGACATTTGTGCAAATCTATGTTGTGGAATTTTCTTGATATAGGATATTCAGACATTCTAGTAAATATCCCAGTTTATTGTTTCACTCTCCAAGGATACATTTGGGCTATTCTGAGGAAAAAACAATTTCATCAATCCAGATAGCAGAGTCTAAAAGTCTAACAACACTCAGGCTAGCAAAAAATTTTTTTCAAACTGTTTTGCCACAAGTGTAACTTAATAATTGAAAATAACCTGTAGATATGTGTTTTTAACATAATAAGTGTATATGAAACTATTGAAGATATACAATACACTAATATATTGGCACAAATTGGCATCTCTTATTAAATCATTAGAAGAGAGCTGATTTTTTTCATTTATTTCATGGTTTTGTGTTTCTTTTCACTTTCCTTTAGTTTCCTAATTCTTCAAATTACAAACATTGTTTCTGTTTGTAATTTATAAATGTAAAATAATTGTTTAATTTTGTACATATAAACAGCAAGGAGGGATTCCCTGAAATCCCAGTACCCATAATAAACAAAACAGACCCGGGTGATCTATTTTCATTCATTTCTCTTTAAAATAACAATGCTCATACAAACACACAAAATTTTATACATACCTTGTTATATAACATATGCTGTTTTTTATCATGATTACCTTTCTATTGTTAAATTTATTTAAATTTGAGACTGGATAATTTTTGGTCTCAGAATTATGAGTTTTATAGTTTATTCTAAGGAAATTAAAAGACAAGTGTGCAAGGTGTGTATTTTAACTATCATCATTCCTATATTGTTTCTAATATAAAAAACAAAATCAACCTAAATATACAAAACTAGAAAATTGTTTTAAAAATTAAAGTATGATGCCTCTATTTAATGTCATTATAAATCTATTAAGAATGATTTTCTTAATTTATATTAAGCTTTATGGAGCTACATATTATAATAGAGTTTTGGTTGCAATATATCATGTTCAAAAGTGTTTAATTGTACACAATATAGATTTTAATTTTAATTCTTCATTTTATATTTTATTATGTTCAGGAAAAAGCTCTAAATAAATATATGTATATATACAAAATAAAATTCAAATGTATATTAAATGTCATGGTATTTAATAGCTAATAGGTATAAGTTTATGTAAATTTGATGTGCTTTTCACTATATCCTTTAAATTTACTATATTTTTCATATTTTATGTATTATTTAAATTTTCGTATTTATAAATTTAAATTTTGAAGATTGGTTCAGTTTTTCTTTTAAAAATAAACATATGTAATAATAGCCTTTTGCTATTTCAGTTGCTTTAAACTTCTGCTTAAGCTTTGAATCTACTTATCATTTTTTCGTTTGTTTGTTAGTTTTTTTTTTGTATTTTAGGTTTTGGAGTACATATGAAGAACGTGCAACATTGTTGCATGGGTACACACATGGTAGTGTGATTTGCTGCCTTCCTCCCCATTACCTATGTCTGGCATTTCTCCCCCTGCTATCTCTCCCCAACTCCACACCCTCCGCTGTCCCTCCCCTGTTTCCCCCTGACAGACCCCAGTGTGTGATGCACCCCTCCCTGTGTCCATGTGTTCTCATTCTTCATCACCCACCTATGAGTGAGAACATGTGGTGTTTGATTGTCTGTTCTGTGTCAGTTTGCTGGGAATGATGGTTTCCAGGTTCATCCATGTCCCTACAAAGGACACAAACTCATCCTTTTTGATGGCTGCATAATATTCCATGGTGTATATGTGCCACATTTTCCCTATCCAATCTATCATCGATGGGCATTTGGGTTGGTTCCAGGTCTTTGCTATTGTAAACAGTGCTGCAATGAACATACATGTGCATATGTCTTTATAATAGAACAATTTATAATCCTTTGTATATATACCCAGTAATGGGATTGCTGGGTCAAATGGAACTTCTATTTCTAGGTCCCTTAGGAATCACCACACTGTCTTCCACATTGGTTGAACTAATTTATACTCCCACCAACAGTGTAAAAGTACTCCCATTTCTCCACATCCACTCTAGCATCTGTTGTCTCCAGAATTTTTAAAGATCGCCATTCTAACTGGTGTGAGATGCTATCTCAATGTGGTTTTGATTTACATTTCTCTAATGACCAGTGATGATGAGCATTTTTTCATATGTTTCTTGGCCTCATATATGTCTTCTTTTGAAAAGTGTCTGTTCATATCCTTTGCCCACTTTTGAATGGGTTTGTTTGTTTTTTTCTTGTAAATCTGTTTTAGTTCTTTGCAGATTCTGAATATTAGTCCTTTGTCAGATGGGTAGATTACAAAAATTTTTTCTCTATTCTGTTGGTTGCTGGTTCACTCTAATGATTGTTTCTTTGGCTGTGCAGAAGCTCTGGAGTTAATTAGATTCCATTTGTCTATTTTGGCTTTTGTTGCCAATGCTTTTGGTGTTTTAGTCAAAAAGTCCTTGCCTATACCTATGTCCTGAATGGTTTTGCCTAGGTTTTCTTTTAGGGTTTTTATGGTGTTAGGTCTTATGTTTAAGTCTGTAATCCATCTGGAGTTAATTTTACTGTAAGATGTCAAGAAGGGGTCCAGTTTCTGCTTTCTGCACATGGCTAGCCAGTTTTCCCAACACCATTTATTAAGCAGGGAATCCTTTCCCCATTGCTTGTTTTTGTCGGGTTTGTCAAAGATCAGATGGCTGTAGGTGTGGCATTGCCTCCTAGGCCTCTGTTCTGTCCCATTGGTCTATATCTCTGTTTTAGTACCAGTACCATGTTGTTTTGATTACTGTAGCCTTGTAGTATAGTTTGAAGTCAGGTAGCATGATGTCTCCAGCTTTGTTACTTTTGCTTAGAATTGAATTGGCTATGCAGGCTCTCTTCTGGTTCCATATGAAGTTTAAGTTGTATTTTTTTTACAGTTCTGTCAAGTGGTTCATAGTTAGCTTCATGGGGATAGCATTGAATCTATAAATTACTTTGGGCAGTATGTCTATTTTCACAATTTTGATTCTTCCTAACCATAGGCATGGAATGTTTTTCAATCTGTTTGTGTCCTCTCTTACTTCCTTGAGCAGTGGTTTGTAGTTCTCCTTGAAGAGGTATTTTACATCCTTTGTTGGTTGTATTCCTAGATATGTTATTCTCTTTGTAGCAATTGTGAAAGGCAGTTCGTTCTTGATTTGGCTCTCTTTAAGTCTGTCATTGGTGTATAGGAATGCTTATGCTTTTTGCACATTGATTTTGTATCCTGGGACTTTGCTGAAGTTGCTTATCAGTTTCAGGAGATTTTGGGCTGAGACAATTGGGTCTTCTAATTACACAATCATGTTGTCTGCAAATAGAGACAATTCGAATTCCTCCTTTCCTAATTGAATCCCCTTTATTCCTTTTTCTTGCCTGATTGCTCTGGCTAGAACTTCCAGTACTATATTGAATAGGAGTGGTGAGAGAGGGTATCCTTGTCTAGTGCCAGATTTAAAAGGGAATGCTTTCAATTTTTGCCCATTGAGTATGATATTGGCTGTGGGTTTGTCATAAGTAGCTTTTATTATTTGAGATACGTTCCATTGATACCTAGTTTATTGAGAGTTTTTAGCATATTGGGCTATTGAATTTTGTTGAATGCCTTCTCTGCATCTATTTAGATAATCATGTGGTTTTTGCCTTTGGTTCTGTTTATGTGTTGAATTATGTTTATAGACTTGCATATGTTGAACCAGCCTTGCATCCCTGAGATGAATCCTACTTGATCATGATGAATAAGCTTTTTGATGTGCTGTTGCAGTCATTTTGCCAGTATTTTATTTCAGATTTTGGCATCTATGTTCATCATGGATATTGGCCTGAGGTTTCCCTTTCTTGTTGAGTCTCTGCTGGATTTTGGTATCAGGATGATGCTTGTCTCATAAAATGATTTGGGAAGGATTCCCTCTTTTTGGATTGTTTGGAATACCAAAGAAGGAGTGCTACCAGCTCCTCTTTGTAAGTCTGGTAGAATTCAGCTATGAACCCATCTGGACCTGGGCTTTTCTTTGGTTGGTTGGTAGGCTATTAATTGCTGCCTCAACATCAGCCCTTGATAGTGGTCTATTCAGGATTTCGACTTCTTCCTGACTTAGGTTTGGGAGGATGCAAGTGTCCAGGGATTTATCCATTTCTTCCAGGTTTATTGGCATATGTGCATAGAGTTGTTTGTGGTAATCTCTGATGGTAGTTTGTGTTTCTGTGGAATCTGTGGTGATATCCCCTTTATCATTTTTTATTGCATTTATTTGATTTGTCTGTCTTTTCATTTTATTAATCTGGCTAGTGATCTATTTTGTTGATCTTTTAAAAAAACCAGCCCCTAGATTTATTGATTTTTTTGAAGGGTTTTTTGTGTCTCTATCTCCCTCAGTTCTGCTCTGATCTTAGTTATTTATTTTCTTCTGCTAGCTTTTGAGTTTTTCTGATCTTGCTCCTCTAGCTCTTTCAATTTTGATGATAGGATGTTGAATTTAGATCTTTCCTTGTCTCTCATGTGGGCATTTATTTCTATAAATTTTCCTCTAGATACTACTTTAAATGTGTCTCAGAACTACTGGTACTTTGTGTCTTTGTTCTCATTGATTTCAAAAAACATCTTTATTTCTGTCTTCATTTCATTGTTTATCCAGTCAACATTCAAGAGCCAGTTGTTCAGCTTCCATGATGTTGTGTGGTTCTGAGTGAGTTTTTTTTTAATCCTGAGATCTAATTTGATTGCACTGTGGTCTGAGAGACTGTTATGATTTCCATTTTTTTGTATTTGCTGAGGAGTGATTTACTCCCAATTATGTGGTCAATTTTAGAGTAGGTGTCTTGTGGTGCTGAGAATAATGTATATTCTGTGGATTTGGGGTGGAGAGTTCTGTAAATGTCTATTAGGTTTGCTTGGTCCAGGTCTCAGTTCATGTCCTGGATATCCTTGTTAATTTTCTGTCTTGTTGATCTGTCTAATATTGACAGTGGAGTGTTAAAGTCTCCCACTATTATTGTAGGTCATTAAGAACTTGCTTTATGTATCTTGGTGCTACTGTATTGGGTGTGTATATATTTAGGATCATTAGCTATTCTTGTTGCATTGATCCTTTTACCGTTATGTAATGCCCTTCTTTGTCTCTTTTTATCTTTGTTGGTTTAAAGTCTATTTTATCAGAGACTAGAATTATAACTCCTAGGTTTTGTTCGTTTGTTTGTTTGTTTTTTGTTGTTGTTTTTTGCTCATGTTCTTGGTAAATTCTTCTTCCATCCCTTTATTTTGAGCCTATGTGTATCCTTGTATGTGAGATGAGTCTCCTGGATATGGCGCACCAATGAGTTTTGATTTTTTATCCAATTTGCCAGTCTGTGTCTTTTGATTGGGGCATTTAGCCAGTTTACATTTACGGTTAATATTGTTATGTGTGAATTTGATCTTGCCATTTTGATGCTAGCCATTTTGTCCATGAGTTGATGCAGTTTCTTCTTTGGGTCAATGCTTTTTTCCATTTAGTATGTTTTTGGAGTGGCTGGTACTGTTTGTTCTTTTCTATGTTTAGTGCTTCTTTCAGGAGCTCTTGTAAAGCAGGCCTGGTGGTGATGAAATCTCTGATCA
Source organism: Sapajus apella (assembly GCF_009761245.1). NCBI lineage: Eukaryota > Metazoa > Chordata > Mammalia > Primates > Cebidae > Sapajus > Sapajus apella. Next base: position 40,400,579 of record NW_022436941.1, read on the forward strand.
ATTGCTTGTTAATAAAGGATTGTATTTCTCCTTCACTTATGAAGCTTAGTTCCACTGGATATGAAATTCTAGGTTGAAAATTCATTTCTTTAAGGATGTTGAATATTGGCACCCACTCTCTTCTTGCTTGTAGGGTTCTGCCGAGAGATCCTCTGTGAGTCTGATTTGCAGATCTCTCTACCTTTCTCTCTGGCTGTCCTTAGCATTTTTTCCTTCATTTCATCTCTGGTGAATCTGACAATTATGTGCCTTGGGGTTGCTCTTCTTGAGGAATATCTTTGTGGTATTTCCCCGACTTGAATATTGGCCTGCCTTGCTAGGTTTGGGAAGTTCTCTTTGATAATATCCTGAAGAGTGTTTTCCAACTTGGATTCATTCTCTCCATCACATTCAGGTATACCTATCAAATGTAGATTAGGTCTTTTCACATAATCCCTTATGTCTTGGAGGCTTTGTTTATTTCTTTTCACTCTTTTTTCTCTAATCTTAACTTCTCGTTTTATTTCATTGAGTTGATCTTCAATCTCTGATATCCTTTCTTCTGCTTGGTTGATTCAGCTATTGAAACTTGTGTATGCTTCACAAAGTTCTCATGTTGTGTTTTTCAGCTCCATCAATTCATTTATATTCTTCTCTAAGCTGTTTATTCTCATTAGCATTTCATCAAATCTTTTTTCAATGTTCTTAGTTTCTTTGCACTAGGTTAGAATGTGTTCTTTCAGCTCAGAGAAGTTTATTACTACCCACTTTCTGAAGTTTGTTTCTGTCAATTCATCAGACTCATTCTCCATCCAGCCTTATTCCTTTGCTTGTGAGGAGTTGTGATCCCTTGGAGGAGGAGAGACATTCTGGTGTTGGGTGTTTTCATCCTTTTGCACTGGTTTCTTCCCATCTTTGTCGATTTATCCACCTGTGGTCTTTGTAGTTAACTTGCAATGGGGGTCTCTGAGTGGACATTCTTTTTGATGATGATGAACTTATTTCTTTCTGTTTTTTAGTTTTTCTACTAATAGTCAGGCCCCTCTGCTGTAGGACTGCTGGAGGTCCACTCCAGACCCTCCTTGCCTGGTGATCACCTGTGGGGGTGCAGAACAGTAGGGGTTGCTGTCTGTTTCTTCTTCTGTTATCTTTCTCCCAGAAGGATACCAGCCAGATGTCAGCCTGAGATCTCCTTTATGAGGTGTCTCTTTGGATATATGGGGGTCAGGGAGCTGCTTGAGGAGACTGTCTGTCCCTTACAGGAGCTCAGGTGCTGAGCTGTGAGCTCCATTGTTCCATTCAGGGCTGCTGGGCAAGTACATTTAAGTCTGCTGCAGTGGAAATCATAACCACCTTTTTCCCCAGGCACTCTCTTCTGGGAAGGTAGGGCTTTATTTATAAGTTCCTGATGTGTTGCTGCCTTTTTTCAGAGTTGCTATGTCTAGCAAGGAGGTAGCCAGTCACAGTCTGCAAGCAGAGGCGTTGCTGAGCTGCCATGAGCTCTGCCCAACTGCTGTGTGAACTTCCTTGTGGTATTGTTTATGGAGGCATAGTTAGAACTGCTTCATAATGGCGGTCTGCCTTAGTAATGGCAGACTGTCTCTGTAATGGCTTTCTGTCTCAGTAATGGTGGACTGCCTCAGTAATGGCAGGCTGCCTCAGTAGTGGTGGACTGCCTCGGTAATGGCTGACGCCCTTCTCCCCACAGAGCTGGACTGTCCTGGGTCCAGCTGTGCTTGCTGTGAAATTCTCAATCCAGAGCATTTCAGATTGCTGGTCTTTGTAGGGGTGAACCAGCCAAGCCAGATCACCTGGCTCCCTGTTTCAGCCCCCATTTTATCAGTTGAATGGGCGACTCTGTCTCCCAGGCATTCCAGGCACCAGTTGAAATGGCCACCCAGATTTGTGTGAGTTTTTATTCAGAGACCTGCTGCACCAGCTGAAACAGTCATGCTGGAGACATGTGACACTTTTCCGCCTGGGAATCTCCTGGTCTGTGGGCAGTAAAAACTCGTTTCAAAATGCGGTGATCACTTACCCTCTGCGTTCTTGCTGGGAACTGCCCTTCAAAGCTGTTCCTATTCAGCAATCATGGATCTGTTTCAGAATTTTTGTATTTTTAGCAGCGACAGTGTTTCTTCATGTTGGCCAGGCTGGTCTCAAACTCAAGAGCATTAATATTTCTTGGGAAAAGAGATACATGTGGCAGCAATATTTGAAATAAAAAGTATAAAGGATTTAAATAAAATAAAAACTAGCTTAAAGGGTAAATCAAATATATTTGAGAAAAAGCAGCATAAGAAAATTAATATGACACATAACCTGAGGTTATATGCATGTTGAATATTAATAACAATATGGACTCAACTTAGAGCTTGACAATGTTGCCATTTCTGAATGCTTACCCTAGACTAAAACCTTGACATGGATAAACCTATTTAGTTATTATATCAAGCCTTTGAAGGAGATCATACTATCATCACCTTATGAATAATGAAAGCCAATCTTCCATAGGTAGTTTGCGCATTTCCATTCAATAAGCAGGTGATTGATTAACTGTGCATCAATGGATGAATGGATAATGAAAATGTGGTAAATATACACAGTGAAACACCTTTCAGCCTCAAAATGAAGAATATTCTGTTATTTGCAATGTGGATAAACCTGGAGGTTATTACATCAAGTGAAATTTACCAGGAAGAGAAAGACAAATAATGAATTATCTCACTTATATGCAGAATCTAAAAAATTTCATAGAAGCAGAGAGTAAAATGGTGGTTACCAAAGCCTGTGTGGGTGATAGTGAATTGGGGAGGTGTTGATCAAAGGACACAAAATTTCACTTGGCAAGTAAAGTAACATTCTAGAGATTTATTGAACATCGTATTGGCTATTGTGAATAACAATATATTGTATACTTTACAATTGCTAACAGGGTAGATTTGAAGTGTTCCCACCATAAAAATGATAAGTATATGGTATAACTAAGATGTTAAGAAGCTTGTATTTAGTCATTTCACAATATATACACTATATATACACATGTCAAAATATATATATTGTATACCCCATAAACCTATACAATGTTTACTTATCAATTAAAAATAATAAATACAAAAGTAAGATGAAAAAGCCTTGGTGTGCTGGTTCCAACCAGCAAGATCTCCTGATCTCCTTCCCCAACCAGCTGGTGGGTGTGCCTGTTCTGCTTTCTTCTGAGGTATGCTAAATCTTCTTGTGGTTGGGAACTTTCATCTTCTAGATCGAGGAAACATTTGAAATGCCATACAAAACTTCATTATTTATATTCTCATTTCTATTAGATCTTTATAATGATTCCTTATTGAACTTAAATGACACAGGACTGATTGAAATAGAACATTTAATTGTTTTGCTTGTCTAACTCTTTCAACCCTAATTAAATATTGTTGTTCAGAGAAAAAAGATGAAGTGGTTTAGCTGAGATTTATATCCAGGCTCCTGACTTCACACTAAGAAAATCTACGAACATGTAAAAAGTTTAATCTTTACTAAGTGTGTGTGTGTGTGTGTGTGTGTGTGTGTGTGTGTGTGTGTGTGATTTTATATGAAAATGTATATTATGTGTAAGACAAAAGTAAAGGCATATAGAAAAAGATACACAAATTCTTTTGTCAAATATTTACATAAAATATATTATCTAATCATATCAGTGACCATCAAAGAAATGATCAGATTTGCTCTGTAATGTGAGACAAAAATATTGTGAAATGATAAATGTTAATATGGCACATAACCTGAGGATGTATATCAATATAAACTTATATTAATCACTTAAGGAAAACTCAATTGGTTATCATTTCTGTGGCTATGTTGAGTATTAATAACAGGATGGACTCTACAGGGTATCAAATAAAAGCTTACTGTTTCACTTTTAGGAAAGCATGACAATGACTTGAATAATTTTTTTACAGAAAGAATTAAAGTATTGATGTGGGTTAAACTACTATAGTAGACACGAGGGCCAATAAAACCGCAACAATTTACTAGCTATGTGTGAATAGGGATTGATTTAAATAAAATGTCAATATATCATAACATTTCTTATATTCTACTTCAGTAGTAAAAATAGGAAAGAATTGTGAATGAAGTTTTTGTATCCACAGTAAGAGATTCATAATGTGCTTACTTTAGAATAATATTCTATGAAATGTACTTAAAAAGAGTTATTTTGAAAATGCCACCATACTTTCTTTCTCAAGTCAACATATTCAAAGGCTCAGGAATAATCATAGTTTTTATCTCTTCAAAATAAGTTATTTGCTGTTCCATTTTAGCAATCATTCAGTCTTTTCTATAACAGCAATCAATGAGGTTTTCACTTGGAAATGTAAATAAGACAGAGCAGCAGAAAAAAAGCTCTAGTTGAGGTAACAATTAAGCTATGATATTACAGTACCTATTCCTTTATAATTTTCTTTGTCACCAAATCTTACCATATCATTGTGTACTAATGTATAATGATCAATTTTATATATCTTCTCCATACCTTGTAATTACATATTTCTTTAATTGTTTCTGTAATATAACACAACTCAAAAACTGTATTCTGTTTCTTTTTTATTTAATTTTTATCTACTGTTGTGTAATCCAAATCAATCCATTCTATCGTTATCCACCCTTATTCCATCTATATATTGATATTTTAAATCTCATATTATTTCTTCAAATAAAATATTGTATGAATAAACCTAGTGGCTTAGTCCATTTTTGTGGTGCTGTAAAAGAATACCTACGGCTGCATAATTTATTTAAAAAAGAGTATTATTTGGCTCATGGTTCTGCAGGCTGTACAAGAAGCATGGCACCATCATGTACATGTGTGAGGGCCTCCAACTACTTCCACTCATGGCTGAAGATACAGGGGAGCAGTGTGTGCAAAAACCACATTACGAGACAAGAAGCAAGAGAGAGTGAGGAAAATGCCAGGCCCTTTTTAATGACTAGCTCTCCTGTGAACTAACAGAGTGAAAACTCATTCATCACCATGAGAATGGCACCAAGGCATTCATGAGGGATCTAACCCCATGACACAAACGCCTCCCATTAGGCATCACCTCAAACACTGATGATTAATTTTTAAGATGAGATTTGAAGGGGCAAAATATCCTAACTATAGCACAAAGCAAAGCCATGTTTCCTTTCAGTGGAGTGATATATTTACATCTGCATTCTAAGCATTTCTTTCACATCAGTCTATACACTCTTTTATTCCATGCAGACATTTCAATGCTATTTTTTAAATCTGGTAATTCTGAATAATAAACCATAAGTTTTACAGTAAATTTCAAAAATTAGAGTCACATAAATATTCATACTTAAAATTTTCTTGGTATTTGCAAATGTTCCAATTATTCTTTAGACCTTGTACTTTGACATGGACATGAGCAGAAGCTTATGTATATGGTGTTATTTCGTTTACATATTTTATTGTAAGATAATCAGATGACCATGACATGATTTTAAGAAATTGTAGGTCTTATTTCACATTGTTTTCCTTCACTGAGTCTCACTTCTTTGCCTTTTCATTTAGTTTAGCATTATATTTTAATGGCTACAGAGAAAAAAAAAAAAAAAAAAAAAAAAAGAGAGAAAAAGAAAGAAAGAAAGAGAAAACACGGAATATAAATGACTGTTACTCTTTTATATTTCTGTATGCATGCATTTTTTTATTTGAAGTTGAATTATCTGGTTATTTTTAAATTATATTTTAAATTGTTAACATTTTATAGCAGAATGTATGATTCTTGAGCAGAAAGCTAAACATAAACTCTCTTTATAAAGAATATAATCAGGATATATAACATCCAGATTTGGAACAATTTGTTTCACCCAATAATCCTAAAATTTTAAGTTAAAAATTTTAAAAAGAACCTACATACTTATGATATTGTATGTATGAAGCATGACCATTAAAGAGTTTCTAAATCTCCTGGATAATTTAAGAAATATTATTTTTGCATATACAGTTTAATAGGGGAGTTCTATTAATGTTCAGAAATTCTATGAAAGCCAGAGATAAAGTAAGAACATTTTAATTTCCATTTTTATTCCATCTTTTCTGAAACAGTGTTAAGGAAAGGTGCCTCCAAGACACACTGAGATACAGAAAGAAAATTCTGACAACAGTTAATCTAATCTAACAACATTGTTTGATAAGGCCTATCTTATCTCTCTGTTTTAGCAATCGTATTCATTATGCTGTTCTGACTGATAAAAAAGAAATGCTTTGCCTTCCAGAATTTACAGTCCACTGAAGTCAACAGAAATAGAAAGCAGATTTATACTTACTCTTCTTGTTAGAAAAATATTGTCTTCAAAACTTTTAAAACTGTCTCATTTTAAGATACAATCATTAATTCTTAAACCTTATGTTTAGTTCAGGCATTAAATACCTTGAGTTATGTTTAAGTATATAATGTTTCGAAAGATAAATTGAGTTCAAGACCAGGCTGGCCAACATGATGAAACCCGTCCCTACCAAAAATACAAAAATTAGCTCAGCATCATGACACACACCTGTAATCCCCAGCTACTGGAGAGGCTGAGGCAGGAGAATCGCTTGAACCCCAGAGGCAGAGGTTGCAGTGAGCCAAGATCCCACATCAGTAGTAAAAATAGGAAATAATTGTGAATGAATTTTTGTATGCACAATAAGAGTTTTATAATGTGATTCACGAATCTCCACTGCACTCCAGCCTAGGTGTCAAGAGCAAAACTCCATCTCGAAAAAAAAAAAAAAGTAAATAAAGAGTTTATAAAGAGTTTGCTACTCCTCATAACAGTAACCAAACAATCGGGGCCCTATCTATCAAGGATCAGAGATAGGTGAGAGAAAGGTGGATCATGAATTAGTTATAAAGCACTGAGTAGCCATTCAAAACCATACTGTTGTAGAAAACATTAAACTTTAGAACATTTGTAGAATAACAGAAACTCTCTGGGTGCCTTCTGACATTTTAAAAAGAAGCCTAAATTGATAGTCCTCTAGTCACGTCTGTCTCAAATTCCTCTATGTTTAGCACATCCTTCTGCTGTCCTTTGGTGACTAAGACTTCTTCTGAATTTGCAAATAAGGCCTAGGATTCCATCTTTAAAATTTGTGTGTAGAGACTATTTTCCATGCATAAACAGAGATTGCTCATTGAATAATTCATTTATTCATTCAGTTATTCACTCATTTATTCATTTGTTAGAAGATTTAAGAACCTATTATACTTTTACTCCTAATCATGTACCAGTGAAAATTACATTAAGTATTCCAGATTTTGAATGGTCTTTTTGCTACATGGCATAACCATTCTGTGTAATGCATCTGGAATTTAAAAACTGCACAAATTATTCAACTTTAAATTACTTCGAAATGGTACTTTAATTTCTCAAGTTTCAACATTAGATGACAGGATTATCAGAGTATACTCAGGGAGAAAAGAAAAAAAGTTACAGACTTCCAGAAAAATGAAAGAATAGTGTGTTTATCCTCTCAACTGAAAGACCAAAAACAATGAATAAGGCATATGAAACACATAAGGCTCACAAGACATTGGCAATCATAAAGAAAAATGATCCTTGACTGATAAAAAGCAAGTGAAGAGAGCCTTTGATTTCTCCATCTTACTGCCTGAGGAGAGTTCCCAGGTCATGGTGCAGAGATGCAGGACTTGGAGTTGAGGAGAAGCAGCTGAGAGTCCTGGACGACCAAGTAACTCTAGTTAGCACGATAGAATCCGGGAGAAGAAAAGGCTAGAATTTTTTAAAATAATTCAGATAACTCACGGTTCATTTCATGTGTTCAACTGAGTACTGATCAGCACATATTCCTGAGTTAAATGCCTAAAGCCAGGGAAAGAACCACCCAAAATGATTAGTGGTAAAAGTACTCAGGGTTTGTCTAGACTGTGGAATTGTACCTATTTATACAACAAAACTGTGAAGTTGCAAGATTCACAAGACACAAGGTAAAGTTTACAGAAATGACTTGTCTCAGGGGAGTAGTATAATTAGCCGTAGAAATAGCGCTGTTATCATATTGTGTAACATATACTAATAAAGAGATTCAAAAGTATCAAAATATTTTCAAGTTACTTTACTGAGTCCTAGGGAGGAGGGGATATTTCAAGAATATAGGAACAGAAAAGTTTTCATTATAATAATACAATAAAATTACAATTCACACATTAGAATTAGCAGAAAAGAAAATTAAACACATATAACTGCATTTGAAAGCTAAGTAGAGACTTGTATTTAACAAAAGCAAATTAAACTTCTGGAGATAAAAAATATGTGTAAAACAAAAAATACAAAAGATATGGTTAATAACATATTAAATACTGCAAAAGAAAAAATTAGTCAACTTGAACATACAGCATTAGAAATGATCCTCAATGAAACATGGGGCAAAAAAGGTGCAAGAGAACAAGGATAAGAAGAAGAAGGAGGAGGAGCAGAATAAGAGAAAAAAGAAGCAATATTGAGAAAAGAGAGCATCAGTGAATTGTGCAACAACTTCATGCCGTCTAATATATGTGTAATTGTAGTATCCAGAGGAAAAGGTAAAAAGGTAGATGGAAAACATAATTTAAGAAATAATGGGCCGAGAACAGTGGCTCATGCCTGTAATCTCAGCATTTTGAGAAGCCAAAGTGGGATGATTGCTTGAACTCTGGTCTTCAAAATCAGTTTGGGCAACATGGCGAAACCTGATCTTTACAAAAAATTCAAAAATTAACTAGGCATGTTTGCAGTGATGCATGCTTTAGTCCTAGCTATTTAGGAGGTTGGAATGGCAGGATTGCTTGAGCCCAGGGAGGTCAGTGCTGCAGTGAGCTGTGATCATGCCACTGCACTCCAGCTTGGGTGACAGAGAGAGACAATGACTCAAAAAATTTAAAAAAAAAAAAAAAAAAAAAGAGAAAAAAAAAAAAAACCAAAACAAACCAAATAATGACTAACATTTTTACAAATTAGTAAAAATACAAGCCCCAAAACTCAAGAAATGCAATGAGTTCCAAGCAAGGAAACATGAAAAAAGTATACCAAAGCAACCTATAACCAAATTATTAAAAAGCAGTGATAAGAGGGTCCTAAAACAGATAGCAAAGGTGTGTTTTTATCTTTGAAAAATTAAAATATCAAAAAATACAGGATTTCTTATTGAGAAAATGTGAGTAAAATGACAGAGCAACAGTTTTAATGAAAGAAAAGAATAACTGTCAATCAAAAAGAAAAAAAATTAATTCAGAATTCCATACCCAGTAAAAATATGAAAGAATCCATCAAAAGCAGACCAGAACTAAAACTACAAGAAATGTTAAAGGGAGCTCATCAGGCAGAAAAAAACGTTATGTAAATTAGATATATGAGTTTACTAAAAGGAATGATAAGCATCAGAAGTTGTGACTGTATGAGTAAATATATATTTTATTTTCATCTAATCTTTTCTTTGAGATGGAGTTTTACTCTTGTTACCCAGCCTGGAGTGCAATGGCGCTCTCTCAGCTCACCACAACCTCCGCCTCCTGGGTTCAAGCAATTTTCCTGCCTCAGGCTCCCAAGTAGCTGGGACTACAGGTGTGTGCCACCATGCCCAGCTAATTTTTGTATTTTTAGTAGAGACGGGGTTTCACCATGTTGACCAGGATAGTCCCAATCTCTTGACCCCGTAATCCGCCCCCCTCGGCCTCCCAAAGTGCTGGGATTGTAGGCAGGAGCCACGGTGCCCAGCCTATCTAATCTCTTAAAGGATAGTTGATTATTCAAACAAAACCTATGAAATAAGGTGAAACTTTATAACATGTGAAATTAAAATATGTTATAATAAGAGCACAAATAACTAAAGAAATAAATAAGATTATGTTATTTTAAGGTTCTTTGACTATACATGAAGAAGTATAATTTTACTCTTGGGTAGAATGGAATTAAAGATATTCTTTCACAAAAAAAACAAAGCAACCATTAGAATGACAAAAAGAGATTAACAGATGATACACAAGCACACACAAAAAAACCCATGATATATAAAAAATAATCAAAATAAAGTCATGGAAAGAGAAAAGGGGCAACAAAGAAAACATGAGTTAAAAATAATTGGCAAGATAACCGACTGAAACCTAACCATGGGAATGTAAATACTCCAAACATACTAATTAAAAGACAGAGATTGTAAGAATTAATAAACACTAAGGTCATCAATTTGCTGCTTAGAATAATTACACATTATAATTAAAGGCACAAATGGTTAAAAGTAAAGAAAAATAAAATTATATATTATGCTAGCAACAAGAGAAAGTCATAGTGATCAATAGTAAAATATAGAGCAAAGAATATTACTAGGAATAAAGAAAGTCTTCTTATGATGATAAAGAATAAAGAAATGTACTTCATAATAATGAAAGATCTGTTCATGAGGAGGATAAGACAATTCTAGATGTTTATGGTCTAATAACAGGTGGATAGCAGATAGACAGACATGACAATCCTAAATATTTACACTCTAATAAGAGATGGATAGAATTGCCAGATGAACGTGCTCATCTTAATAACTCAATGAAAAATAAGAAAAAAGATCAGTAAGGATATGGAAGATTTACACATCACTATTACTCATCTTACTTAACAGTATAGAACTTACTGCAAACCACCAGAATGCATTCTTTTAAAGTATATGAGGAGCTTGTGCAGAGATAGATTACATCCAAGACCTCAGAACAAGTCTCAATAAATATAGAGTGGCTCAGGTCACAAAAATTATCTTCTCTGATCAGCATGAAATTAAATTATAAATAAGTAACAAAAATATATCTAAAAATTCCTACATTATAGGAATTAAATAACATGAATCAAATCTCAGTAAACCATGAACTAAAAAGAGGTTAAAATTATTAAAGTATTTTAATTAAATTAAAATGGAAATGTGAAGTTCTAAATTGGTAGTAGTATATAGTCCCAGCTACTGGGGGCGGGGCTGAGGCAGGAGAATTACTTGAAACCAGGAGACGGAGGCTGCAGTGAGCTGAGATTGCACTATTGCACTCCAGCCTGGGTGACAGAGCAAGACTCCATTTTAAACAACAAACAAAAAAAGCCTACTGAGATTTGATAATCATTGCTTTCAGCCTATTAGAATATCTAAAATTAAATATATATATATATATATATATATATGACTATACCAAATGTTAACAAAGATTTTAAGGAAATAGACATTTCATACAATGCAAGTGAGAATGGAAAAAGTACATCAACTTAGCAACCAATTGTATTGGCTTCTTAAAAGTTAAGAATACACTTTTTATTTACCTAGGCATTTCATTCCTAGGTATTTTTCCAAGAAAAACTAAAATGAAAGCACACTTCCATATAAAGCCTGTTTAAGGATATTTATAGCAAATGCCCAACCATAGGTGAATGAGTAAACTAATTGTGGCCTATCCATACAGTAGGAAATTACGCAACATTGATAAGGAATGAACTACTGATAGACACCAACAACATGGCTTAATATCAACATAATACACTGCCTGAAAAAATGTCAGGCGAAAAATAGTATACACTGTATGTTTCTATTTAGATAAAGTGTTAGAAAATCCAGACTAATCTGGGTTTTATTAGCAGCAAGTATTGTAATCAAGGTCTAATCAATTTAATTTTAGATTCAGTAAGCTTGTGATACACAAAAGACCTCTGCAGTGTGATGTTCCTTTAGAAATTTAGGTCTGTGTCTTAGAAATGAGCACTTTATTTTTTAAATTGTACTTTAGCTTCTGGGGTACATGTGCAGATCATGCAGGATCGTTGCATAGGTACGCACATGGCAATGTGGTTTACTGCCTCCATCCCCCGTCACCTACTTCTGGCATTTCTCCCCATGTTATCCCTCCCCGACCTCCCCCCTGCCTGCTGACACTCCCTTGGCTCCCCCAACAGACCCGAGTGTGTGATGCTCCTCTCCCTATGTCCCTGTGTTCTCATTGTTCAACACCCTCCTTTGAGTGAGAACATACGGTGTTTGATTTTCTGTTCTTGTGTCAGTTTGCTGAGAATGATGGTTTCCAGATTCATCCATGTCCCTGTAAGCATTTTTTTTTCTGGAGTTTATATTTTTTCAAGTTAATTATATAGATGCCAGCTATACAATTTCATTTATGGAAAAATGCAACTGCTCTATAAGAATGTGTAGAACAAAAATTATTTCCTAGGAATAGGTAGGGCAGTGACAGGTAGATGTGGGGAGTGATAACAAAGTGGTACAGAAAGCTTGGTTGAAAAACTTTCTAAGAAACATTTGGGAAGGATGCAGTGGTTTACAACTGTAATCCCAGCACTTTGAGGGGCCAAGGTGGGAGGATTGCTTGAGGCCAGGAGTTCAAGCCTGCCCTGTACAAACTAGCAAGACCATGAGACTTTGTCTCTGCAAAAACAAGCAAGAAACAGCCTGCCCTGGTTGCACAATGCATGTGACTATAATCCCAGTTACTCCGGCGGCTGAAGCAGAGGATTCCTAGAGCCCAAGAGTTAGAGGTTACAGTGAGCTATGATTGCACCACTGCATTCCAGCATGGGCAACAGAGAAAGATACTGTCAGGAAGAAGAAAAAGCAGAAGCAGAGGAAGCAGAAGGAGAAGGAGGAGGAGGAAGAGAAGGAGAAGAAAGGAGGACAAGGAGGAGGAGGAGGAGAAGGAAAAGGAGGAGGAGGAGAAGGAGAAGGAAAAAAAGGAAAAGACACATTTGAGCTAAATACCCAAGATTAGAAAGAGGAGGAGGTTCATTCTGACTAAGCATGACATCAGTGAAAAAGTAAGACGGTGGTTAGAGAGGAAGGAAATAACATTTTATGTGAGAAATGCATGCTTTAGAATTCATACAGATACAAGGCTTGCTTTATCTGTACAAGGATAGATATACATGCTTATTAGCTAAAAATACTAATGCTGTTTCAATTAGTGAAATTCCTCAAGTTATTTCTAGACTTACATGATACTTGAGATTTATTTTAGTATTTACATGTTTTAATGTTGTGTTTGTTCACGTTTCCTATTTGGATGTATTTCCATTCCTAGCAATTGTGCATAACCTGAATTTTATCTAGAAAGAAATAAGTAGACCATAAAAGTCTAAAAATAGAGACTGACATGATTAGGTTTGATGTTTCTATATCAGCACAGTGAAAGATTCCAGGAAACAAAGTAGGATTTAGGGAAATTAGCAAGAAGATTGTTGCTATAATACAGATGAGAAATGGTGAATGCATTGATAGAGCATATTGGGAAGATTTTTGTAAATTCAATATATTTTTTAAAAAGGATCTATGTGACCATTGCAAAAAGAGGAAAATAAGAGTAAAATCCATGATTCTGGCTTGGGGAAACTTCTAGACCCTAGACAATGCCTCCTGCAGGTGGTCAATAAATATTGAAAGAGTTGATGTAGCCATTCACTTTATTGGTGAACCAAGAAAGAGCAGCAAGCACAGAAATGAAGGTATAATCAATTTAATTTTAGATTCAGTAAGCTTGTGATACACAAAAGACCTCTGCAGTGTGATGTTCATTTAGAAATTTAGGTCCATGTCTTAGAAATGAACATTTTTTTCTGGAGTTTATATTTTTTGTAATTAATTATATTGATGTCAAATATAAAATTTCATTCATGGAAAAATGCAAGTACTCTATAAGAATCTGTAGAATGAAACAAAATGAGTTGAGGAAAAAGCAATATGGAACAACATTTTAAAATGTGGAGAGAAAAAAGAAAGCAGTAAGAAATTCACACTTTAACAATACTCATATAACTTCAGAAATATCTTCCTCTCTTTTTCCGTACTTCTATCCCTCCTTCCCTCATGGATTCCTTGCTCTTTTTCTTTCTTTCCTTTTCTTTTTTCCCTAATTCAAGATCAAGTGTCTAAAAGACAACATCTTAAACATTGGGGGTATCTACATATTAATTAATTAATTGATGCCCCTTTTGCATACTTATTTAGCAAATATTTGTTAACTTGCATCTTCCATGCTCTCTTATAGAAAGTATAGATAGAGCATCAAATAGCACAAACATCTTCCATGCTCTTGAAGGGCTTACTGTATGAGGAATATGAAAATAAGTAAAAAATAACTAAAAGAGATATGAATGGTATATATGTATATATATATATGTGTGTGTGTGTGTGTGTGTGTGTGTGTATATATATATACACACGCATACATACAAGTACATATATGTAAGTATTAGGTTGGTACAAAAGACACTGCGATTTTTGCATTGTTGGGATTTGCTGTTTGATACTGGAACACATTCTGAAATAAATGTGGTTCTGTTAGACATCATTTTAATGGACATTTCGTGCATTATTTTTTCTGCTAGTGACTTATTATTTATTTTATGTTCATTTTAGACTATGGAAATGATGTTAGACAAAAAGCAAATTTGAGTAATTTTCTTATTTGAGTTCAAAATGGTTCACAAAGCAGCGGAGAAAATCCACATCAACAAGGCACAAATTTGACCCAGGAACTGCTAACAAACATACAATGTAGTGACAGTTTAAGAAGTTTTGCAAAGGAGACGTGAGCCTTGAAGATGAGGAACATAGTGACTGACCATCAGAAGTTGACAATGACCAACTGAGAACAATAATCAATTCCGATCATCTTACAACGGCAAGAGGAATTGCCAAAAAACTCAACGTCATTGGGCATTTGAAGCAAACTGGAAAGGTGAAAAAGCTCAATATGTGGATGCCTCATGAGCTGACCCAAATTTTTTTTTAAAAAATTATAGTTTTGAAGTGTTGGCTTCTCTTATTCTACACAATAAAAATGAAACATTTCTTGACTGGATTGTGGCATGCGATGAGTACTGGATTTCATGCTACAACCTGCAACGAACATAGCTCAGTGCTTGGACCAAGAAAAAGCTCCAAAGCACTTCCCAAAATCAAACTTTCACCAAATGCAGGTCATGGTCACTGTTTGATGGTCTGCTGCCAGTCTGATCCACTGCAACTTTCTAAATCCTGGTGAAACCAATACATCTGAGAAGTACGCTCAGCAAATCCATGAGATGCACCAAAAACTGCAATGCCTGCAGCTGTCGCTGGTCAACAGAAAGGGCCTAATTCTTCTCAACAACACCTGACTGCACATTGCACAACCAATCCTTCAAAAGTTGAATGAAATGGGCTATGAGATTTGGCCTCATTTCCCATATTCAGCTGACCTCTTGCCAGCCGATGACCACTACTTCAAAACATCTTGACAACTTTCTGCAGGGAAAACATGCCCACAACCAGCAAGATGCAGAAAATGTTTTCCAAGTGTTCATAGAATCCCAAAACATGACCTTTTACACAAAGGAATAAACAAACATATTTCTCATTGGCAAAAATGTGCTGATTGTAATGGTTCCCATTTTGATTAATTAAAATGTGTTTCAGCCTAGTTACAATGATTTGAAATTCACAATTATTTTAGATAGGATCAATTACTTTTGATTTATTTTGAATCTAAAGTATATTTAAATAGTTGTATATGTACATATAGACACACAAATATACGTACACACATCAATGTATATGCAACAGATATTTAAAGAATTTTAAATCCTTTGAGAACTTTCTTTTGAATGGCATAAAATATGTCAAATTGTCAAACATTATTTAGAAAAATTTGGAAAGATCTAATGTATTTTTCTGTACACTACATAGTATGATGTACTTGAAAGAATGTGCACTTTGAGATTAGACCAAACTTGCATTTGGTTCTTTGCTTAACATGTATTAGCTGTATAAACTTGGGTAAGTTTAATAACCTCTCTAAACTTCATTTGGTCATCACATAAACACAGACTACTAAAATGCACCAAAAAGAATATTGTGACAGGAGAATGATTTAATATATGGGAAAGCTAAAACTGCCAAGATGATATATAATTCACTGTAATAAATGCTTCTTTCTCCTCAAATAGCTTATTACTGTATAAATTCAAATTATTCCCATATAATTATATCAGTCGCTAATTACAATCTTTAGGTAGATAGGTGCAATAATGAATGATTATGTCATTCTCTGACATCTCTCATTTTTTCCTGTTAGGTACAATTACATTTCCTTAGAAATAAAGTATTTTATAGTTCAATGGCCTGTTTTAAGAAAATAGCTCCATAACTATTGCTATTAAAAGTGTTAGAATATTTTTTCAATTTTTCTGTTGTTCTTTAGAACTTCATATAATTTCTCTTGACCAGGCAAAGAAAGTTTGAATAACCCATTTCTATAGTATGAAGTTTCAGTAAAGGATTAGTTTGTAATTTGATTGCTCTTTGATCTTTATCTTTAAAGTAAATCCAATAGTATATATGATACGGAATCTAAGATTCTTGTTTTGTAATCCTCAGTGCATTTTCTGAAAACTAAATTTTTTTTAAGATCAAGTTTTCTCTATATTAAGGCAGTATATTTTAGTGATAGAAGATGTCTACTGACTGGAGTTTTATTTATTTTTTCCTCCAAAGTGTAACTTATGCCATACTAATCAGGGGTTGTCTGCCCTTATTTAAGTCTCCCCTTGATGACAGAAATTAATCTCACTAAAACTGATTTGTATGTATGGAAATACAGATATTTGAAGATATCCATATATGTGGGTATATACATACATATATAGAGAAAGCAAGCGAGAGACAGAGAGATCCTCTATTGCTATGACCTTAAAAAAAAAAAAGATTAAACTAGCATATTTTTTTTTCTAAATAGCATGCAGTTTAATACACAGTATGCCACTAATTTTGGAGCAAAATCAAACGATTTTAAATGTACATTTCAGTTTAAATATGCCTCTGTTTTGTATTAATGATAAAATATTAAAATATATCCTAAAATAAAATAATAAAATATTCTTGTGACTTTATAATTATCAGTATTCATAAATGGGTGGTATCTTCATTCTTACCCTGTACATGCTGTAATTTTATTTAACGGTTGATATTACATGTCATAGTTAAGCATTAAATTTTTTATAAGATTATATATATGTGATATTTCTCTATATGCATATTTTAAGATACATATCTTGAAAATCTGTGAGTAGTTGAATAATCTAATATCTGTTAAGTATTATTTGTCAAAAGTATGCTAACATCTAAAATCATATTAAAATTTTAAAAATAGAATATAACATGTGCTGTGTGCTAATTTTAATGAAATCACCTTTGGGAACTTTATATTATCCATTTAATGCTAATTAAATGTTATAAAAGTATGAATGAATTTGTTACACAACTTGCTTAAATTAAAATATCTTAAATGCATGAACAGGAATTCAAATGTGAGTGAGTCTGATCAAAAGTACAACACAATATTATCTTCATAAAGCAAATCACTTAAAATAGAAGTAGCTATATTTCGTAGAGTTACAGACTGTTGTGGAGCTGTAGACTTTTCTTATTTTTTACCTCTAGACCAAGAGTGTAAAAGCCCATGTGACTAGGTCAATCCTGTTTGAATAACATTTCTTTTAATTAACTTCAACTAATTAGTACTCCCACTTATGTAAAATTCCTTTTGCCATCACAAGTCATTATAGTTGTATATCTTACCCATACTCCAGGGCAAGAGGAAGGTCACTGGCATCATGTTACAATCTCTGGCTCTAATAACTTCATTCTGGCTCTAATAACTTCATTCTCATTCTGAATTCTCTTAAATAAGTTTAAATTATAGATTTTTGCAATTTCACATTTATTTGAAAAGAATTACAACATAATAATTTTTATTCTTTTATTATCCTACTGTGCTTTTCACCATTCAGTTTTGGTTGAATACAGAGGCTATATGCTTCAGATAAAGATCATCTGGACAGGAGAGTGACACATGTTTCATGACATTTCAAGAAAGTTCTGTCAGGGATTATGGATGATACATCTTCAAATGTTAAATGTTCACAAGGAGATTAGAAAGGAATTCTCTAGGATAAGATTTATTTATTTTCAAATGGATTTATCAAGTTTCTCTTGATTGGCTAATTTTGGAATTGTTTGAAAAGAAGCCAGAATGAAATGAGATTTTAAGAGTCGCATAGTTGTGAGGTTCCTCTTGAAAGAGACATAAGTCAGCTACAATAAGCAGTTTTGAACAAAGCTTCTGGTAGTACATTTTTATATCACTTGTATGTAACCACTTGGCTACCTAAATTTTATAAAATCTCTAATGTTGCATAAAAACTGGATTGATATATGTTTTTCATTAGAATTCCTTAGGAAGTCAGAAATCCATTGAAGGTAAAAAATCAAAATATTTTCATAAACTTTCAGGTAGTACTTTCTTCATACTAAAATAATTTTTCTGTCCTTAAGTCAACAGGACTATTCTTTTTCTAACTTTAAGTCATGAAGGACTTGGAAAAAACCTGTTAGCAAAAACATCCAGTGCCTTGGTTTACTCAGTGTAGAATTAGAGAAGAGAATTGGTAAAGATACTTAGAAAATACATAAAAGAACCTAGAAGAGTATAGCTAAAGGAAACAAGGAAAATCTGAGAAAATTTTGTATTTTTCTTATGTAGATCTTCAGTTACTGGTTGACTTTGAAGAAGTTAAGAACACGACAGGTATATGTTCTAGCCTCAATTATCATAAAAGAAAGAAAATGAGTCAACAGTAATGGAAAGTTAGAAAAAAAAAACCTTCCCTATAACCATATAAACAATTGCCATCATGTTATTCTCAAGTAGTAAAAAGATTCAGTAGACTACCCATTAAGTTGGGTAAAATGATCATGGCATGAGTTAATGAGTTTATGCTATTGCAATTTGTATTTCTATTCTATAATTTATACTACAATTAGATCAATTTTCACATTTCTCACATATTTAAATATATTGAAACTCATTAGCGATATTGCCTGACTCGATATACATTAATTTTTCCCAATTGGATATTTAAATTTTTTTTCATAAAGAATGCATGAATCCTTTAAAATATAAACTCATTATTTATTCATTAAGACTATCAAATTTCCTTCCCATTCTTGCTTTGTATACAGCCTCCTTTTACTCTTCTGGCTGGCAAAACCAAAAGTGGTGCAGGATTTTTCAGTAAAGCAAAGATAGAGGGAATCAGATGCTTATCCATAAACAACCAAGAGAAACAAGCTGCTTATGCAGAAATACATTGCAGAGTCAATTTTCAGTCAAGCAGAACTGAGACAAAGCAGCCAGGTATGGCAGAGCTCCCACTGAGGTGGTCCTATTTTAAGCAGAGCCCAGAGCTTGTGAATAGAGTCCATTATTTCTTCCTGTTTTAATTCAATAGAAAGTGAACAAAGCAGATTCCAATTCCATCAGCAAATTAGTTAGAGCTGAACAGAATGGATTTTGTACTGGCAACATAGGAGAGAGCAGGCAAATGGAATCTGGGAGAAAGCGATAGAAAAAAAGAGAGCCAAATTCCTTTAAATTTTATTTTATTTTAATCTCCCATTTGACTAAAATAGATTTCAAAGTCTTTCAAAGTGTCCAATTTAGACATTCTAAGACTAATTTGAAATTTTGCAGAAGCATGAAAGGTAGCAGTTCAAATTGTAAATCCAAGCAGAAACAATATTTTATAAAAAGTGCAGGTTACCTAAATTCTAGCTCCTAATATATTGTATAGCTGCCTAAACTATGTGTCAAAAATATTTCTATTTTCTAAATTCCATTTCACTTTACAAATTATTTTTACAGAATTTTTAAAACAAATTACATTCCTTCCCAAATTAGTGTGTGTGTATTCTTTGGAAGTTTTTTGGTATTTCTCTGTAGTTACATCTTGAAATATTTTCCAAATTTAACACGATCATGTAAATATGTCTTTTATAATTGGTTTAAATTTCATTGAATTACAACCACATTTTAAAAATTATATCATTTAGATTTCAGAAAGTTTGAATATACCCTTAAAGGTGGCGATTGGGTAGGCCCAGTGGCTCACACCTGTAATCCCAGACTTTGGAAAGCCAAAGTGCACAGATCACAAGGTCAGGAGTTCCAGAACAGCCTGACCAATATAGTGAAATCCTGTCTCTGCTACAAACCTGACAAAAACAAGCAATGGGGAAAGGATTCCCTGTTTAATAAATGGTGTTGGGAAAACTGGCTAGCCATGTGCAGAAAGCAGAAACTGGACCCCTTCCTGACAACTTACACTAAAATTAACTCCAGTTGAATTAAAGACTTAAACATAAGACCTAACACCATAAAAACCCTAGAAGAAAATCTAGGCAAAACCATTCAGGACATAGGTGTAGGCAAGGACTTCATGACCAAAACAACAAAAGCACTGGCAACAAAAGCCAAAATAGACAAATGGGACCTAATCAAACTCCACAGCTTCTGCACGGCAAAAGAAACAGTCATTAGAGTGAATTGGCAACCAACAGAATGGGAAAAAATTTTTGCAGTCTACCCATCTGACAAAGGGCTAATATCCAGAATTTACAAAGAACTAAAACAGATTTACAAGAAAAAAACAAACAAGCCCATTCCAAAGTCGGCAAAGGATATGAACAGACACTTTACTAAAGAAGACATACATGAGGCCAACAAACATATGAAAACATGCTCATCATCACTGGTCATTAGAGAAATGCAAATCAAAACTACATTGAGATACCATCTCACACCAATTAGAATGGTGATTGTTAAAAAATCTGGAGACAACGGATGCTGGAGAGGATGTGGAGAAATAGGAACACTTTTATACTGTTGGTGGGAGTAAATTAGTTCAACCATTGTGGAAGACAGTGTGGTGATTCCTCAAGGACCTAGAAATAGAAATTCCATTTGACCCAGCAATACCATTACTGGGTATATATCCAAAGGATTATAAATTGTTCTACTATAAGGACACATGCACACGAATGTTCATTTTGGCACAGTTTACAATAGCAAAGACCTGGAACCAACCCAAATGCCCATCGATGATAGACTGGACAGAGAAAATGTGGCACATATACATCATGGAATATTATGCAGCCATCAAAAATGATGAGTTTCTGTCCTTTGTAGGAACATGAATGAACCTGGAAACCATCATTCTCAGCAAACTGACAGAAGAACAGAAAATCAAACACTGCATGCTCTTACTCATAGGCAGGTGTTGAACAATGAGAACACATGGACACAGGGAGGGGAGCATCACACACTGGGGTCTGTTGGGGGGAAATAGGGGAGGGACAGCAGAGGGTGGGGAGTTGGGTAGAGATAGCATGGGAAGAAATACCAGGTATAGGTGATGGGGAGGAAGGCAACAATTCACGCTACCATGTGTGTACCTATGCAACAATCTTGCATGTTCTTCACATGTACCCCCAAACCTAAAATGCAATAAAAAAAAGAAAACAAAACACAAAAAAATTAGCCAGGCATGGTGGCAAGCACCTGTAATCCCAGCTACTCAGGAGGCTGCGGCAGGAGAACCACTTAAAGCAGGGAGGCAGAGGTTGTAGTGAGCCGAGATTGCATCATTGCACTCCAGCCTGGGCAACAGAGTGAGACTTTTTCTCAAAAAAATAAATAAATAAATAAATAAAAAGTGGGCATTTGCCAGCGAGGTGACAGAGGTCCATTGCATTTGGTGGCATAGAGAGACCTAATGCTAAGGCATCATCTGAAATTATACAGCCCAAGGTCATCTTTAATCTAACTTTGTGTAGCACAAGCCATAAGCACTGGTTCTGGTCAAGGGCCCACACATTCATTCCTTTTTCCCTCCTATAATCCTTGCCTTTTTGTCAAAAACTGTGGGAGCTTGCCTTAGTCTCATTACTTAGAACATACTCATAAATCTAGACATAGATATAAAACCAGATAAAAACAAAACACAGGTAAAGAGTATTAATTTTATTATGTTTTATTATTGACACCCTGGGAAACAATAAAACATAAAACTAATGCCTGAATAATTGCTTGCCAAACATTCAAGGGAATAATAAAAATTGGGTATCCTGGTGAAGTCAGTAGCTAAATTGTTGAATTTGGAATCACTTTTAAATATTGCTTCATTTGCTTGTAATGCCACTGCACACTAGGTGCCCTTGAAGGAATAACAGATAAACATACAATGTGCTTCATAGGCTACCAGGGAGATAAAGCTGATGAATAATGAGGGATTCAAAAAAGACAACGTTTTGGAGAGAGTTCTTAAAGAATACCTCCCTAAAACATGGCATTTGGTCAGAGAGCTGTTGAAACACGAAACAAGAAAGAAGAGTCTTGTCAATGTCTGAAAGGAAAGAATCATAGAAAGTGAAATGGTAAGTTCAATGACTGACAGATAAGCTCGGTATAATTGCAGAATACTTAGAAAATTGTTAGTGTTCAAGATGGATGCATAAGGAAAATAGTACAAGATTTGGTAGAGGTAGATAGAAATACATTATAAAATATACTTTTTGTTAATAAATATTCTTAGCGCCATCATTTCTATTTCAGTTGAAAGTTCTCAACTTTGCCACGGGAAAATCATGGGACACATAAATGTTTGGAAAATATAACTTTGCCTGTCAGGGTACATTTTGTTATGGAAATTATAAATGTATTCCTGAATTCAATATTCATAACTGAAAAATATTTAGAAAGATCAGATTTTCTATCTCTATTTCCACATGTTAAAAAGTATCCCTGTAACAATGCACTTTTGTTTTTCCTGAAACCTTTTCTTATCTGTAAGTTAACTTTTTCTATAACTTCTTTGTACCTCAAACATATTTGTAAGATTCGATGTGACATTAATAAAATTTGTTACAGCGATAGCATTATAGAAGAAAACAAATCTGAAAATGTCTGTAATTGAATTTACTTATTTTTACTTTTAATTATACTAATTTGTATTTGAGATTTAATTATGTTTTAAGAATTGCAAAATTACACCACAGAATAATAGTACACAGAATTTCTATTTATCCTTTACCCAGCTCATCTAACTATTAACATGTTATTATATTTTCTTTGTCATTTTATCTATATATGTATATAGGTATATTTGTATATGTGTACATGTTATGTTATGACCCATTTGAGAGTAAGTTACAGACGTGAGGCCTCTTTACCCTTAAATATTTCCGTGCTTATTTTCTATAACAATGCCATTATTTACATAAACACAATGCAGTTATCCATTGTACATAGTTAATTATTAAGAAAACAGGGGCCAGGCGCGGTGGCTCAAGCCTGTAATCCCAGCACTGTGGGAGGCCGAGGTGGGTGGATCACGAGGTCAACATGGTGAAACTCCGTCTCTACTAAAAATACAAAAAATTAGCTGGGCATGGTGGCGCGTGCCTGTAATCCCAGCTACTCAGGAGGTTGGGGCAGGAGAATTGCCTGAACCCGGGAGGCGGAGGTTGCGGTGAGCCGAGATCGCGCCATTGCACTCCAACCTGGGTAACAAGAGGGAAACTCCGTCTCAAAAAAAAAAAAGAAAAGAAAAGAAAACAGGGCAGTGATTTTAAAGATTATCTCTCAAGTCAAATCACTATAATATTTTCTCATTATTTGATTCAATTAATACATTTTGGCAAGAATATCATATAACTGATGTTCAGCTTCTCTCCGAATCATCAAGAATCACACAATTTTGAATTGTCACATTATTAGTAATGCTAATTTTGGCCATTTGCTTAAGGTTGTGTTACTAGACTTTTCCACTGTTGTTTACTTTCATTTTCTTTTCTACGAGTGAGAGATATTTTGAAATTGAGATGGGATAGTTCCCTTGACCTTTTTGCAGGTGGGAATTGTGCCTTGGCTCTGGATCCAGCCAGCCAACTCAGCCCTGGCAGGAATAAACTTCACACATTTGTACCCGCTGGGCACAACCTCTCCCTGGAGGGAGCACGGAAATGAACAGATGCCAGGGCGGAGCGAGTGCTTTTGGGCTCTGGCCCCACAGCAGTGTCTAGGGGTGTGTGACAATTAGTGCTCCTTTCAGCTTTGCTTTCCTTGGATGGCTTAAGTGTTAAGAAGTTCAGTGATGAGTCAGTGTGACAGCCTTTTTGGGTTCCTCTACCCAGTCATCTGGAATTCTTGTCAGGCACCTGGGAAGAATCAGGTCACCTGAATGGTTTGAAAGGTGATGAATGCGGAGGATTTTATTAAGTGGTGGAAGTGACTCTCAGTGGAAGGGGAGCTGAAAAGGGAATAATGTGGGAATATGGTGATCTTCCCCTGAAACAAGGTTTCATTCTCTGAATAAGCTCTGTCTCTGACACTCTGTCCCAAGAATTTGGGCTCGTTTGTTTCCCTGGATTTCAAGCTCTATTCTCCCATGTTCACTAGGCTTCATCTGGGCTCCCCTTACCAGCACCATAACTGAAAACTGTATAAAGTGGGTCTACTCCTGTGTTCTTTTTATTTGTTCCCATCACACAGGTATCACTGTATTTTGTTGCCTAATGGGCAATGTCTTGCTTTCTGTTGCTTCATGCATTTTATCTGCTTTTTGGTTGTTTTGGAAGGAAAAGTATGTACAGTTCTTGTTAGTTCACTAGCTTATGTGCCATCTGGCATCATCTGCCTCAAGTAATCCAATGTTTGGATCTGGTTTCTCCCTGTAGTCTCCAATTTCCACATTTCAGATTAGTTGTTTTTCCTGTGATCTCCCATTTCTGATTGGTACTGGAAAGTCATTAATTTGACATTTTCCCAGTGGGGAAAACTCTTCTTAGCGTTCTACATTTAATAATTAAAAATAAAAACATCTATTTTTTTTTCTTAGGAATATCAAAACAACTGTTAAATGAAAGAAAAACATAACAGAGATTTCTTTAAAAAGATTATAGTCTTTCTCTCTGTTCTCCTGGAGAAAAGCAAAGTATCTAATACTGGCTAAATCCATCCATTTATTCTCACATCTGGGAAAAATTCTGTAGAGCTAATAGAAATTCGAAAAAAGTGAGTTATGCCAGTAAGTCATGCAAACTGCTTAATTTGTTCCGATTACAAATAACTCGGTGTGACAGCATTTCCACAGGTATCATGTCAGCCCAAGATAAAGATATTTGTCTTTTAATTTAATGGGCTGCTGAAATACATTAAACTTTGCAATATGCCAGCTTATTCCATTTATTGAATAATTACTTGAAAGAATGTTAATTTTTTTCTTGAGAATAATGAAAACAATATTAACACTATAAGTACTATTTTTTAAATGTTATGTTAGAACAACTACTTCAAGGCCAATAAAAAAGTCAAGGGTTGGCTGAGTGTGGTGGTTCAAGGAGGTAATCCCAGCACTTTGGGAGGCCAAGAAGGGCAGATCATGTGGTCAGGAGATCAAGACCATCCTAGCTAACACAGTGAAATCTCAGCTCTACTAAAACTACAAAAAAATTAGTGGGGCATGATGGCAAACACCTGTAATCTCAGCTGCTTGGGAGGCTGAGGCAGGAGAATCACTTGAACCCAGGAGGCGGAAGTTGCCGTGAGCCGAGATCATGTGACAGACCAAGATTCTGTCTCAAGGAAAAAAAAAAAAAAAGGCAAAGTTTAAACTGGTGATGAGTAGTATAACAGTAATTCCTCTGATGCAATTGTTTCCACTACTAATTAAATTACCAGGAAGATAAAAGAAAACTTTAAAGCAGATTTGAAGCATCCTTAATAGACAACCACATAAAGCCGGAAAAAAATTTCTTTAACTCCAATATCAGTGTACTTGGGTTAATATATAATCTCCAAGTGCTATTATTATATAAAATCAGATGTATATCAGGGTCCATTTTAACATAGTCATTGAGAAATAATAATATTGGCCATGCCTGTAATCCCAGCACTTTGGGAGACTGAGGTGGGAGGATCACTTGAGCTCAGTAGTTAGAGACCAGCCAGAGCAACATGGTGAAGCCCCATCTCTATAAAAAAATACAAACCTTAGCCAGGCATGGTGGTGCAGGTCTGTGGTCCCAGCCATTCTGGAAGCTGAGATGGGAGGATTGCTTGAGCCTGGGAGGCACAGGTTGTAGTGAGCAGGGAGCACACCACAGCACTCCTGCCTGGGCAACAAAGCAAGATCCTGTCTCAAAATGGTAAAAAGGAAAGAAGACAGAAATAGTAAAATGTATATTATATTTCAGTGGAAATTTTACTTGACCCATTTAATATGTTTGTATGTGTTTAATTTTAAAATAGAGAAACATTCAATTATACAGAATAAAACTATTTTTCTTTTACTTTTTATTTTTGTAGAGATGGAGTCTTGTTCTGTTGATCAGGTTGGCATGCAGTGGCATAATCATAGTTCGCTGCAGCTCCAACTCCTGGACTATGTGTGCATATCACCATGCCCAGCTATTTTTTTTTTCATTTTTTAGTAGAAATAGGGTTTCATATATTTCTGAGGCCAGTCTTGAACTCCTGGCCTCCAGAGATCCTCTTGCCTCAGCCTTCTAAAGTACTGGGATAACATGATTACAGATAAGAAAAATAGTTTTCTTCTAATATGATAAATTTGTGAATCATAAAAATATATATGAATTATGTATGTCTAAATGCTTTATTTCAACTAAATATGTACTCATTATAGACTTACTAGTGATAAAGGCTGTTATTTTTTAAATTCTTTTTTTGTAATTCTTTGGTTATCCTTTTTGCTCTAAGTGCATTTTGTAGTTTTAATGAAAAGCAATTGTTTTGCAATGCTTATCTTATTATTCTTCATTTTTAAAATATTTTCTTTTGCTGATTTCTTAATATTTAAGTAGCTGATTTACAGTCACCTTCCTTTTTCTTTTGCTGATTTCATGGTGCTCCTGTGCTATAATTATAGAGGTGAATCAATTTTACTGAGGTAGACAGTATTTAAACAGAATAAGTGAAGCAAAGACAAAGGCCTCCAGGTCTTTCAAATAGTATTTCCAACATGTGTTACAATAATTTATAGAGCAATATAAGCAGGCTTTAAATGGCAAATACAGTATTTCATGGGTTTTCCCTTTTGATATTTTTATGAGTGATGGAATTTGCTTTCATATTGTGTTATTATTATAGTTCTGTGTTTCTCTCATTTCTTTAATGTGATTATGCAGATTTCAAAACCCAACAAATGAAAATCAGAAAAAGAATCCTTGAGAATCGTGTAAACCATAGGCCAAGAAAGATATGTTCTTGCTTGATAATTCCTCTGTAAGGAAAATATCATTAAAATAACTTGGTTAATTTTGAAATTTTTGAAAGCTTGAATTATGTATCAAAGTATTATTAAACTTCACATCTTTTATGAAATGGACTATCTTACCTATTTTCTTGTATCTCTCCATAAAATTTTTACTGACTAGTGAGTGGAATACATTTTTTGTAATGTCAGAAGCATTTTTTAAAAATATATTATTGTTGTGTCACCCAAGCTGGAGGGTATTGGTGCGATCATGGCTGCCTATAGCCTCAATATCCTGGGCTGAAGAAATCCTCCCACCTCGGCCTCCTATAGGTGAACACCACCATGCCCAGATACTTTTTTTCTTTTTGGTAGAGACAGGGTTTTACCACGTAGCCCAGGCTAAGACCATTGTTTATTGGATGGCATTTTACATTTTGAAAGTACATAGTTTTTATTATATTAATTCTAATTTAGAATTATGATTCTGCTATATTTGAGGAGAGTTACTTAGAACAAGGGAGCTTATTTAAGGCAAGCTTAGTTTCTTTAGATTCCAAACACAGATGATAAAAGCAACTTCAATGGATGACGTAAATTAAATGAGTTATAGTATGTTAGGGCCCAGCATTATTCTTTAAATGCTATAGTGCAAGAAAAATTACTTATTTGTTCTTCTTCTCAATTCTTTCTTCCATGGTCTTATATGATGTAAAAAATCCAGGCTCATATTTTCAGTAAGAAAAAAAAATGGGTCATTCTTTCTCGTCTTATGTTCCAGTTGATTCAATCCATTCAAAAGAGTCCATTGCAATGCCTTTGTTCACCGTGCATGCTTTTTCTGGTATATCCTTATCCTTCAACCAAATCCCTATCCCATCCAAGTTCATGTTTCCTCCATGAATCATTTTTAGTACCTTGAAATGCCTATCCGCAAATTTAGAGTTCATTGCAACACAGCTTTTTAACAGGTGAGTGATTTTGCCTTATATCATAGTAGTTAATTTTTAATATGCTTTTTTATATTAAAGATTATACATCAACAATAAGTTTTGTTCAAAGTGCAGTTAAGTGACCAAATTATTTTAATACTTAGTATGTGGTAGGGCTCTTCACTGCTAAGTGGATAAGGCCTTTATTTCCAGTACTTACTGCTCTTCACAAAACCATTTCTTTATCTCCTACCTGATTAGATGCTATCACTCCTTACAAGCAATAGTTTGAGTTACAGTCATAGCTTAAGTCATCTGATGCAAAATAAATCTTAGCAACTACAAATTTTAGAAGGAATAATGGGGAATAGGCAGCTGATCTTCCCAGTGTTCCAGAATGGGATAATAATGATATGCCTTTCATTCTGTCCCAGGAAAACTGCAAAGCATGCTGGCTTACATTCTGATACTTACCAAGAGGCATGGCATGGCAACTGGTGAATAATTACAGCTTGTTTTCTGCATATGTACAGTAGTATGCAAGTGTATAGTCAAGTTATTTCACATTAACTTTAGAATTATATGTGACTTTTTAAAATCAGGAAACGTGAATTTAATTGTTCATTCATTCACCATCTTCTGAAATTATCTAATAATGTCTTTATACTTATCTGGTTTTGTTTTTTAATCTACCACAATGATAACTCAAGTTCATTTTTTCAGACCTATGAAAAAGATTGAGAGGAAATCTAATAAACTTCACTAGTTTTTATCATTCTTTATTTTCTATCACTTTTTAATCCTTTTTTTTAGACATTTCCTATTAAGTCACTCTGCACATCCAGATCACCCAGATTTCCTATGTATCTTTATACAACATCACTTTATTTCAGATTTGTTACTCATAAGTCTCCAGTTTTTAAATAAATAATTTCTTAGTTTTGGGTACCCAGAAGCAGAGCGGATCTTAAGTCAAATTTTATTAAACATTTTTTTTTTTTTCTGGTGGGCAGGGGGGTAGTGATTCAAGGAAACATCAATGGGATAGTAGGGAAAAATGACAAAGAACAGAAATAAGCCAGGAGAGGGGGATTAGTAGAACTCATTCAGAGCTCATTCAGGTGGGGAACTCTGGGAGAAAATAAGCTCATCTTGAAGTTAAGCCAATCAAGGTACAGGAAGTTGGTTTATTTATTCATTTACTCCCATCAGTCATTAGTTGAACATTATTATTATTATTATTACTATTATTATTATTTTAATGAGACAAACTCTCACTCTGTTGCCAGGTTGGAGTATAGTGGCATGAGCTCGGCTCACTGAAACCTCCACCTCCCAGGTTCAAGCGATTCTCCTGCTTCAGCCTCCCAAGTAGCTGGGATTACAAGTGTGTGCCACCACGCCCAACTAATTTTTTTATTTTTGGTAGATGTGGGGTTCTACCGTGTTGGCCAGGATGGTCTCAATCTCTTGACCTTGTGATCTGCCCACCTCAGCCGTCCAAACTGCTGGGATTACAGGTGTGAGCCACTGCACCCAGCCTAGTTGAACAGTACTTCTAAGAGCAATATCTATTTAAAACCTTTGACTTGTTTTGATTAAAAATGAATGGCTGGGCTGAGTGGCACTATAATCCTAGTGATTTAGGAGACCAGAGAAGGAGGATCTCTTGAGGCCAGGAATTTGAGGCTACAGTGTACTCTGGTTGCCACCGTACTCCAGTCTGTGTGACAGAATAGGACCCTGTTTCTAAAAGAAAAATATTTAAAAAAGAAAGTAAGAACATAAGTGGGTTCCTGTAGCAAAAAACTTTTAAAATTCTCTCAGGAGAGAATGTAAATGTTTCTCTCAGCATCTTTCATTGTAAAAATATGAATGCAGAGAGGATATGATCAGGGCAGCAGCATTTGTTATATCTATTTACTACTTACTGATCATGTGGCATATACAGAATCTTCAAATATTTTTAGATTATAAACAATAAACATGACATGAATATTGAAGTGCTAATTGACAATATTGAATACTATAAAGATTTTCTTAAAAAATACATGACATGCATCAGTATAAAATAAAATGTACAGTAACCCTTTTATGTTCAAAGATGAGATGAGGATGGGTGGAAAAAGTAATTAAAGTAAGCAAATGTCAGATAAGATTTGAATAAAGTGCTGAATTGAGGTAGATAAGTGTTTCTCAATCTCTACATATTGCCTTATGGGCTGAATAACACTTTACAGTGAGGAATATCAAGTGTTTAGTAGAATAATTAATAGCCTCCTCAGCATTTACTCACAATTTATTGCCGACTGAGTTAGCAGAAAATATCCTGATTTTGGTCTTGAGCCAAAAGTATGTGAAATATTAAGCAAAAATATAAAAAGAAAGGAATTTTTAAAAACAATTTAAGATCTCTTTAAAAAGTAAACGGCAAACTTAATACTTTTGGGCAAAAATGGACATGAATGAGATTTGGGTTTCTGAGGTCGTTTTAGTTCAGAATGATTTACACTGTAAATGTATTTTGAATCTGACCATTACACTATCTTCTTTAAACAGGTTAAATTATTTCCTTTTATTCAATATAAATAGGGAACACCGTCACTTCTATTTTTCATTACATATTTACAGGTTTTTCAGTTGAAGGATTTAGCACTGAGCTAAATTTAGGTTACATATGAAAAATATTCACAGGGAAGAATGCATCTCAAACTCCTGTTTGTAATAAAATTTACATTTTGAACATTTCATTTTATTTGCTACCACATGACTTGCTACAGATGTTTTTGTACCAGAAATTATAATATGAAGTGTAATTTTATATTTCAATATAATTTGCTTTTATAAATCTATTGGAAAGAAACTGTGCTAAAATTGAACACAACTCAAACAAAAGAAAACTGTATTTATGTGGATTTAAACATCAGTTTTTGAAATATGTCCAAAAATACAAAAGACATTATCATAATGCTATAGTCAACCATCAAAACTAGTATATTCAAGAATAAATTGAGAACAAAAACCTTATATCAGGGAGAAAAATAGTTACTATTTGGAAGAACATGTGAAATACTTTTGTTTTAATAACATAAGAAACTGTAATATACAGGTGCTTCTTAACTTACAGTGGGTATTGTCCTCATAATAGTGACAGTTATCAAATGCCTAGGCAAATAAGGACAAGTACCTGATAAAACCCCACCCCTAAGTCGAAGACAGTCTAAAGACGGAAAGCCAAGCTGCAAGTTAAATCCTGGAACCAGATTGAGAACTTGTCTTCCTGTTTGACACACTTTCCTCTAATTCATCATTACCCTTCACCTATTTTACATGTACCTATTCTTTCCTAATTGTTTTTCTACACGGTTGTGCCCACCTTCAGTTTAACCTTTTTGCCTACTCACAAGTCAGCACCCTGTCCCAATCCTGTGCCTATAAAGTCCCCAGTGTCAGTTGGTAAAGGAGATAAAAGGCCTGATTTCAAGGAAGAGACAACCTGAATTCGGGAAAATGACTTGCCCTTCCCATCTCCTCTCCAGTTCCCCTCTCTGCTGAGAACTATGTTCATCATTCAATAAAATTCCCTGCCTTCACCATCCTTCAATCACCCATTTGACCTCATTCTTCTTGGATGCTGAACAAGAGCTCAGAAACACTGAGCACAGGTACCCAGAAAGGCTATTATGCCTACCTTTGTCCTCGCCAGCAGAGGGCAGCTAACCACATGTTGAGGCAAGGGGCCAACTGAGCTGCTAACATGCCGCCATCTACAGATGGTGGAACTAAAGGATCACTGTAACACCTCTTCTGGGGCTTCAGTGTGGTGGGCAACCTTACCCTGGCACTGCCGCATTTCCTTTGGGGCAACATGCCTGGTTTGGCTGTGGGTCCCAAATACAGCTTGCTCCTGTGTTGGCACCTGGAGTGGCCGGCCAGATCCTGCACTTGCTCATTTATGTGTTCCCTCTTGCAAGATGTTAGGAACAGTGGGCTGAGTAGATGGGGTGTCCATTCCACAGGTTCAGGAAAGGGGTTGAGAAAAATCCTGCATCACCAATAAACACATTCTAATTTGAAAATTTCGTAAGTTGCAAATGCACTGAATACACTTATTCTATGAAAAATTATTGTTTAGTTTAATCTACCTTAAATGTGCTCAGAACACTTACATTAACAAACAGTTGGGCAACATAATATGAGAAACCCTATTTTATAACACATTATTGAATAATTCATATAATTTATGAATATGGTACTGAAAGTGAAAAACAGGACAATTACATGGGTATTCAAAGAATGATTTTTACTAAATATATGTCACTTTTGCACTATAATACAGTTGAAAAATTATAAGTAAAAGCATCATAAGCATGGAACTTGCTCATTTAATTTTAATATTTTTATATTCTAGCTCTTAATATTCTTTCTTCGAAAGAAGCTAGAAAGTAATATAGAAATAATGTTGTGTTTGTTTAGAGAAAATTGACAAATCTATGAAACTGAAAATTTTAACTCATAAAAATAAATCTTATATGGAATCTTTTACAATTTGAAATATAATTTAGCATTTCGTTTATTTCCTATTGACAAGAACTCATGAGAGACACTTTGAATTTCTATTTATTATTTATTTAGTTTAAAGAAAAGGTTTTTGGAGACAGAGTCTTTTACTCTATCACTCGATGTTATTAGTCTGTTTTCACGCTTCTGATAAGACATACTTGAGACTGGGCAATTTATAAAAGAAAAAGGTTTAATGAACTTACATTTCCACATGGCTGGGGAGGCCTCACAATCATGATGGAAGGCAAGAATGAGCAAGTCACGACTTAACATGGATGGCAGCAGCTAAAAGAGCTGAGAGAAAGGGACTTCTTCTTATAAAACCATCAGATCTTGTGAGACTTATTCACTACCACTATGATAACAGTATGAAAGAAACTGCTCATGATTTAATTATCTCCTGCTGGGTCCCTCTCGTAGCCCTTGGGAATTATGGGAGTACAATTAAAGATGAGATTTTGGTGGGAACACAGAGCCAAACCATATCATTCCACCCCCTGGCCCCTCCCAAGTATCATGGTCCTCACATTTCAAAACCAATTATGCTTACCAGCAGTCTCCTAATGTCTTATTTCAGCATTAACTCAAAAGTCCAAAATCCAAGGTCTTATCTGAGACAATACAAGTCCCTTCCATCCATGAGCCTGTAAAATCAAAGCTAGTTAGTTATTTCCTAGATACAGTGGAAGTACAGGCATTGGGTAAATATAGCCACTCCAGATGGGAGAAACTGGCCACAACAAGGGGTACAGGCCCCATCCAAGTCCAAAATCCAGTTGGGCAGTCAAATCTTAAAGTTCCAAAATGATCTCCTTTGACTCCATGTCTCACATCCAGGTTATGCTGATGTAAGAGGGGGTTTCCCATGGTCTTGGGCTGCTCCAGCCCTGTGGCATTGCAGGGTATAGCCTCCCTCCTGGCTGCTTTCACAGGCTGGCATTGAGTGTCTATAGCTATTCCAAGCACACAATGCAAGCTGTCGGGGGATCTACCATTCTAGGGTCTGGAAGACAGCAGGTGGTCCTCTTCTCACAGCTCCAGTGCCTCCTACTGAGGCACTGCCTCAGTAGGGACTCTGTGGGGGCTCTAACCTCACATTTGTCTTCCACACTGCTCTAGCAGAGGTTCTCCATGAGGGTTCTGTCCCTGCAGCAAGTTCTGCCTGGGCATCCAGGTGTTTTCATACATCCTCTGAAATTGGGGTAGAAGCTTCCAAACCTCAATTATTGACTTCTGTGCATGTTCAGGCTGAACACAACATGGAAGTTAGGCTTGGGGCTTGCACCTTCTGTAGCCACAGCTATAACTTGAGCTATACCTGAGCTCTACCTTGGCCCCTTTCAGTCATGGCTGAAGTGGCTGGGACAGGGCACCAAGTCCCTAGACTGCAAACAGCATGGGCTCCCTAGACCTGGCCCATGAAAAATTTATTTTCTCTTTGGCATCCAAGATACCAGACCTATGATGGGCAGGGCTGCTGTAAAGACCTCTGACATGCCCTAGAGACATTTTCCCCATTGTCTTGGGGATTAACATTCAACTCCTCATTACTTATGGAAATTTCTGCAGCTGGATTGAATTCCTTCTCAGAAAATGGGATTTTCTTTTCTATCACAATGTCACCCTGCAACTTTTCCAAACTTTTATGCCCCACTTCCCTTATAAAACTGAATGCCTTTAACTGCACCCAAGTCACCTCTCAAATGCTTTGCTGCTTATAGATTTCTTCCTCCAGGTACTCTAAATCATCTCTCTCAAGTTCAAAGTTTCACAAATCTCTACAATAGGGGTAAAATGCTGCCAGTCTCTTTGCTAGAACATAACAAGAGTCACCTTTGGTTCAGTTCCCAACAATTTCCTCTTCTCCATCTGAGAGCACCTCAGTCCGGATTTCATTGTCCATATCATTATCAGCATTTTGGTCAAAGCCATTTAACAAGTCTCTAGGAAGTTACAGATTTTCCCACATTTTTCTGTCTTCTTTTGAGCCCTCCAAACTGTTCCAATCTCTGCCTGTTACCCAATGCCACATTTGCTTTCACTTTTTTGGGTGTCTTCTCAGCAGCACCCCACTCCACTGGTGCCAATTTACTGTATTAGTCTGTTTTCAGTTTGCTGCTAAAACATACTTGAGACTGACAATTTACAAAAGAAAGAAGTTTAATGGACTTACAGTTCCACGTGGCTTGGGAGGCCTCACAATCATGATAGAAGGGAAGGAGGAACAAGTTATGTTTTACGTGGATGGCAGAGGCAAAAAGAGCCAAGTGAAAGGTGTTTCTCCTTTAAAAAACCGTCAGAACTTGTGAGACTTATTTGCTACCATGAGAACAATATGGGAGAAACTGCACTGATGATTCAATTCACTGTCTTACCAGATAATCACAATTGTCTCTCACCAGGTAATTGTAATTAAATTATCTTTCAATGTGTATCCCAAAACAGGTGGGAATTATGGGAGTACAATTAAAGATGAAACTTGGGTGGGGACACAGAGCCAAACCATATCACTCAGGCTAGAATACAGTGGAATATTCATAGCTCACTGAAGCCTCAAACTCTTGGACTCAAGCAATCCTCTCGCTTCAACCTCTTGAGTAACTGGAACTACAAGTACACCACCACATCTAGCTTACTACCTGAAATATAATTTTATTTTCCTTATTTCACAACACAAGAAATTATTATAGACGCTTTGAATTTCTGAAATGAAAACACTCATTAGAGTATTCACAATAATTTGTTTATGTTTGAAATAAGGAGATTGAAGTTTTAACAATTGTTGCTGAAGTCAGATGAATAATTAATAGCACATCTGCACAGGAAATCATGGCTTCTGATTTAAAATTTAATATCCCTCTCTTTTGTTTTCTTCCCCAATACTTTACTTTGGTTTTCTAAAAACTGTCAATGTATTTAAAAAATTATTATAGTATATGTTTAAAAAAAACATACAAAGATAAATTTCAATCTGTAAAAATTCAAATAAAGGAGATAGAAAAGTTTACTAGAGATTTTCTGTGAATTCAGTACCCAAGCTTTAAATGATTTCCATCTATCTTTTGTGGCTTCCAATAGACAAGCAAATTGAGACTTATATTACCTGAACTCAAGTCTTCATTTTAGGATAGATATCAAAGTTGTTTATTGTGTTGTTTCTTTGGGGAAAACAACAGAAAAGATATGTGTTAACTCAGAATTTTCATAGGCTAACTGTTGAAGAGATTAATTGAATAGCCCTTTCTACTAAGTTTGTTACTGCATTAACAATTACTATTATAATAAGAAACTTATCATAGGCCTTCATTTTTGCTTGTTACTTTCATATTTTTCTTTAAAAATTGATGTTTCAATATGAGAAGAAATAAAAGAAAAGGCAAGTTAGAAAGTAGCATGTAAAATGTATTAAATATGGTATTTACTAATATAAAATATTTAGTAATTCATGAATTTATCTATAGTATTCTGCTCTGCTAAATATTATTAATCTTCTCAAAAATTCTATTATCTGATAATAATAATATAGCAATATATGCATCACCAAATGTCATAAATGATTTTATTTCTCTAGGAAGGGAAAAATGTAAGGGTATTGTTTCAGATAAAATATATATAAAGTTATGTTAATATTTGAAAGAACACTGCTTTATAAAACTGTGTGCAATGTACCTTTGTCATCCAGAGATTTAAGTTGTCATTGAAATATTATCATTTTCATCTACTTTTAAAATTTTATTTTTCTATCTACATACTGCAAATTTATTCTTTTCCATGTGCAGTTTTTGAGTTTTGACAAATACACCTTAATTAAAATATAGAATGGTTTTGTTACTCCAAAAAAAAAAATAGTGATCTGCTCTATAGTAACACCTTCTCCAAGCCTCTTAATTTCTGGCAACCACAGTTCTGTTAAAAATAGATAAAGCATTTGAAAAACAAATTAATGTGCTTGATAGTTAGAGACTCGTAAAAGTACGTATGTAATAGAAATTATGACATGTTACTACAAACATAATAAAAAGTATGCTTGGGCACTTTATTATACAACCCTCACATATTTGACTGAAATTTGCAAAGGTAGTGAATTGTAATAATATCTGAGGTTTACAGCTATTATTGCTTTGAAGAAAAATATTTGATTCTTAAGTCATTGCTAGAACATAACAATTGATTATTCACAAAAGACAGCATAAAATTGATTTTGTCTTTTAATTTGGAAAAAAAATCACAAATTCAAAAAAAAATGGAGAAAATGGATAATATAGGATAATACTTTAGTGAAAGGAAGTAGGTCCTAAACATGCTTTCATTAAAAAATTTTTTTTAAATCTCATTATATTTTTGATAAAGATGTGTTTGCTGATATTTTGTGATTTTATTAGGAAATCTATAGAATAGACAGTTATTTGTGAAACTTTACAAAGTTCTTGCATATCCCAGTAGGATAAAACATACAAATGAACAGGAGATTTGACAGAAGGAAACACATACACACACACACACACACATGTTATATAGCTATACTATGTTTTTGACCAACAAGAATAAACAAAAACTAGCTTCTTAGTTCAACTATTTAATAGTAAATAGATTTAATAGTAAATAGATTTTTAGTTTCACTAAGAAGTGCACTTAATTTCTCAGAAAACAACTTAATTGACTTTTTCTTTCATGAAGAGTAGTTTTCATGACCCAAATCATTTAAAGTAGTTAATAGTAATATACCTTACATTAAAATATACATAGACTTTACTTCTATAGTATAATGTATATTGTATATAGTAGATTATATATGATTATTTTAACTGATACAAACCCATTTCTCATAAGACAGTACGTCATTAAGTAAATATGTCTTGAATTGTGTGCTGTGATGGGATTACCTGCTTTCATTGTTGAAGGGGTGGCTGCCAGATACTATGTGCCATATCCTAATGTCTGAAGAGTTGGCAGAAAAAAAGTTAAAGTTTTATAAAAGAAATAGCGAGAATTATGCGAAAAATACTTAAAACATTATTCCCTACTGCAGTTTTCCTCCCATGTGTATGGTTTAGAAGTCTTTACCATTAAAAGAATCCCTCTTTGACAATTTTGAAAATTGAAAAATGCAAAAGCCACATGACCATGTACTTTTTAAAAAATATTTAGAGATTTTATTTTGTCATTGCACAGGTGTGCTAATCAAAACAGCACTGTAGAAATATTGGAACTTGGTTATTCTAAAGTCCATGTGACTTTGTATGGGTAGAGATTGTTTCAAATGACCTAAATTATTGACTGAATACATCAAAGACATTAAAATGTAGCTCTGTGCTTCCAGGCATATATATCAGAAGCTGTGGCCCTTTGAAATAATGGCAATAACTTGAAAGAAATCAGAAACCAGTCGAGCTGGGAGGATTTTAGAAGATTCTCTTAGCACTTACGAAATTTAGAAGATTCACCAGGCATTTATAAAACTGCTTTGATATCATGATGTCTAATGAGACATTATGGGATTTAAGGCTATGGATCCCCAATCTTAGCTCCCTGGTGATTGCAGTGAACCATGCTTTCATGCAGAAAAGGCAAGAATTCACTCCTATTGCAATTTTATTTTAAATACTTAAAATAATGTAAACTTTTTTTGGTGGTGTGGGTGAAAGCACCCTATCTGTGTCATATATCTTACCTTGGAGATATTTGTTATTTAGTTCTGCATTTTTAACCAGGACTACTTCCCTATGTCAAGTCAATACAGTGGCCCAGAATTATAATCTGGTTTACATTAAAAGTGAGAGTCAAACTAAACACAAAACGTAAAATGGCAACACATGCACAAGTAACTACCAGTGGGGCGCATCTATTAAGAAGCTAAAAAAATGAGATTTTTATCCATAGAGTAAACCTGGAGAAATTGCTGATTTCAAACATTTGGGGCTGATAAAATAGTAATTTTGCATATGTTTTATTTTTCTAGTGTTGTAATGAATTATCACAAATTTAGTAGCATACAATAACACAAATTTATTATCTTAACAGTTTTTGAGTTCAGAAGTCTGAAATGCATCTCACTGGGTAAAACAAGGTGTCAGCAGGGCTGCATTCTTCTAGAGGCTCTAACAATCTATTTTCTTGCCTTTTTCAGCTTTTAAAGACTCTCTACCTTCATTGCCTCCTAGCCCCTTCTTTCATTTTCAAGGCTAACAGACAGCATCTTCAAATTTCTCTTTGATTGACTCTTCAGCCTCATTCTTCTGCTCATGTAAAAACACTTGCGATTACATTGAGCCTGCCTGGACAATCTATCCATCTTGGAGTCAGCTGGTTAGCAATATTAATTCCATCTGCATCCTTAATCAGTGAAACAATTGCGGGGGTGTGGTATCAGTTCTTGGGATTTTGCCTCTAATACATACCTATAAATGTCTATTACCTTTTTACCTCCAAGGATAGCAAGGTGGTAATGTTGATTTGCACTTCAGTGGAACATTTGTTATGTTAAGTGGAGGAAACACTCTTCTAAATAACAGAACTCTAACTGAAGAAATAAGAAGGCAAAGTATTACACATGCATTATCAGATTTAATAATGAGATATGTAATTTTTCTTTCTACCTGTCAGGTATGACATCTGGACCTATATTCTAGCTGTTGGAGAAAACTCACTATGTATTGGTCACTGGTTTAAAGCATATAAAACATCATGCAAGACAGCATGCAAATTTGTAAAGTGTCGCCTAGCTGGTATAGTATTGAATCTTAAATATATCATTCTATCATTCTGTCAGACCAGCTGTTTTGAGTTATGCTAATACCAATGAATACAGTATGAGTGAGTACTTTGACTTAGTTAATTTGCTATAAAAGTTTTGCTATAAAACCAGTTCCCTAATATGAAGTTCATATTACTGAGGCCCAATGGTGGCTTGAATATATATATAAATATATTTATTAATCAATTTGTTTTTTCTCTCCTGCTATTTTAAGATGATTTATAAGTAATAATTAACTTTATAATATCACTATAATTCCTTTATCAGGTATCAGAAATCTCAGGCTGAGAAATATTGAATTATCTATTATATCTAAAGTCAAAGAAATAGTAAATGAAAGAATATATTTTAATGATTGTTTCTTTAGCCTCAAGTCTAGTCCTTTTTGTGTAATACTAAGTTGATATCATTAAAATTGTTTAAATAACCATATTGGGAAGAGTATAAAATTTACTAAAATATTATGGACCAATATAATAAAACTTTTTCATCATG
>NW_022436941.1:40445466-40465513 GCF_009761245.1 Sapajus apella
ACACACACACACACACACACACACACGCAGATATATACCTACATAATTTTGTTTTTTGGTAAATTATTCTGGGATAATTTACCCTTATCAGTTAATGCACTTGAGCAAAAAGTGAGATTTGTCAAATAAGAAGAGTTTAAAATAATAAATAATATATGTGTACATAAAACTTCAGTATTGCACTACTTTTTTCTGTAATGGGATTTAAAATTAATGGATTGAAACCAGATGGAGACACAATGCACAAATAATTTATCTTGCATCTTTCATATAGAGAAATCTGTGTATGAAAGAAAAGTGAAAACATTAAAAACAAAAAGAAAACCTCAGGTATTCATATGAATCAATTGTCAAAGGGAATTAAATCATTTCTTCTTAAAAATAAGGGCAAATTTGCACTACAGTTGAATGCAATGTGATATTCTGTAATGAATCCTGGAACAGAAAAAAAGAAAAATGATGGAGAAATGGAAAGACACTGGTGCAAGAAAGATGAAATCACCAAAGACCAGAACACCTCTCCTCCTTCAAGGGATTACAGCTCCTCACCAGCAAGGGAAAATAACAGGATGGAGAATGAGTTTGATGAAGTGACAGAAGCAGACTTCAGAAGGGGGTTAATAACAAACTTCTCTGAGCAAAAGGAACATATTCTAACCCAATGCAAAGAAACTAAAGTCCTTGAAAAAAGGTTAGACGAAATGCTTACTAGAATAACCAGCTTAGAGAAGAACATAAATGACTTGATGGAGCTGAAAAACATAGCACAAGAACTTCGTAAAGCATACACAAGTTTTAATAGCCAAATTGATCAAGCAGAAGAAAGGATAACAGAGATTCAAGATCAAATCAATAAAATAAAATTAGAAGGCAAGATTAGAGAAAGAAGAGCAAAAAGAAATAAACAAAGCCTCCAAGAAATATGGGATTATGTGAAAAGACATAGTCTATGCTTAATCAGTATACCTGAATGTGGTGGGGAGAATGAATCCAAGTTGGAAAACACTTTTGAGGATATTATCCAGGAGAACTTCCCCAACCTAGCAAGGCAGGTCAACATTCAAATCCAGGAAATATAGAGAACACCACAAAGATATTCCTCAAGAAGACCAATCCCAAGGCACATAATTGTGAGATTTACCAGGGTTGAAATGAAGGAAAAAATGCTAAGACAGGCAGAGAGATAGGTTGTGTCACCCACAATGGGAAGCCCATCAGACTCATAGTGGATCTCAGTAGAAACTCTACAAGCCAGAAGAGTATGGGGGTCAATATTAAAAATCATTAAAGAAAAGAACTTTCAACCCAGAATTTCATATCCAGCCAAATCAAGTTTCATAAGTGAAGGAGAAATTATGGACAAGCAATCGCTGAGAGATTTCATCACCACCAGACCTGCCTTACAAGAGCTCCTGAAGGAAGTATTAAACGTGGAAAGGAACAACCAGTAGCAGCACCTGCAAAAATGAATGAAATGGTAAAAAGCTTTGACACAATAAAGAAATTGTGTCAACTAATGGGCAAAACAACAAGCTAGTAACGAAATGACAAGATCAAATTCATACATAGCAATATTAACGTTAAATGTAAATGGCCTAAATACCTCAATCAAAAGACACAGACTGGCAAACTCAATAAAAAGACAAGACTTATTGGTGTGTTGTATTCAGGAGACCCATCTCACTTGCAAAGACTCACATAGACTCAAAATAAAGGGATGGAGGAAGATTTACCAAGAAAATGTCCAGCAAAAAGCATGGGTTGCAATATTAGTCTCTGATAAAAAGAACTTTAAACCAACAAAGATCAAAAGAGACACATAAGGGCATTACATAATGGTAAAGGGATCAATGCAACAAGAAGAGCTAACTATCCTAAATATATATGCACCCAGTACTGGAGCACCCAGATACATAAAGCAAGTTCCTAAAGACCTACAAAGAGACTTCGACTTCCACACAATAATAATGGGGACTTTAAAGCTCCACTGTCAATTTAGACAGATCAATGAGACAGAAAATCAACAAGGATATCCAGGACTTGAATGCAGATCTGGACCAAGAGGACCTAATAGAGTTCTGCAGAACTCTCCCCACCAAATCCACAGAATATACATTCTTCTCAGCACCACATCGCACTTATTTTAAAATTAACCTAATTGGAAGTAAGTCATTCCTCAGCAAATACAAAAGAATGGAGATCATAATAGTCTCTCAGATCACAGTGCAATTAACTTACAACCCAGTATTAAGAAACTCACTCAAAACCACACAACTACATGGAAACTGAACAACTTGCTCCTGAATGACAACAGGCTGAACATGATATGAAGGCAGAAATAAAGATGTTCTTTGAAACCAATGAGAATGTAAATATGATGTACCAGAATCTCCGGGACACATTTAAATCAATGTATAGAGGGAAATTTGTAGCAATAAATGCTCAAGTGACAAGCAAGGAAAGATCTAAAGGCGACACCCTATCCTCAAAATTGAAACAGTAGAGTAGCAAATCAAAAAAATTCAAAAGCTAGCAGAAGACAAGAAATAACTAAGATCAGAGCAGAACTAAAGGAGATAGAGACACAAAAAACTTTTCAAAAAATCAATAAACCAGGAGCTGTTTTTTTTTTAAAAGATCAACAAAATAGACCACTAGCAAGACTAATAAAAAAGAAAAGAGAGAAGAATCAAATAGATGCAATAAGAAATGATAAAGCAGATAACACCACCAATTCCACAGAAATACAAGCTACCATCAGAGATTACTACCAACAGCTTTAGGCACATAAACCAGTAAATCTGGAAGAAATGGATAAATTCCTGGACATGTGCACGCTCCCAAGACTACACCAGGAAGAAATTGAATCCATGAATAGACTAGTAACAAGGTCTAAAACTGAGGCAGCAATTAATAGCCAACCAACCAAAAAAAGTCCAGATCCAGAAAGGTTTACAACCGAATTCTACCAGATGTACAAAGAGGAGCTGGTACCATTCCTTCTGAAACTATTCCAAACAATACAAAAAGAGGGAAACCTCCCTAACTCATTCTTTGAGATCAACATAACCCTGATACTCAAACCCGGCAGAGACACAACTGTAAAACTTCAGGCCAATATCCGTGATGAACATCAATGCAATAATCTTCAATAAAATACTGGCAAACCAAATGCAACAGCGCAACAAAAAGCTTATCCATCACAATCAAGCTGGCTTCATCCCAGGGATGCAAAGCTGGTTCAACATATGCAATTCTATAAACTTAATCCATCATATAAACAGAACCAAAGACGAAAACCGCATGACCATATCAATAGATGCAGAGAAGGCCTTCAACAAAATTCAACAGCCCTTTATACTAAAAACTCTCAATAAAGTAGGTGTCACTGGAACATATCTCAAAATGATAAAAGCTATTTATGACAAAGCCACAGCTAATATCATGCTGAATGGACAAACACTGGAAGGATTTCCTTTGAAAACTGGCACTAGACACATATGCCCTCTCTCACCATTCCTGTTAAATATAGTATTAGAAATTCTAGCCAGAGCAATCAGGCAAGAAAAAGAAATAAATGGTATTCAATTAGGAAAAGAGGAAGTCAAAGTGTCCCTGTTTGCTGATGAAATTATTGTATATATAGAAGACACTATCATCTCAGCCCAAAATCTCCTTAAGCTGATAAGCAACTTCAGCAAAGTCTCAGGATACAAAAATCAATGGCGGAAATCACAAGCATTCCTATACACCAGTAAGAGACAGAGAGCCAAACCATGAGGAACTCCCCTTCCCAATTGATACAAAGAGAATAAAATACCTAGGAATACAACTAACAAAGAGGTGAAGAACCTCTTCAAGGAGAACTACAAAC
Source organism: Sapajus apella (assembly GCF_009761245.1). Classification (NCBI taxonomy): domain Eukaryota; kingdom Metazoa; phylum Chordata; class Mammalia; order Primates; family Cebidae; genus Sapajus; species Sapajus apella. Next base: position 40,449,341 of record NW_022436941.1, read on the forward strand.
CATTGCTCAAGGAAATAAGAGAGGACACAAACAAATGGAAAAACATTCCATGTGCATGGTTAGGAAGAATCAATATCATGAAAATGGCCAAACTGCCCAAAGTAATTTATAGATTCAATGCTATCCCCATCAAGCTACCATTGAATTTCTTCACAGAACTGGAAAAAAATACTTTAAACTTCATATGGGAACAAAAGAGAGCCCTCATAGCCCAGACAATCCTAAGCAAAAAGAACAAAGCTGGAGGCATCACGCTACCTTATTTCAAATTATACTACAAGGCTACAACAATCAAAACCACATGGTATTGGTATCAAACAGAGATATAGACCAATAGAACAGAACAAAGCCATCAGAAGTAATGCTACACATCTACAACCATCTGATCTTTGACAAACCGGACAAAAACAAGCAATGCGGAAAGGATTCCCTGTTTAATAAACGGTGTTGGGAAAACTGGCAAGCTATGTGCAGAAAGCTGGAACTGGACCCCTTTCTGACACCTTACACTAAAATTATCTCTAGATGGATTAAAGATTTAAACATAAGACCTAATACCATAAAAACCCCGGATGAAAACCTAGGCAAAACCATTCAGGACATAGGCATAGGCAAGGACTTCATAACTAAAACACCAAAAGCAATGGCAACAAAAGCCAAAATAGACAAATGGGATCTAATTAAACTCCAGAGATTCTGTACAGCAAAAGAAACAATCATTAGCGTGAACTGGCAACCAACAGAATAGGAATAAATCTGCAATCTACTCATCTGACTAGGGCTAATGTCCAGAATCTACAAAAAACTAAAGTATATTTACAAGGAAAATAGAAACAAACCCATAAAAAAGTGGGTACAAGATATGAACAAGCACTTTGAAAAAGAAGACATTTATGAGGCCAACAAACATGTAAAAAGCTTATCATCACAGGTCGTTAGAGAAATGTAAATCAAAACCACATTGAGATACGATCTCACACCAGTTAGAATGGCAATCATTAAAAAATCAGGAGAAAAGAGATGCTGGAGAGGATTTGGAGATACAGGAGCACTGTTAGTGGGAGTTTAAATTAGTTCAACCATTGTGGAAGACAGTGTGGCGATTCCTCAACGATCTAGAAATAGAAATTCCATTTGACCTAACAATCCCATTACTGGGTATATATCCAAAGGATTATAAATTGCTCTAGTATAAAGACACATGCACACATATGTTCATTGTGGCACTGTTTACAATAGCAAAGACTTGGAACTAACCCAGATGCCCATCAATGATAGACTGGACAAAAATATGTGGCACATATACAACATGGAATACTATGCAATCATAAATAAAGATGCGTTCATGCCCTTTGTAGGGACATGGATGAACCTGGAAACCATCATTCTCGGCAAACTGACACAAGAACAGAAAACCAAACACCACATCTACTCACTCATAGGTGGATGTTGAACAATGAGAACATGGGCACTGGGAGGGTAACATTGCACACTGGGGCCTATTGTGAGGTGGAGGCCTAGATGAGGGACAGCAGGGGGTAGGGAGGTTGGGGAGGCACAACATTGGAAGAAATGCCTGAAGTAGGTGAAGCGGGGATGGAGACAGCAAACCACCAAGGCGTGTGTGTACCTATGCAACAATCTTGCAAGATCTGCACATACTCCTCAGAACTTAAAGTATATAAAAAAAAAAGAAAAGAAAATGTCTACTATGTGCAGATATCCAAGATATTTCTTAGAGTTGTAATTTTAAAATATTTCACATCAAAGTATAAAAGTAATTTTCACTTTATACGAATGTTCCAGTATGACTGTGTTTGATCTGTCAATATGAGTGTTACAAATTTAAGAAGAAAGGACGTCATTTAGATGTATTCAGTTTACAATAGGAATGTGGCCATAAATGCAGATGTCAGTTATGGATACAAACAAGTTTCAAGTAGAAAGGAAATGAAACTATTTATGTGAATACAATTTTAAAACTACAGTAAGGGTGTAGAAACATATTTATGTTAAGGGATTAAAACTACGCCAGAAATACAGACTAACTTCATATGGAAAACAAATAACATTTTATTTTTTTAATTTATAGTTAAATGATGCTGATAGCCCATTACACAAAATGTAAAAATTCTTAAAGATACAAGTCAAAATTGTATGTTTTCATAGGGTCAAATATTAATACTCTAGCTATAAGATTTTAAGCTTTGATTGCTTTATTAGAATCAGGGTAAGAATGCATTATAAAGAAAAATCACTCAAATAAATATTTTTCCATGCCCAGAAAAAGGTAATGTAGGATCTGTGTAAACAAATGGAAAGGAATGAAGAAGTAATTGGTGAAGATATACAACAATTGCCTTCTTTAAGAGCACACAAGGCTTCAAAGCTTGGACAGTTGTTGAAAGCTTTGCAAAAAAGCAAAAACAAAAATATAAAACATTTTACAAAATGACAACTTAAATATAGGGATTTTTCTGTAAAATGATTAGATAAGTGCAGTGTGTGTGAGTGTGTGTGTGTGTGTGTGTGTGTGTGTGTGTGTTTATGTATGAATTGAAACAAATCGATACTTTTTTATGTCAAAATTTTACATGCAAGGTAGAACTTCTGGTTAATCAGGAAGGCTTGAGGCATTGCAAGTTCACTATTCTCATTTATGTGGAGATCCACATTTTGCTATTCAGCTCAAAAAAAAAAAATTCCAAACATATGCCACACCTGAAAAACATCAATTTAATTTAATTTCCCTGAAAGTAACTCGTATTTTGTTCTCCACTTTTTGTTTTGCTATCCCTTTCACTAATAAAGTTACTTTGTATCTTAAGCAAAACAGCTTTCAAACAAATTTCAAATACATTTCCTCATTTTATTTTCACAGCAAATTATGAAAGTAGAAAAGTCCTGTTATCACCATATTAAATGAGTAAAAAGGGACTTTAGAACACTTAGGTAGGAAACTGAACATCTTAAAATTATTAAGGAGCTGAACCAGATAAATAGCTTAGAGCTTTCCATGACTACACCAACGTTCCTTTCATTTCAGCATCCTGCTGTTTGCTTTTTGTTCATGATGAGCAGGTATTTCACAGGAAAGTTTGTGTATAACTTTGTTTTGACACAAAAATGTGGTAGTCTGACTGTGTATCACTCAACATAATAAATGAAAAGCAGATTCTATCACAAACTCTGTTTTAATTTATAAGCAAAGGCAGCAAGCCATATAGTATAATTGCTAAAAACGGTTTATGTTGCTTCCCTTCCCATTAATTTTTTGCCTTTTTTGTTGTTGTTTCTAGAGTGTATACACATAAGAATGTAAAAAAGTAGCCATACAATTTTATTAACTTTCATTTTCCAGGAACAGAAAATAAAATACTGCATATTCTCACCTAAAAGTGGGAGCTAAATGATAAGATCTTATGAACCCAAAGAGGGAAACAACAGACGCTGGGATCTACTTGAGACAGAAGGATGGGAGGAGGGAGAGGAGCAGAAAAGATAGCTATTGGGTACTGGGCTTAACACCTGTGTAATGACATAATATGTACAACAAACCTTCATGACACATGTTTACCTGTATAACGAACCTTCACATGTATCTCCAAACCTAAAATAAAAGTTAAAAAAAAAAACATTTTTTTGGTCTCATATTGTATATTAGATCTCTAGACTTGTTTATCCTGTATTTCCACTATTCGGTATCCTCTGATGTACATCTCCCCATTTCTTCTCCCCCTCCACCAATGGTAATCAGTTTTATTCTCTATCTCTGTGTATTTGAGCTATTTTTTGTAATTTCACATGTAAGTTAAATCATGCAATAGTTTTCTTTCTGTGTCTGCCTTATTTAACTTAGCATAATGTCCTCTAGAGCCATCCATGTTGTAGGAAATGGATCTGTGTTTTTAAAGGCTGATTAACATTCGTGTGTGTGTGTGTGTGTGTGTGTGTGTGTGTGTGTGTGTGTATACCACATTTTCTTTATTCATTCATTCATTGATGAGCATTTAGGTTGTTTCCATACCTTGGTTGTTGTAGATAATGCTGAGTTTTTTTGTAACATTGTAGCATTTACTAAAGTGAAGAAACATTAAACTTTAAAACCATACTAAGCCATGTAGAAAAATTTGTATTAAAAACAAAAAGAAATAAACAAAAAAAGAGGACTGATACATACTAGAACCAATAATTAATAGGCTAAACATGCTATCTTAAATATTAGGCTTTTTCATTTTCTCTATAATTTATTAATTAATATGGGAAACCTGGCTATTGGGTGATCTCTTTTTATTAATGACATTGAGAAAACATTCTTTAGTTAATACTGTAGTTTTTAAATTTATTTTCTAAAACTGAGATTCATAGGATGTTAATGCAAGGTGTCCTTAATAGTATAAATGTAGAAATCTCTACAATATCCAGTAAAAGTATTTGTATTCTGATGGGGCATAAACTTCCTGGAAGCCTACCTAAAATTGTCTTTTTTTTTTTTTTTTTTTTTTTCAGTTCACTTTTCCCTTGACTTCTAAAGCACATATTTACCTTGTTAAGAACTTTGTCAGCAAATGGTTTTACTAATATGAGTCATTCTATGGACCTAGAGGCTGAATTTGATCAATGCTTTACTCTGTAAACAAGACAAGGTTATCAGTAATCTTATGACATGGACATCTATATTGGCTTCTTGTATTACAGCCAGACATATATGCAATTGATGGAAGGGAGAAGACCTAAATTATTGGATAACATTAGTATTTGGGAACTACCCAATTTAGAACTGTATGTTAAAATCATAAGGCACTGTGATTACATGCAGCCTCTGCAAGTTTTTATTTAGTAGAGACTAAATATGTATTTCATCATGTATTTGTCTTCTGCAGTTACCACTTTTGTTTGTTGGGCAGTTTGTATTTTAATCCACTTTTAAAAATCTACCTACATTTTGAACACTGTTCAAGCTAAGGTGCTCTATAAGCACGAAAATTTTTTTTGATCTATGGCTCCATATACTAGGAACACTTGTTTACATGTGAAACAAGCTTCTTTAACATATTAACAATGAAAACCCAATATCTAACCTAGCTGTCCAAATAAAAAGGTGTGCTGGGGTATAGGAAGTTGTTGAGAACAGTCTGAAATCAAAAGAGTGAAATAAATTAATACATCTTTACCTTTTGATTCCTTAACTACATGTGCCATTATCCACAAAAGCTAATACAGATCCTTTCCCTTATTCTCAATTATTTAGTTTATTTTCCTCTCTCCTCTCAACACTTCCTTCCCCTCAAAAATGTTTCATCTTAAACATAGAATAAACATTTCTCTTCTGCAATTCAGAACAATAAATTTAATATGTAACCTCACTCATACTTCTTTTATTTTATCTAGAGAAAAGAAATATTTCTGTCCTAGTCCAGACATAAAGGCCTAGGACATTATACTGTTAAATCACTAGGAGCCAAAAAGTTACTTATTTTCAAAATTTTAACCAAATGTAAATAGTCTAATAAATAGCTGTTCCCTAGACAAATAACATGAAGTAAAATATACAATGAATTATCGATTTTTGCTTCATTTATTTTGGTTAAACTAAATAAACATCAAGGTATTCTGTGTAAAGAGTAACCATTTTTTGAAGAATACCAATATTTTACCTTGAGATGAGGTTTCACAAAAAGAATTATTTATTTCATATCTCACAGTACAGACTTAGAGAAACTTTTTTTGTTGTTGTGTTTGTTGTTCTCTTCTGAACTACCTCCTTACTGAGTTTGGCATTCTACTATGTATTGATCTATCCACTATGAATACCAGGATCTTAATACATACTTAAATTCAAACATTAAAATTTATCCATCATTCACAAGCACAACAGGCTGTGGAAAATGTATATTAGTAAAAAAAAAATGCATGGATTTTAAAAAAGTGTATACCAAAATAAATTCTATCTTTTATGAATAAATTTATAAATAAATTGCAATTAACTTGTTATAATATGTGTCAGTAGAATCTAGTCTGAGGAATTAACAAGGATAAGAAATCCGTTTGAAGAGTCCTATCAGAACAATGTGAATTCTCTCAAATTGAAGCAAGAACAAACATTAAACTTGTGGCAAAGCTTGGGTAGAATGATGGTGAAATCATTGACGGGTTCTGAAAAGTTTATGGGGATGATGCCACAAAGAAGTCAGCAGTTTACAGATGGATAACTCATTTTGAGAAGGAATAAGATGATGTCGTAGATGAATCCTGCAGCAGCCTTCACATCAATCTGCATAGAAAAAATTAGCCTTGTTAATTCCCTAATGAAGAATACCAATGATTAACAGTACACACAATAGCCAACACCATAGACATCTCAGTTGGTTCAGCTTACATTCCATCTGAAAAATAAGTTTATCAAATTTCAAACTCAGTAAGTACTAGAATATTTGTGCCCAGATCAGCTACTGACAAAACTAGAGATTTTTTTCTTTCTTTCTTTCTTTTATTTTTTTGTTTTTTAGGCATGAGCCTCCCCTGCCACCCAGGCATCCTTCTATCTATGCCTCTGTCTTTCTGTGGGTTCCTTTGGCTCTGGTCCTAGCTCTCTTATTTGATTCTTATCTTTCCATTTTCTGTGTCTTGCTGTCCTGTGCCCCTATCCCTTTTCTCCCTCTGTATCTCCCTTTCCCACTATCTTTTTTTTTTTTAATTTTTTTTTTGAGATGGAGTCTCATTCCATCACCCAGACTGGAGGCAGTGACAAGATCTTGGCTCACTGCAACCTCTGCCTCCTGGGTTGAAGCAATTCCCCTGTCTCAGCCTCCCCAGTAGCTGGGACTACAGGCATGCACTACCATGCCTGGCTAATTTTTGTATTTATTTGTTTTTCTAATTATATTTATATTTTTATTTTTTTATTGCATTTTAGGTTTTGGGGTACATGTGAAGAACATGCAAGATTGTTGCATAGGTACACACATGGCAGTGCGATTTGCTGCCTTCCTCCCCTTCACCAATATCTGGCATTTCTCCCCATGCTATCTCTCCCCAACTCCCCACCCCCTGCTGTCCTTCCCCTATTTTTCCCAACAGACCCCAGTGTGTGATGCTCCCCTCCCTGTGTCCATGTGTTCTCATTGTTCAACACCTGCGTATAAGTGAGAACATGTGGTGATTGATTTTCTGTTCTTGTGTCAGTTTGCTGAGAATGATGGTTTCCAGGTTCATCCATGTCCCTACAAAGGTCACGAACTCATCGTTTTTGATGGCTGCATAATATTCCATGGTGTATATGTGCCACATTTTCCCTGTCCAGTCTATCATCGATGGGCATTTGGGTTGGTTGCAGGTCTTTGCTATTGTGAACAGTGCTGCAATGAAAATCCTTGTGCGTGCGTCCTCATAGTAGAACGATTTATAAACCTTTGGGTATATACCCAGTAATGGGATTGCTGGGCGAAATGGAATTTCTATTTCTGGGTCTTTGAGGAATCGCCACACTGTCTTCCACAATGGTTGAACTAATTTACACTCCCACAAACAGTGTAAAAGTGTTCCTATTTTTCCACATCCTCTCCAGCATCTTTTGTCTCCAGATTTTTTAATGATCTCCATTCTAACGGGCGTGAAATGGTATCTCAATGTAGTTTTGATTTGCATTTCTCTAATGACCAGTGATGATGAGCATTTTTTCATATGTTTGTTGGCCTCATGTATGTCTTCTTTTGTAAAGTGTCTATTCATATCCTTCACCTACTTTTGAATGGGCTTGTTTGTTTTTTCTTGAAAATCTGTTTTAGTTCTTTGTAAATTCTGGATATTAGCCCTTTGTCAGATGGGTAAACTGCAAAAACTTTTTCCCATTCTATTGGTTGCCGATTCACTCTAATGATTGTTTCTTTTGCTGTGCAGAAGCTGTGGAGTTTGATTAGGTCCCATTTGTTTATTTTGGCTTTTGTTGCCAATGCTTTTGGTGTTTTGGTCATGAAGTCCTTGCCTACACCTATGTCCTGAATGGTTTTGCCTAGATTTTCTTCTAGGGATTTCATGGTGTTAGTCTTATGATTAAGTCTTTAATCCATCTCGAGTTAATTTTAGTATAAGGTGTCAGGAAGAAGTCCAGTTTCTGCTTTCTGCACATGGCTAGCCAGTTTTTTCAACACCATTTGTTAAACAGGGAATCCCTTCCCTATTGCTTGTTTTTGTCAGGTTTGTCAAAGATCGAATGGTTGTAGATATGTTGTGTTGCCTCTGTGGTCTCTGTTCTGTTCCATTGGTCTATATCTCTGTTTTGGTACCAGTACCATGCTGTTTCGATTACTGTAGCCTTGCAGTATAGTTTGAAGTCTTGTAGTATGATGCCTCCTGCTTTGTTCTTTTTTCTTAGAATTGACTTGCTTATGCGGGCTCGCTTTTGGTTCCATATGAAGTTTAAGGTGTTTTTTTTTTTTGTCAGTTCTGTGAAGAAGGTCATTGGTAGCTTGATGGGGATAGCGTTGAATCTGTAAATTACTTTGGGCATATGACCATTTTCACGATATTGATTCTTCCTAACCATGAACATGGAATGTTTCTCCATCTGTTTGTGTCCTCTCTTATTTCGTTGAGCAGTGGCTTGTAGTTCTGTTCCTTGTTAGTTGTATTCCTATGTATTTTATTCTCTTTGTAGCAATTTTGAATGGCAGTTCATTCTTGATTTGGCTCTCTTTAAGTCTGTTATTGGTGTATAGGAATGCTTATGCTTTTTGCACATTGATTTTGTATCCTGGGACTTTGCTGAAGTTGCTTATCAGGTTCAGATTTTGGGCTGAGACAATGGGGTCTTCTAGATATACAATCACGTTGTCTGCAAATAGAGACAATTTGACTTCCTCCTTTCCTATTTGAATATCCTTTATTTCTTTTTCTTGCCTGATTGCTCTGGGTAGAACTTCCAGTACTAGAATTAAGGCTCTGTGGGCCTGCCTTCACACTCTGGGGTGTCAGGGGCCCCAGTCCCCTCCACAACAGGAGATCTCAGATGCCTGGCTGCTGGAGTACATGTGTTCACAATGATTACTCCCCAAAACCCCTAGTTCTCACTCATCCTCCCTCACCCTGACACCAGCATGTCCTATACAGATTCTCTGTTATATTCCTAAAAAGTATGGCAGGACAAGAAAAAAAAAAAAAAAAAAACCTAGAGATTTCAACGAAAATTTTAAACAAGTGAGATCAAGATCCTGAAGTATTTATTTAATGAATAGTGACAGAAGATGAAATATGGCTTTACTTAAATGATCCTGAATACAAAGTACAATCAGAACAATGGCTACTAAGAAGTGTAATTTGTTCAGTCAAAGCAAAAGTGGACTTGTCAAGAGCAAAGCCTGTGGCAACAGTTTTTTTTGGTATGCTCAAGGCATTTTTTTTTCTTGACTTTCTGGAGGGTCAGATAAAAACAGCATATTCTTATTAGGAGAGTGCTATTAGAAGGTTAGCAAAGCTTTGTAGAAAAGAACCCAGTAAATGTTCACCAGAGTCCTCCACCATGAAGCTGCTCCTGTTCATTTTTTTCATCAAATAAATGCAATTTGGTGAGAGTTTTAATGGGAAATCATGAAGCATCCACCTCATAGTATTAATTTGGCACCTTCTGATTTCTCTTTGTTTTCTAATCTTAAACATCTGTAAAAAGGCATGCTTTTATTTTCAATTAATAATGTAAAACAACACTGCATTAACATGCATAAATTCCCAAGACACTCAGTTCTTTGGAAATGGGCTACATGGATGTTATCATTGCTTACAAAGTTTTTGAAGTTAATGGAGCTTATGTAGACAAATAATGTTTATATATTTTAAAAATTTTTACCTTTTAATTCTATTTTCTACGAACATTTTGAAGTTTGTATAAGTTTATGATTTTACACACATATATATTTGTGGTGTGTGTGTGTGTGTATAATTTTTTAACCTTTTGAAGACTATGCATCATCATATCATAAGGTATATCTTCTGGGATACACCTTATACCAGATAAATGAACTAAAAATAATTGCTAAATAAATATTGAATATATTTATACATTTAAATATCAATGCCAGCCATTTCAGTAGAAACCTAGTTTAGTCCTTTTTAATGAGTCTAAGTATTTACTATGTAAAGAAAAAATCAGTTGTCATTTATATTCTTACATTATACTTATATATAAGATATGAATAAAAAAGATGTAACAAAATATGGAGATTTCATGGCAATTATATATTTTCTTGAATATTCTTACCTCTCTTGTCTAGTATATTTCTCCTCAAAATGCCTTTAAAAGTTAAATTTCTAACATTCAAATGCATGTTAATAAATATTTTACATGACACTTTGTAAGTGAAAATATATTGAGAAAGTTTCTTGTAAAATAGCACTGTTTGTATCAGTCTTTTCTTGCCTCTAACGCTGTCAAAGATGACAGCCTCAATTAACATTGCTCTTTTGGCTCAGAACTCGTCAAACATTTCATTTTATCATTTCTACACTTGCCCCTAGACTTAGACAGAAAAATGGGCAGAAATAATCATTAAACATGAAAAGCCAAACATTCCTGTAAATGGCAGAATGGCATAGGGTAATAGTGAAAAAGAGCAAGCAAGCAAGTTGATGAATATATTGACAGCTTGCTTTTAACAAATAAAGATATTTGAGAAGTTGCAAGCAAGAACCAGGCACTGTGACGGAAGAACACAGTGACAGATGGATTATGTATAAGCTCTATCCATCTTCTCTTTTATAAACTGGAAAGAAACAAATGAAAATCAAAGGAATATGTGTGAGTTTCCTGTCTCAAATAATTACAAAGGCAAATACTCTACCTTAGGAACTATGTAGACCATGTCAAGTAGTTAGAAACAAGCATATTTGCAGAAGGCAAACACACTTACTTAGGTAACTTTCAAATGAGAATCTGAACATTGAGGATTTCCTTGTCCAACATCTTGACAATAAAAATAATAAATGTTAGTGCTCCTCATTTCATTTCTATAGATACAGAGCTTATAGTGGAAGTTCTTTTCATGGGGAAGATATATTTGCTATTTTTGGCCTGTAGACTCTTAGGTTTGTTTATTTTGTTTTCTGTCTTTGAGCTTAAAAAATGATGGAAAATATATTTCTGAGGCTTTAAAGATGAGCAGAATATATCCTAACTGCATTCTGAAACTTGCTAGCTGAGATATCTGAGAAGCTTAACTGTATAATGGGAAAAAAGAAATAAAAGGTATCCAAATTTAAAACAAAAAGGTAAAATCATCCCTGTTTACAGATGACATGATCCTCTATATAGAACATCCTAAGGCCTCTATAACAAAACATGTTAGAACTAATAAATAAATCTAATAAGGTAGGAAGATTCAAAATCAACATAAACTAACTACAATTATTTTATCACACCAATAATAATCTATCCAAAAAAGGAAATTATAAAAATATTCCCATTTATAATAGTATAAAAATCAATAAGATAATTAGAAATAAATTCAAACAGGAAGGTAAAAGGCCTATATAGTGAAAACTGTAATACATTGATCAAAGAAATTGAGGGACAAGAAATAAATGGAAAGATGTTCAATTTTTATAAATTGGAAGAACTAATGTTGTTAAAATATCCAGATAGCCCCAAATGATATACATATTCAATGGGATCCCATCAAATTTGCAATGGCACTTTTCACAGAAAATTTTTTAAAAATATAAAATTCCTATAGAATTATTAAAGACAGAATTGCCAAAGCAATCTTGAGCAAGAAACAAAAATCTGGAGAAATTACACTTACTAATTTTAGATACGAAGCTATAATAATCAAAGAGAATGGTACTGGCATTAAAAAACAAAGACAAAAATGTCAATATAACAGACTAGAGGGACCCAAAATAAACTCATATATTTATGGTTCACTACTTTTCCACATGACCACCAAGAAGATACAATGGGAAAAATATAGTGTCTTCAGTAAATGGTGGTGGGAAAATTGGATATCCACATACATTGACATTGAATCAATTCAAATCCTTATACACTAATTTTAAACTTCTTTCCTTTAGATTAGCTACTTTAGCTTAACTTTGATTTAAAAAAATATGTTTTGGCTTATTTGAGAATACATTGGATAAATTTATCTCCACAGCATAAAATTGCATTATCTATAAGAGAATTGAACAGACTATGAGATTCACCTTACTTGAGAAGCCACAAATCACTGGGAGGACTTTACCAGCATGGAAATGATATAATGTTAGGGTCCCAGTGTTGTAGCCAATTAACCAATTAAGGAATGCCAAATATTCTTTCTCGCTTCATATAAGCTATAGACAAATTAATAAGCAATATCAATCAGAGACTCACCCAGTAATTCAAAATTTTTTTTTTATAGCTTATGTGGACTCCAAGGTCATTTTGGAACAGCAGCTCACACAAATAAATAAATAATGAAGTATTTGAAAGCGATTTATCAAATGGGATTTATTAGTACCATTATTTCTATAAGAAATAGTACTATTATCTCTATAACAGTTCAGAAGTTTAGTCAGAATATATTTTTCCTAATAAATTTAGAATACATATATAGAATATATTTAAAATATTTGTCAATGTAATGTATATATTTACAGTATTGTACCTATCATACAATCTAAGAATTAAAATAATACCTATCATTGCTCTCTATTGGCTTCTCCTGTATATTCACTGTTTGAGTATTCTGAAACCATTGTCTGAAATTTTCTGTTTATCATTCTATTGCTTACAAGAGTATATATGTTTAATATGCATATATAAGTATATATGACATGTAAATACATGCTTTATCATATAAATGTTATGATATATAATCTGTATTATAGGATACATATATCACATATAAACGTATAATTTATCACATATATGAAAGTATGTGAGCTGAAAACTGCAACACGAGAACTTCGTGAAGCATGCACAAGTATCAACAGCCGAATTGACCAAGCAGAAGAAAGGATATCAGAGGTCGAAGATCAACTCAATGAAATAAAACGGGAAGGCAAGACTGGAGAAAAAAGGGTAAAAAAGAATGAACAAAGTCTCCAAGAAATGTGGGACTATGTGAAAAGACCTAATCTACGTTTGATAGGCGTACCCGAATGCGACGAAGAGAATGAATCCAAGCTGGAAAATACTCTGCAGGATATTATCCAGGAAAACTTCCCCAACCTAGCAAGGCAGGCAAACATTCAAGTCCAGGAAATACAGAGAACACCACAAAGATATTCGTCAAGAAGAGCAACCCCAAGGCACATAATCGTCAGATTCACCAGGGTCGAAATGAAGGAGAAAATACTAAGGGCAGCCAGAGAGAAAGGTCGGGTTACCCACAAAGGGAAGCCCATCAGACTCACAGCAGATCTCTCAGCAGAAACCCTAAAAGCCAGAAGAGAGTGGGGGCCAATATTCAACATCCTTAAAGAAAAGAACTTTCAACCCAGAATCTCCTATCCAGCCAAACTAAGCTTCATAAGTGAAGGAAAAATAAAATCCTTTGTGAACATGCAAGTACTCAGAGATTTCGTCACCACCAGGCCAGCTCTACAAGAGCTCCTGAAAGAGGCTCTACACATATAAAGGAACAACAAGTACCAGCTCAACTAAAGGGCAAAACAGCCAGCTAGCACCAAAATGGCAGTATCAAATTCACACATAACAATATTAACCCTAAATGTAAATGGACTAAATGCCCCAATCAAAAGACACAGACTGACAAATTGGATAAAAAGACAAAACCCATCGGTGTGCTGTATCCAGGAAACCCATCTCACATGCAAGGATACACAAAGGCTCAAAATAAAGGGATGGAGGAAGATTTACCAAGCAAATGGAGAGCAAAAAAAAGCAGGAGTTGCAATTCTCATCTCTGATAAATTAGACTTTAAAGCAACAAAGATCATAAGAGACAAAGAGGGACATTACATAATGGTAAAAGGATCAATGCAACAAGAAGAGCTAACGATCCTAAATATATATGCACCCAATACAGGAGCACCCAGATACATAAGGCAAGATCTTAATGACTTACAAAGAGACTTAGACTCCCACACAATAATAGTGGGATACTTTAACACCCCATTGTCAACATTAGACAGATCAACCAGACAGAAAATTAACAAGGATATCCAGGACTTGAACTCAGACCTGGACCAAGCAAACCTAATAGACATTTACAGAACTCTCCACCCCAAATCCACAGAATATACATTCTTCTCAGCACCACATCACACCTACTCTAAAATTGACCACATAATTGGGAGTAAATCACTCCTCAGCAAATGCAAAAGAACGGAAATCGTAACAAACAGTCTCTCAGACCACAGTGCAATCAAGTTAGAACTCAGAATTCAAAAACTAACTCAGAACCGCACAGCTTCATGGAAACTGAACAACTTGCTCTTGAATGTTGACTGGATAAACAGTGAAATGAAGGCAGAAATAAAGATGTTCTTCGAAACCAACCAGAATGAAGACACAACATACCAAAATCTCTGGGACACATTTAAAGCAGTCTCTAGAGGAAAATATATAGCAATAAGTGCCCACATGAGAAGCAAGGAGAGATCAAAAATTGACGCCCTATCGTCAAAACTGAAAGAGCTAGAGGAGCAAGATCAAAAAAACTCAAAGTCTAGCAGAAGACAAGAAATAGCTAAGATAAGAGCAGAACTGAAGGAGATAGAGACACAAAAAACCCTTCAAAAAATCAATAAATCCAGGAGCTGGTTTTTTGAAAAGATCAACAAAATAGACAGACCACTAGCCAGATTAATAAAAAAGAAAAGAGAGAATAACCAAATTGATGCAATAAAAAACGATCAAGGGGATATCACCACAGATTCCACAGAAATTCAAACCATCATCAGAGATTATTACAAACAACTCTATGCACACAAACTAATAAACCTGGAAGAAATGGATAAATTCCTGGACACTTGCCTCCTGCCAAGCCTAAACCAGGAAGAAGCCGAAACCCTGAACAGACCCATAACAAGGTATGAAATTGAGGCAGCAATTAAGAGCTTACCACCCAAAAAAAGCCCAGGTCCAGATGGGTTCACAGCTGAATTCTACCAGACATACAAAGAGGAGCTGGTACCATTTCCTCTGAAACTATTCCAAACAATACAAAAAGAGGGAATTCTTCCCAAATCATTTTATGAGACCAACATCATCCTGATTCCAAAACCCGGCAGAGACTCAACAAGAAAAGAAAACTTCAGGCCAATATCCATGATGAACATAGATGCAAAAATCTTCAATAAAATACTGACAAGCCGATTGCAACAGCACATCAAAAAGCTTATCCACCATGATCAAGTAGGCTTCATCCCGGGGATGCAAGGCTGGTTCAACATACGCAAGTCTATAAACGTAATTCACCACATAAACAGAACCAAAGACAAAAACCACATGATTATCTCAATTGATGCAGAGAAGGCCTTTGACAAAATTCAACAGCCCTTTATGCTAAAAACACTCAGTAAGCTAGGTATCAATGGAACGTATCTCAAAATAATAAAAGCTATTTATGACAAACCAACAGCCAATATCATACTGAATGGGCAAAAACTGGAAGCATTCCCCTTGAAATGTGGCACCAGACAAGGATGCCCGCTCTCACCACTGCTATTCAATATAGTATTAGAAGTTCTAGCCAGAGCAATCAGGCAAGAAAAAGAAATAAAGGGCATTCAAATAGGAAAGGAGGAAGTCAAATTGTCTCTATTTGCAGACAACGTGATTGTATATCTAGAAGACCCCATCGTCTCAGCCCCAAACCTCCTGAAACTGATAAGCAAGTTCAGCAAAGTCTCAGGATACAAAATCAATGTGCAAAAATCACATGCATTCCTATACACCAGTAACAGACTTAAAGAGAGCCAAATCAAGAACAAACTTCCATTCACAATTGCCACAAAGAGAATAAAATACCTAGGAATACAACTAACAAGGAACGTAAAGGACCTCTTCAAGGAGAACTACAAGCCACTGCTCAACGAAATAAGAGAGGACACAAACAGATGGAGAAACATCCCATGTTCATGGTTAGGAAGAATCAATATCGTGAAAATGGCCATACTGCCCAAAGTAATTTACAGATTCAATGCTATCCCCATCAAGCTACCAATGACCTTCTT
>NW_022436941.1:40470513-40561573 GCF_009761245.1 Sapajus apella
CAAAACCCAGCAGAGACTCAACAAGAAAAGAAAACTTCAGGCCAATATCCATGATGAACATAGATGCAAAAATCTTCAATAAAATACTGACAAGCCGATTGCAACAGCACATCAAAAAGCTTATCCACCATGATCAAGTAGGCTTCATCCCGGGGATGCAAGGCTGGTTCAACATACGCAAGTCTATAAACGTAATTCACCACATAAACAGAACCAAAGACAAAAACCACATGATTATCTCAATTGATGCAGAGAAGGCCTTTGACAAAATTCAACAGCCCTTTATGCTAAAAACACTCAGTAAGCTAGGTATCAATGGAACGTATCTCAAAATAATAAAAGCTATTTATGACAAACCAACAGCCAATATCATACTGAATGGGCAAAAACTGGAAGCATTCCCCTTGAAATGTGGCACCAGACAAGGATGCCCGCTCTCACCACTGCTATTCAATATAGTATTAGAAGTTCTAGCCAGAGCAATCAGGCAAGAAAAAGAAATAAAGGGCATTCAAATAGGAAAGGAGGAAGTCAAATTGTCTCTATTTGCAGACGACATGATTGTATATCTAGAAGACCCCATCGTCTCAGCCCCAAACCTCCTGAAACTGATAAGCAAGTTCAGCAAAGTCTCAGGATACAAAATCAATGTGCAAAAATCACATGCATTCCTATACACCAGTAACAGACTTAAAGAGAGCCAAATCAAGAACAAACTTCCATTCACAATTGCCACAAAGAGAATAAAATACCTAGGAATACAACTAACAAGGAATGTAAAGGACCTCTTCAAGGAGAACTACAAGCCACTGCTCAACGAAATAAGAGAGGACACAAACAGATGGAGAAACATCCCATGTTCATGGTTAGGAAGAATCAATATCGTGAAAATGGCCATACTGTCCAAAGTAATTTACAGATTCAATGCTATCTCCATCAAGCTACCAATGACCTTCTTTGCAGAACTGGAAAAAACCACCTTAAACTTCATATGGAACCAAAAGAGAGCCCGCATAGCCAAGTCAATTCTAAGCAAAAAGAACAAAGCGGGGGGCATCACACTACCAGACTTCAAACTATACTACAAGGCTACAGTAATCAAAACAGCATGGTACTGGTACCAAAACAGAGATATAGACCAATGGAACAGAACAGAGGTCTCGGAAGCAACACAACATATCTACAACCATCTGATCTTTGACAAACCAGTCAAAAACAAGCAATGGGGAAAGGATTCCCTGTTCAATAAATGGTGTTGGGAAAGCTGGCTAGCCATGTGCAGAAAGCAGAAACTGGACCCCTTCCTGACACCTTACACTAAAATTAACTCCAGATGGATTAAAGACTTAAACATAAGACCTAACACCATAAAAACCCTAGAAGAAAATCTAGGCAAAACCATTCAGGACGTAGGTGTAGGCAAGGACTTCATGACCAAAACGCCAAACGCATTGACAACAAAAGCCAAAATAGACAAATGGGACCTAATCAAACTCCACAGCTTCTGCACAGCAAAAGAAACAATCATTAGAGTGAATCGGCAACCAAGAGATTGGGAAAAAATTTTTGCAGTTTACCCATCTGACAAAGGGCTGATATCCGTAATTTACAAAGAACTAAAGCAGATTTACAAGAAAAAAACTAACAAGCCCATTCAAAAGTGGGCAAAGGATATGAACAGACACTTCTCAAAAGAAGACATACGTGAGGCCAACAAACATATGAAAAAATGCTCATCATCACTGGTCATCAGAGAAATGCAAATCAAAACTACACTGAGATACCATCTCACGCCAGTTAGAATGGCGATCATTAAAAAATCTGGAGACAACAGATGCTGGAGAGGATGTGGAGAAATAGGAACACTTTTGCACTGTTGGTGGGAGTGTAAATTAGTGCAACCATTGTGGAAGACAGTGTGGCGATTCCTCAAGGACCTAGAAATAGAAATTCCATTTGACCCAGCAATCCCATTACTGGGTATATATCCAAAGGATTACAAATCATTCTACTATAAGGACACGTGTACACGAATGTTCATTGCAGCACTGTTTACAATAGCAAAGACCTGGAACCAACCCAAATGCCCATCGACGATAGACTGGATAGGGAAAATGTGGCACATATACACCATGGAATATTATGCAGCCATCAGAAACGATGAGTTTGGGTCCTTTGTAGGGACATGGATGAAACTGGAAACCATCATTCTCAGCAAACTGACAGAAGAGCAGAAGATCAAACACCGCATGTTCTCACTCATAGGCGGGTGTTGAACAATGAGAACACATGGACACAGGGAGGGGAGCACTACACACTGGGGTCAGTTGGGGGGAATAGGGGAGGGAGGGTGGGGGGTGGGAAGCTGGGGAGAGATAGCAAGGGGAGAAATGCCAGATGTAGGTGATGGGGAGGAAGGCAGCAAATCACACTGCCATGTGTGTTCCTATGCAACAATTTTGCATGTTCTTCACATGTACCCCAAAATGTAAAATGCAATAAAATAAATAAATGGGAAAAAAAAATAAATAAATAAAGTAGCCACTAGCCACATATGGTTATTGAACACTTGAAATGTGGCTAGTCTGAATTGACATATGCTATAATTATAAAATTTATACCAGATTTCAAAGACTTACTACAATAAAAAATGTAAAATAGTATTAGTTATATTGATTATTTTACATATACTACATCAAATAAAATATATTATCAAAATCAAAAAAAAAAAAGTATGTATTATATATGACATGGTATAAAACATATGCCATGTATATCACATATAAATTAATATAAAATCTGCTTTATCATATATACATATATTTTATTATATGTACTTTAATGTGTATATATATTTCATATATACCATATATATATGTGTGTAAATATGTTTATATCTGCAGAAATGTAACGTTTGTTTTGAATTTATAAAGAGGCTGTCATATTGAATACACTCTTCTAGAACTTGATATTTCTTACTGGTCACCTACATTCAAAAAAGTTTCCTGTCTTTTTTTGGTAAAAAGGTTACTTCTAGCATTCTTTATTTATCTTCTTAATTAACATATAGCTATGTTAATGACTACATAATGACAGTTAAATTTATCTGAAAGGTAATGATCACAAATATTGATGGGTCTATCAAACTTATAAAGATAAAAATAAAATATTGATTAAAATAAGATTGAGAAACTAACAAATCTACTAGAATAGTAGTGGAAGATCCTCTCATATATCTCAGTTATTGATTATTGAACCAGAGATGAGGGAGGACAAAAAGCAGACAATTACGAAGATTTTTGTGTCTTTATACTGTCCCTTCCTTCTGTCATTTTTGTGGACCAATTTTGTCAGTAGTATATCTATTCTGTTATTAAAGAAACAACTTTGGTTTTGTTGTTTACTGCTTCCTGATTTTTTCATTATTTGCTCATTTAATTTCTTCAATTTATTCTGCTATCACTTTCTCAATTTTTTAAGTTGAAAGCCCAATCAGTCAAAGTCTGTTGATTTGCCTTTACTTTTCTTTCATAGTACGAACACTCAGAGCTTTAGGTTTTATTCAAATCACTACTTTGACTTACTACACAAATTTTGATGTGATGGGGTTTTCATAATTCTTTTCTACATGGTTCGAAAGTCTGTCATTCTTTAACCTGTATGTTAAATAGAATATATTTAACACTCCAAATATACATTTTACATTAAATTTTCATTTTAAAGATCTAATTTAATTTTATTGTGCTCAGAAAATATAGTCTGTATAATATCAAATATTTGAAGTTTATATTGCTATGTAAGCAATTATTACAATAAATTTATATAAAATTTCCATATGTCTTCTAAACTTGCACCTTAAGCTCATGAACTTTGTTGTTTAAATCTTTATCGCTTTTCTTTCCCTTTTTCTTTTCCTCCTTCTCTCCCACCTGACTCCTGTCTTCTCTTTCTCCTCCTTCATCTCTGGTTGAATAATGATCTTTATCTTTCAGATGAATTTAACATTTCCATTATGTAGTCATTAACATAGCTATATCAATTATTTGCTTAATTAATATTTATCGATTTTTAAATCTTCAGTCTTTCTGTTTTCAGAATTCAATTATATGACTTGTAGTAAGACCATCACTGATTTCTTTTTAAAATGAAATTTGACAATCTCGTCTAATGTATGTATTCTTGTTGTAGATTAATATAATATCTTCTCAGCACTATTCCCAGTTATCAATCTTCTTTCTGTTCATGAGAGTTAAGAAATTCTTGCTATGTTATACCTTACTGTCTGTATATATTAAATGCTACAGAAAACAGATTGTTTTCTTAAAAATTGAGATATTCACCATTTTCAGAGAATATTTTAAGATGAGCTAAAATTCATATGTACAAAAATTACATTTACCTCTAAATTTAATGACTGTTAGTCAAGTCTTAATTTTACTGTCTATAACGAGCCTTAAGATGTAGGTCTTATTCTCAAGGAGTTTATTGTCCAGTTAATGTTCTCAATCCATGCAAGGCTCTGAGAAGTCAATCTATTTAAAGTGGATCTTAACAAACTATCATATTAAACACCTGTCTAATTGTATCCTTGTCAGCATTATAGCCATCATTATCAGTATACACAATCCTTCACTGACTTTTATTGAGCTCACTGTAGAATAAGTGTGTAATGCTACTTGTGTTATTAACATATTAACCATATATACATATAGGAGAGAAAAACTGATATCTTTTTCTCCCTTGTTGGCAGGTTCATGGCTGAGACACCTATTACAAGAAATAAAATGATAAATATCAGTTTTATGAGACATGAGATCCTTCAGAAATGAAGAATCAAATAAATAGATTAATCTGCATATTTTTATGGGAAATCAGGTAGAAGTATGATTGGAGGAAAAAGAGGATTATCTAATGACAATACACTGCAAGGAACTAAGCAGTGTATCTGAGTTAGTGCGGATTTTTCTTTGTATCACATGATCTTTAGAGATAAGGACATTGTTTTCCTCTGAAAATAGGAAGATCACCTCTGGAATGAATGTCTGTGATGCACTTTAGAGGAAGGTCAGAGAAGTCTTTTCTGGCCTACTTCAGGGGAAGTTGGTAGAACAAAGTCAGAGAGACCTTTATGCTTCTGTTCATTTCTCAGATTCCTTCAGCTTAAAATACTCAGCATGCCAAGCTGCCATATTTTGGTGTAGCATGTTTAGTCATATCACTTACTATCACTCAACTTCTGGGTCCTAGATAGCTTACAAATATACTCTTTCTAAATTTTCTTTCTTTAATTCTATTCACATCACCCTAATGGGATGGGAATTCATCCATGGAGAACTGAAATCAATACCTACTGTATTCTTTGCCTTAAGTTTCCTACTTCTAGCCAACCTTATAACCTCTGGTAAATTAACATTATTAAATTTTAATTTAATTTAAAAAGGCATATATTAAATTAAAATTTAATTTTAATTTAATTTAATTTTAATTTTAATTTAACTTAAAAAGGCATATATTTGAAATTATTATTTTTCTGTACTCTTTACCTACAAATAGTCAAAGGCTTTTTGTGATTTATTAAGTGAAATAATCTGGGCAAAAATTCAAATTTCGACTCAAAATCATGGTATTCATTCTAACCAATATCTTCACTATAGAAATTTGCCCTATGCCTTCAATATTCCTAAGTGCCTTCCAGATCCTCCCAAATTCACTGTTATTCATTGTCTTCCATCATTTTAATTATTTATTTATTTCTCCACAAACTATTCATTTAATGTAGGATATACCATAGCGTGCAAAACAGATTTGATCCCTGGCCTAACAAAACTTTCAGATTGTAAAACATTCTTATTCTAATTCTGTCAAAATTCTTACTACTCTATTAAGCTATCATATCAGTAAGATTTCAAAAACCATACTCAATCTCTCCTCTGCATATAATCACTATTAAAACCCTAAGCAGTTTTCAAACTCAATTAAAAGTCAACTATTGCCAAAGAAATTACCCTAATTTATTTGACCATGTAAAATATCTCCTTTCTTTTGAATCATAAAAGCACTTGAAAATTGCCTAATAACACATTATATTTTGTGTTGTATTATAAATATCTAAATATTTGCTTTTTCTTCTTATTCTAGAATCTTGAGATTTGAGACTTTTTATTTGATACTTAGCAAACTGTACTTATCCAGTACGGTTTTTTTGTGCAGTTTAAATTACTTAAGCATGATTGCCTGTAGCTTTAAACTATCTTACAGTATCCGGAAACACTGTCTGTAATGGTATTTTTAAAAGCATCTGTTGTTTCTCCACCACTTTCTTTACACCACTTTACATACCACTTTCTTTATACTTCAGAAATAGAAATTGCACAGATTAAAGAGAAAATTCATAAGTATGACTTAGGTATCCATACAATGTGGTTTAGTAGTTAAAACTGAAGAATCTGATGGTCAATATATAATTTTCAGATATGTAAAAAATTTCAGATTTTACAGCAAACCCTGTATTTTCTCATATATAAAAGAAATATGATAAACCGCTCTCTTACAAGGTTTTAAGAATTGAATAAGGTACAGCAGGTAAGAGGCTAGCATGCTTTAAGTATAATACATTAAAAAGTCAGCTTTTACTGTCTTGTCAATTCATTATTTTACATCCAATTTGGTTTTGTACCGTTCAAATATGGATATGTGTGTGTGTCAGCATACTTAAATCACAAGTGGAATTTTTACTGTTTTTGAAATTCATACAGGTTTTTAAGCTGCCTCTGCCAATACTCTCCAGCAAAGGACCATAAGAAACACAGCACAGGGGATAATGAGGCTTCTCATTTAGGGAATCTTAGAAAGGATGTATAAGACTTGTGGTGGGTGATTTGGGAGCGATAAAGGAAACATAGCTTGCCTATAGTTTATGTGTTGTTAGGAAGGAAAAGTAAATTTAGATTGGGAGTAAAAATAATGCATATCTAGAAGGAAAGAGGATTAGAGTGAGGCCGAATGAAATCAGTGAAGAAGCAGCTTTCACTGATATTAGCTATTAATAATAAGTATTATTTGGTTATGCTTAGGGAAATATTAATGTTTTTATTAGTTGTGAGACTTGATTACACAGTGTTTTTTTGTTTTGTTTTGTTTTCTTGTTGATCTATTATGGTCCCAGATGCCTTATGTTCACCAAGAGAACACCAAGGCTTTGAGGGCTAGGCTGACAGCTCCTTGCAACAGTGAGGACAAGCAGATAGTAATCAACCAGGTTGTGGCTCTCAGTGATGTTTTTTTCTATTACCTGTCAACAAAACTTCACGCATTCACTCTGAAACAGTTAGTTGCTAACGTAGAAGTATAATAACACTGATCAAAACTGGAAACAAAGCAAGTGTTTTTCAATTTTACTTGATAAATAACTAAAAGTGATTTTCATAGTTAATAATTGGTTAGTTTTTAAATAACGTACATGTTACCACCCAAATAACATGCCAATCTACTTAAGGCTATGTAAATAGTACCATTTGAATATTTTAATAATTTTTTAAATAAAAATGTTAACAATTTTACATTGTTTTTTGGAATAATGCAAAAAAATTGTGTATGTTATGCTAATTGCTTTAAAATAAACAAATTAGGTTTGCATAAAAGCATCAGTTAGGTATGCAGTAAGGCTTCTTATTTACCTATGTCTGTAAGGCCTGTGGTATGTCTTATATGCCTTGATGTTCAAGTTAGGTTCATGAATTTCAGTTGAATACTCTTGGCTTTCCTAGGTTCCATCCTCCTCAAGAATGGATATCGGATTCCAAAACTTTAAGAGTGCCAACACCTCTGATTTAAATTTCAGTGGTTTTCTGTTTATTTTATTCCATCCTTGACATACACGGTTTTATGAATCTGGTTCATTCTTCAATGTGAAAGCAAAGAGTTTGCCTCATTTCTCTGTTCTTTCTATTCCTGTAATATTGGGCCCTCTATTTAAGCTCTGAAAGCATTGAAGTCTGCCTTGTGACTCCAGCAAGCCAGAGCACCCAAGGCCTTTCTGCATCTCAATCATAGTTTCTTACTTGGGTTCTTAGCCTCTGGCACTGCACCATTAATTAACAAATACCTTGCAATGGAAATTGGCTCACTTTTCTGAGGTTTTCTTTCCTCTGAGATCTTAACTTTTAAACTCCTAGTTTACTAGAGACACATCATTGCTTTCATTTATAGGTCGTTCCTATATTATCCAGCCTTCCAGATTTGTTTTCAGTGAAGAGGTGAGTCAACACAAGGAACTCAAACTGGAAGTAGAAGTCTGGTTTCCCCTTGCTTTTATCTCCTTTCTTTCATTTATCATGCACGTTCTCTTTTGTTCCATTTTCTGAGCATAAAATAATGAACAAGAGCCAAAAAACATATAAGGATATGGGAAACATAAATTAAATATTAAAAACATCCAATAAATTATGATCGTTTCTAGGGTGTTCTGGGCTTAAAAGCCATGGCCGTGCTATAAATAGATTCCCAGAATGTATTCATCCTGTCTAACTGTAACTGTGTGCCCTTTAACCCATATCTTCCCATTCCTCACCCCACCTCCAGCCACAGGTAACCACCATTCTACTCTGCTTCCTTAAGTTCAACTTTTGTAGATTTCACATATAAGTGAGATCCTGTAGTATTGTTTTTTCTGTGCCTAGCATATTTCACTTAGCATAATGTCTATGTTATAACATAACATAGAGTATGTTATAACATTCTATTATGTTCTACACACATACACACACACATGAAAGCACACACAGCGCACCACATTTTTTAAATCCATTCATCAGTTGAACATTTAGGTTGACACCATATCTTGGTTGTTGTTTAGTTTGATGTAGCCTCACTTCTTTATTTTTGCCTCTAGTTTTGGTGTCATATCCATGAAATCACTGCCCAAGCCAGTGTTGTGGAGCTTTTTTTTTTTTAACTATGTTTTCTTCTAGTAGTTTTACAGATTTAGACCTTACATTTACATCTTTTATCTATTTTTAGTTTATTTTTGAATAGTGTGTGCCAATGTGTCTGATTTCCTTCCTCTGCTTATGGATATCCACTGCTCCCAACATTATTTATTAAAGAGATTTTTCTTCCTGCCATGTATGACCTTGGAAACTTTGTTGAACATCAATTGACCATAAATGCATGTATTAATTTCTAGTTCTCTAGCCTGTTCCATTGGTCTATGTGTCAATTTTTACACCAGCAGCAGGCTGTTTAGGTTACTTTAACTTTGTAGTTCATTTTGAAATCAGGTAGTGTGATGCATCCAGCTTTGTTCCTCTTTCTTAACATTGTTTTGGCTCTTTGGGGCCATGGTAGTTGCCTTTGGCTTTTAAAATTGCCTTTCTATTCTTGGAAAAAATGTCAATGGAATTTTGATAAGGATTGCATTGAATCTGTAGATCACTTTGGGTGGTACAAACATTTTAACCACATTAATTATTTCAATTCATGAACAAGAGATATTTTTTCATTCATATATGTCTTGCATGTCAGAATTTTCATCTTTTTGATTAAATTTATTCCAAGGTGCTTATTTTTTATTTTTGATGCTATTAAAAGTAGAATTGTTTTCTGGCTTTCTTTTTGAATAGTTTATTTTACAGATTTAAAAAATTATTTTTAAGAGATTTTTGGTGGAGATTATCACTACATATGTGATCTGAACTTTGTTCTGAGGCAACATCCTACTAAAAATGCTCTTAAGTTGAGAACATTTCTTACTTCAAGGACATTTTTTTGGTTGAAAATATGCAGGGAGACATAACGGTAGGTTTCTAAAATCTTTTATGAGATTCTTTGAGGTATATTTTGCTTATATGTTTCTCTCAAATCTAGGTATATATGTATATTGAAACATATATATCTAAATAAGACACCCTTTCTTTGTCATTTACAGACTCCAAGACTTCAAATTCCATTTTCTTCTCTAGAATTTTATCAAATTCAACTTCCAACCATTTATTCCTTAATTATTAGATTAAGCTGAGAATAGTAACTTTATGACTTCTAGAATCTTTATTTTTTTCTTGGAAGTACACATAATTTTAACAATAGTACAACACAACTTCTACTTGAGGTCTACCTTTATTTTTTCTTTGGGCTCTGGGGTATATGTGTACATCCTGCATTCTGCAGGATTGTTGCATAGGTACACACATGCCATGGTGGTTTGCTGTCTCCATTCTCCCCTCCCAATGTCTCCTACATCAGGCATTTCTACTGGTGTTATCCCTCCACATCCTTCCCACTGCCCTCCAGCTGTCCCTCCCTTCCCATCCCCTCACCTCCCCTCCACCCACCAACCTAGCCAAGTGAGTGTTGCTCCCTTAACTGTGATAAGTGTTCTCATTGTTAATCACCCACCTATGAGTGAAAACATGTGGTGTTTGGTTGCATTTTTGTTCTGTGCCAGTTTGCTGAGAATTATGGTTTCTAGATTCATCCATGTCTTTACAAAGGACATGAACTCGTCATTTATTATGGCTGCATAGTATTCCATGGTGTGTATGTGCGACATTTTCTTTGTCCAGTCTATCACTGATGGGCATTTGGGTTGGTTCCAGGTCTTTGCTATCATAAACAGTGCTGCAATGAACATACATGTGCATGTGTCTTTATAATAGAATGATTTATAATCCTTTGGGTATATGCCCAGCAATGGGATTCCTGGTTCAAATGGAATTTCTATTTCTAGATCCTTGAGGAATCACCACACTGTCTGCCATAATGGTTGAACTAATTTACACTCCCACCAACAGTGTAAAAGTCTTCCTTTTTCTCCACATCCTCTCCAGCATCTGCTGTCTCCAGATTATTTAAAGATTGCCATTATAACTGGCATGAGATGGTATATTAGTGTGGTTTTGATTTGCATTTCTCTAATGACCAATGATGATGAGCAT
This sequence comes from Sapajus apella, assembly GCF_009761245.1. Classification (NCBI taxonomy): domain Eukaryota; kingdom Metazoa; phylum Chordata; class Mammalia; order Primates; family Cebidae; genus Sapajus; species Sapajus apella. The sequence continues at coordinate 40,481,445 of NW_022436941.1, forward strand.
TTTTTCATATGTTTGTTGGCCTCATAAATGTCTTTTTTTGAAAATGTCTGTTCATATCCTTCGCCCACTTTTGAGTGGATTTGTTTGTTTTTTTCTTGTAAATCTGTTTTATTTCTTTAAAGATTCTGGATATTAGCCCTTTGTCTCAGGGGTAGATTGCAAACAGTTTTTCCCATTCTGTTGGTTGCTAGTTCATTCTAATGATTGTTTCTTTCGCTGTGATGAAGCTCTTAAATTTAATTAGACTTCATTTATCTATTTTGGCATTCATTGCCATTGCTTTTGGTATTTTAGTAATGAAGTCCTTGCCTATGTCTATGTCCTGAATGGTGTTGCATGGGTTTTCTTCTAGGGTATTTATGGTGTTAGTTCTTATGTTTAAATCTTTAATCCATCTGGAGTTAATTTTTGCATAAAGTGTAATGAAGGGGTCCAGTTCCAGCTTCCTGCATATGGCTAGCCAGTTTTCCCAACAGCATTTATTAGACAGGGAATTCTTTCCCCTTGCTTGTTTTTTTCAGGTTTGCTAAAGATCAGACAGTTGTAGATGTGTGGCATTGTTTCTGAAGCCTCTGTTCTGTTCAATTGGTCTATGTCTCTGTTTTGGTACCAGTACTATGCTGTTTTGATTACTGTAGCCTTGCAGTATAGTTTGAAGTCAGGTAGTGTGATGCCTCCAGTGTTCTTTTTGCTTAGGATTGTCTTGGCTATGTGGGCTCTCTTTTGGTTCCATATGAAGATTAAAGTGACTTATTACAGTTCTGTGAAGATGGTCAGTGGTACCTTGATGGGGTAAGCATTGAATTTACAAATTACTTTGGACAGTATGGCCATTTTTACAATATTGATTCTTCCAAACCATGAGTATGGAGCATTTTTCCATCTGTTTGTGTCCTCTCTTATTTGCTTGATCAGTGGTTTGTACTTCTCCTTGAAGAGATCTTTTACATCCTTTGTTAGTTGTATTCCTAAGTATTTTATTCTCTTTGTAGCAATTGTAAATGGGAGTTCGCTCATGATTTGGCTCTCTGTTTGTTGGTGTATAGAAATGCTTGTGATTTCTACACATTGAATTTGTATCCTGAGACTTTGCCAAAGTTGTTTATCAGTTTAAGGAGGTCTTGCACTGAGATGATGGGGTCTTCTAAATATATGATCATGTCATCTGCAAATAGGGGCAATTTGACTTCTTCTTTTCTTAATTTAATTCCCTTTATTTCTTTTTCTTGCCTAATTGCTCTGGCTAGAACTTTGAATGCTATGTTGAATAGAAGTGGTGAGAGAGGGCATCCTTGTCTAGTGGCAGTTTTTAAAGGGAATACTTCTAGTTTTTGCCCATTCAGTATGATATTGGCTGTGGGTTTGTCAAAAATAGTTTTTATTATTTGGAGATACATTCCATCAATACCTAGTTTATTGAGAATTTTTAGCATAAAGGGCTGTTGAATTTTGTCAAAGGCCTTCTCTGCATCCATTGAGATAATCATGTGTTTTTTGTCTTTGGTTATGTTTATGTAATAGATTAAGTTTATAGATTTGTATACATTGAACCAGCCTTGCATCCCAGAGAGGAAGCAGACTTGATTGTGGTGGATAAGATTTTTGATGTACTGTTGGATTTGGTTTGCCAGTATTTTATTGAAGAATTTTACATCAATGTTCATCATGGATATTGGCCTGTAGTTTTCTTTTATAGTTGTGTCTCTACCAGGTTTTGGTTTCAGGATGATGTTGATCTCATAAAATGATTTCAGAAGGATTCCCTCTTTTTGTATCATTTGAAACAATTTCAACAGGAATGGTACCAGCTCCTCTTTGTATGTCTGGTAGAATTTGGCTGTGAACTCATCTGGACATGGAATTTTTTTGGTTGGTAGGGTTTTAATTGCTGCCTTGACTTCAGACCTTATTATTGGCCTATTCAGGGTTTCAACTTCTTCATGGCTTAGTCTTGGGAGTGGGGAAGTGTCCAGGAATTTATCCATTTCTTCCCGATTCACTGGTTTATGTGCATAGAGCTGTTTGTAGTAATCTCTGATGGTAGTTTGTATTTCCAAGGAATCGGTGATGATCTCCCTTTATCTTTTTTTCTTGCATTTATTTGATTCTTCTCTCTTTTCTTTTTTATTAGTCTGCTAGCAGTGTGTCTATTGTGTTGATCTTTTCAAAAATCTAGCTCCTGGATTTATTTATTTTTTGAAGGGTTTCTTGTGTCTCTATCTCCTTGACTTCTGCTCTGATCTTAGTTATTTATCATCTTCTTCTTGCTTTTGAGTTTTTTTGATCCTGCTCTTCTAGCTCTTTCAATTTTGATGATAGAGTGTTGATTTTACATCTTTCCTTGTTTCTCATGTGGGCATTTATTGCTATAAATTTTCCTCTAGACACTGCTGTAAATGTGTCCCAGAGATTCTGATACATTGTGTCTTTGTTCTCATTGGTATCGAAGAAAATTTTTATTTCTGCCTTCATTTTATTGTTTATCCATTTGTCATCCAGGAGCAAGTTGTTCAGTTTTATGTGATTGTGCAGTTTTGAGTGCTTTTCTTAATCCCAAGTTCAAATTTGTTTGTGCTGTGGTCTGAGAGATTGTTGTCATGATATCCATTTTTCTGCATTTGCTGAGGAATGATTTACTTCCAATTAGGTGTTCAATCTTAGAGTGTGATGTGGTGCTGAGAATAATGTGTATTATGTGGATTGGGGTGGAGAGTTCTGTAAATGTCTGTTAGGTTTGCTTGGTCCAAATCTGCATTCAAGTCCTGGATATCCTTGTTGACTTTCTGTCTCATTTATCTGTCAAATTTTGTCAGTGGAGGGTTAAAGTCTCCCATTATTATTGTGAGGGAGTCTAAGTCTCTTTGTAAGTTGTTAAGAACTTGCTTTATGTATCTGGGTGCTCCTGCCTTGGGTACATATATATTTAGAATAGTTAACTCTTCTTGATGCATTGATTATTTTACCATTATGTAATGCCCTTCTTTGTCTCTTTGATCTTTATTGGCTTAAAGTCCATTTTATCAGAGACTAGGATTGCAAGCCCTGCTTTTTTTTCCCTCCATTTGCTTGGTGAATCTTCTTCCATCCCTTTATTTTGAGTCTATGTGAGTCTTTGTACATGAGATGGATCTCCTGAATATAGCACACCGATGGGTCTTGACTTTTTATCCAATTTGCCAGTCTGTGTCATTTGATTGGGTCATTTAGGCCATTTACATTTAATGTTAATATTGTTATGTTTAAATTTGATCCTGCTATTTTGTTACTGGCTGGTTGTTTTGCCCTTTAGTTAATGCAGTTTCTTCATTGAGTCATTGTTCTTTTCCATTTGGTATGTTTTTGCAGTAAGTGGTACTGGTTGTTCCTTTCCATGTTTAGTGCTTCCTTCAGGAGCTCTTGTAAGACAGGCCTTGTAGCGACAAAATCTCTCAGCAATTGGTTGTACATAAAGGATTTTATTTCTCCTTCACATATGAAGTTTAATTTGGCCAGATATGAAATTATAGGTTGAAAGTTCTTTTCTTAAGGATGTTGAATATTGGCCCCTACTCCCTTCTAGCTTGTAGGGTTTCTCCTGAGAAACCTGCTGTGAGTCTGATGGGCTTTCCTTTTTGCGTGACTTGACTTTTCTCTCTGGCTATCCTTAGGATCTTTTCCTTCATTTCATCCCTGGTGAATCTCATGATTATAAGCCTTGGGGTTGCTCTTCTTGAGGAGTATCTTTGTAGTGTTCTCTGTATTTCCTGGATTTGAATGTTGGCCTGCCTTGTTAGGCTGGGGAAATTCTCTTGGATAATAATAGTATTTTCCAACTTGGATTGATTCTCTCTGTCACATTCAGGTACACCTATCAAGTGTAGATTAGGTCATTTCACATAATCCCATATTTGTTGGAGGCTTTGTTTATTTCTTTTTACTCTTTTTTCTCTAATCTTGCCTTCTCATTTTATTTTATTGATTTGATCTTCAATCTCTGTTATCCTTTCTTCTGCTTGATTGATTCAGCTGTTGAAACTTGTGTATGCCTCACAAAGTTTTCATGCTGTGTTTTTCAGCTCCATCAAGTCATTTATAGTCTTCTCTAACCTGGTTATTCTGGTTAGCATTTCGTCTAACCTTTTTTGAAGGTTCTTAGTTCCTTTGCATTGGGTTGGAACATGGTCTTTTAACTCAGAGAAGTTTGTTATTACCCACCTTCTGAAGTCTGCTTCTGTCAATTCATCAAACTCATTCTGTCTTGTTTTGTTCTCTTGATGGTGAGGAGTTGTGATCCCTGGGAGGAGAAGATGTGTTCTGGTCTTTGATGGTTTCATCCTTTTTGTGCTGGTTTCTTCCTATCTTCATGAATTTACCTCCTTTTGATCTTTGAACTTGGTGATTTCAGAGGGAATCTCTGAGTAGATGTACTTTCTGTCATGGTCAGAGCTATATCTTTTTTGGCCTGTAGAGGTGTTGTTGGGCTGCCTCAGATTCAGTTAGGCTGCTGGGTGGTTGGTTTTCCCCTGGAGTTTGTTTATGCAAGTGAGATTAGTTCTGCCTTCCCTATGGCGTCTTTCCTTCCCTGAGCTTGATCTTCCCAGTTGGGGTCAAACTGAGGTATTCGTTGGGAAACTCTGTAGTGCGTGGGCTTCAGTTTGAGTTTTGTGGGGGAGGGGCCTGCCAGGCCTCATGGCCTGTTTCCCTGCTTTCAAATCTGCCTCTTTCTGTGGAACAGGTAGTTCCTTCCTGCTGGAGTTAGTCTGAACTTCCGCCAGGTCTGTGCCAACAACTTGTGGCACCAGGTAGGAGCAGTTGCTCAAATTTGCATCAACAACCTACAGCACCCCTCAGTCTGGTGGGGCTCTCATGGACCATGGGTTGCTGGAAGGATGAGGGAAGCACAGGATCTGAATTGAAGCACTGAGGGTGTGAAGTCCCCAACCCTCTGAGCTGGCTATAAGTTCCAGGTGTGGACGTGCCCTGGCTTGTCTCAGTTCTCCCTTCCTGGACTACTCTCTCCCTGCTTGAGCTTACCTTCTCTGGGCTATTTTCAGTGTCCTACACGTCCCACTGAAATGAATCCAGCACCTCGTTTAGAATTGTGAAGTCCTCTAGCCCTCTGCGTCTTATTCGCTGGGAGCTGCCCTCTGGTGTTGCCTCTTCTTGGTCATCTTGGCGCTACTCTGAGATCTACCCTTTTGAAGTCTAACTACAGGATATTTGATGGAATACAATCATAAGCTTTTAAATCAGATACATGTAACTGTTAGATACATTTATAAATCTTTTTTCACACTGCCATAAATAACTACACGAGACTGTGTAATTTGTGAAGAAAAGAGCTTCAATTTATTTACAGTTCTTCAGGCTTAACAGGAAACATGAATAGGAAGCCCCAGGAAACTTAACAATCATGGTGGAAGGTGAAGCGGTAGCAGGCACAACTCACCATAGTGGCAGGAGAAGAGAGAGAGTAAAGGGGGAATTGCCACACACTTTTAAACCATCAGATCTCATGAGAACTCACTCAGTATCATGGGAACAGCCAGGGGGAAATCTGTCCCCATGATCCACTCACCTCCCACAAGGCTCCACCTCCCACTTGACATGAGATTTCAGTGTGGAGACAAATTCAAACTGTGTCATTCTGGCCCTCATGCCTCCCAAGCTTCATGTCCTTCTCACATTGCAAAATACACTTATCCTTCCTCAAGAGTTCTCCTGTCTTAACTCGTTTCAGCATTAACTTAAAATTTCACAGTCCAAAGCCTCTTGTAAAACAAGGTGAATACTTTCTGCCTATAAGCCTGTCATTTTTTTTAAAAAAAGTTAGTAACCCTTTTTTTTTTGTTTTGTTTTTGAGACAGAGTCTTGCTCTGCTGCCAGGCGCCAGACTGGAGTGCAGTGGTGCAATCTCGGCTCACTGCAATCTCCACCTCCTGAGTTCAAGCAATTCTCCTGCCTCAGCCTCCCTAGTAGCTGGGACTACAGGTGCGTGCCACCATGCCCAGCTATTTTTTCTATTTTTTAGTAGAGACAGGTTTTCACTTTGTTGGCCAGGATGGTCTTGATCTCTTGACCTCTTGATCTGCCAAAATGCTGGGATTACAGGCGTAAGCCACCGCAACCGGCAAGTTAGTAACTTTTAAGATAGAATGGAGGTACAGGAATTGCGTAAATTATCTCATTCCACATGGGAGAAATTGAGAGGGGCTACTAAACTTATGCCAATCAAAAACCCAAAAGGACAGTCATTAAATCTTAGTAGCTCCAAAATAATCTCCTTAGACTCCATGTCTCACATCGAGGGCACACTGATGCAAGATTTGGGTTCCCTAGGCCTTGAGCAGCTCCATCTCTGTGGCTCTGCAGTGTACAGCCTCTGCAGCTACTTTTTCAGGCTGGCATTGAGTGCCTACATCCTTTCCAGGTGCACAGTGCAAGCTACAGTTGGATCCACCACTCTGGGGTCCAGAAGATAATTGCCCCCCTCTCACAGCTCCACTAGGCAGTGGGTACTCTGTGTGGGGGCTCCAACCCCACATTTTTCCTCTATACTGCCTTTGTAGAGGTTCTCCAGGAGGAGAGAACTCCAGGAGGAGACTCCAGGAGTCTCTGCCCTACCAGCAGACTTCAGCCTGGACATCCAGATATTTTCATACATGTGAAATTTCATACATTCTCTGAAATCTAGGTGAAAATCTCAACTTTTGATCCCTGTGCTCCTGCAGGCCCAACACCACATGGCAGCTGACAAGGCTTGGGGTTTGAACCCTCTAAAGCAACAGACAGAGCTGTACATTGGCTCCTTTTAGTCATGGCCGACGTTGGAGTGACTGGAACCCAGGACACTATATCCCAAGGCTGCACATATTTTTTCCCTCCTATGCCTCTAGGCCTCTGATGGGAGGGGCTGCTGCAAATGTCTCTGAAGCATTTTTCCCATTGTCTTAGTTATTAACATTAGGCTCTTATTTAATTATGTGTTCTGCTGCCAGCTTGAATTTCTACCCAGAAAATTGGTTTTTCTTTTGTACACATAGCCAGCCTGCAAATCTTTCAAACTCTTATACTCTTCTTCCCTTTTAAATATAAGTTCCAATTTCAGAGCTTCTCTTTCTTTATGCAAATTAGCATAGGCTTTCAGGAGCACCAAGGCTAGGTTTTCAATGCTTTGCTGCTTAGAAATTTATTCTGCTAGTTACACTCAATCATGTCTTTGAGTTCTAAAATCCGCACATCTCTAGAGCACAGGCATAAAGCTGCCAGGTATTTTTTGTTTTGTTTTGTTTTTGTAAAGCAAAGCAAAAGTGACCTTTGCTTCAGTTCCCAATAAGTTACTAATCTTCAACTGAGACCACCTCAGCATGGACTTCATTGTCCATATCACTATCAGCATTTTGGTCACAACTATTCAAGAATACTCTAGGAAGTTCCAATATCACCCATATCTTCCTGTCTTCTTCTGAGCCCTCAAAACTGCTCCAGCCTCTGCCTGTTACCCAGTTTCAAAGTTGCTTCCACATTTTCAGGTATCTGTATAGCACTATCTCACTCCAAGTACCAATATTCTGTATTAGTTCATTCTCACACTCCTGTAAAGAAGTACATGAGACTGAATAATTTATGAATAAATTTAATTTACTCAGTTCACCAGACTTAAGAGTAAGCATGACTAGGAAGCCTCAGGAAACTTACAATCATTACAAAATGTGGATGGAAAGCAGACAAATCTTACAATAGCAAGCAGAGAGAGAGAGAGAGACAGAGAGAGAAAAAAGAGAGAGGGAGAAAGAGAGAGAGATATAAAGCAAGCAAAGGGAAAGTTGCCACAAACTTTTATACCATCAGATCTCATGAGAACTCACTCATTAATATGAGAACAGCAATGGGAAATCTGCCCCCATGATCCAGTCATCTTCCACCAGGCCCCTCCTCCAATTAGACATGAGATTTGGGCAGGGACACAAATCCAAACATGTCAGTACATGACTTAAAGGAATATTGTAGTAAATCAGTCTATTACCATATCAGAATAACTTTAAAACCAATGGTTTGTTCTTGGAATTTTTGTTTAAACTAATGGTCTAATGTTTATTGAGTGACTAACAGAATTTATGACATAGTTCAATACATCATTTTCCTTATCCTTTTTTCTGTTTCATTGTTAATGTTTTGATCAGGAAAGCATCATCTGTGATTTTATCTAACTGAAAGATCTGCAGCACATTCCCACAATATTCCAGCCATTATTTATGGGATTTAATTATATTTTTCACATGTAAATTATTCCTACAGATTACCAGTGACAGCTTCTTCACAAACAACACTATTCATAACTACTTGCTACCAATGGTAACATTAATTTGCCATTGTTAGTGGAATCTAAACCCACTAATAATCCATCCAAATTCAGAGATTTAAAGGTAAGATCTCTTTGCCTTGCCCATAAAGTTTTATTCTTTAGGTATAGGGTAATGCCATCATTACCCATTTTTAAAATCTTCCCAAAGTGACTCTGAGACATTCTCATACTTTTGATTAAAAAAAATAAAATGAGCCTCTTCTCTCTAGTCTGAATAGTAACATCACCATAGAAAAATATTTATAGGAAGTAAACAGAAAGCAACTATGATTCATAAACTAATAATAAGCTACTATTTCCAAAAGTGTACATTTGAGATCCTGAAAAATCCTGAATTATTAGGCTGATAGTTCAGTATTAGTTTAAGAAAAGACATGCATTACTAGACTTGAATATGTGGATGTTTATTTAAATTATAAAAACTGCTTTATATTTCAAGTCTTCTTTTCCTGATCTGATTCTTTTATTTGTTGGATAATATTTAGCATATTTTTAGATACTAGGATATTTTAAAATCTTGGCAATGTCTGATGAAATATATTATGCCAAAAACTATATTTCCAGTAGAAAAAAAGTGTATTAATGTATTTCCACCTGTATAATCTAAGATTGACATTTTAAAATGACTTCTAAGAGGCTCTTAGTGTTTTATTAATTAAGTTGTACTTTGGAATAAAATTTTAGTTCAGGTAAAGTTCTCATTAACAGAAAAGTTAGTCATTTACTACCTAGAAATTTTTAAAAGTATGACAAATGTTGCCCTGGTCTTTTTAGTGCTGAAACATCTTAGGTTTTTTTTTTGTTTTCTTCAAAAAGGAATATGTGATTATGTTGTGGCTACTTTCCTTTGGGTAAAATAAATTGTCAATGGTGGCAAATGCTATTGTGTTCCCAGAATTGTATCATTTGAATTTAGAAATTGGAGTGTGGAGACTACCTTAAATCAAAATAAGTGGTTGTTTGGCAACCCTGTCTAGCCAACTAGCTAGTTATGGCTGCTTTGCCAATAAGTTACTTTGAGAAACGGTTGCAAAGTTCGAATCAAATACATAAAAAATGAAATTGGAAAAGTATATAAAAATTATTACAATTATTGGGAAAAGAGAATATAGACAGGATAATAAAGAGAAAGATCTCAGGTATTTCACTTTAGCTGATCTTATTTTAATAAAAATATAGCAGTAGACATACAGAGAGATCATTAACTAGTTTTTGAATCATGCATATATTAAGAAAATCTTATAACTTGTAACGGAGTTAAAATATGAACCCTCACATTAAACAAATCATGATTCAATAGTTTATGTAATAGAGGCCTAACGTTTCAATGGACACAGAAGAGTATTTGCACTGAAGAATCATGGAGAGCTTCAAGGAGAATTAGTTATTTGTGAATGTAAATAATTGACAGGATTAAGACATTTATAACATTGTATGAAAGGAAGGTCAGTGAGCTTCAAAGGTTACATATGATGATATCCACAATCTTCTTAATTTAGTTTCATTTATTTTTATTCATTTACATGTCAATGATTTTTGAATAATTAATCCATTAACTGTGCTGTGTGTAGATGATGATCTTTATTCTTGCATCTAAAAACAATAAATAAGGTGTGCAAGAAAATGTGATATAATAATACATGTTCATCTTAGGAAAAGTCAAAAAAGATGATATTCAAGTGTTTAGATAATTCTAAATTTTGGAATCATATTAATATTTAATCAGATTAATATTTAATTGAATTTACTTAATGCGACCATCAATGAATGAAGAAGTGTTTGTCTTACAATTGAACAAAGACATTTACCTGAGAATAATATTACTCAGAGAATTATTGTTATTCATACACCAGAGGATAATCTTTCATATTCTCATCATTCAGTACTAATTAACTTTGTTTCAAAAAGATCAACAAATGACATAATTTAATACAGACATGTCAGTATGCCAGATACTGGTGAAGGCAAGAAGGAGTATATTTCCTGTTAATGGTTAAGCTCCACATTTCGGTGTCTAAACCTTTTCAAGGTTTTAAGTATCATTTTGTATGCAGGTAAGCAATTCTGGTGCAGCAGATTTAACATTCATCTCTAATTTATTTCAGACTTTGAACTTTCTTCAGAAGAATTGCGGTTTTTTTTTTTTTGAAATGTTTAGCTTTGTAATTATTTTATAAATAGTAAAACAAAATTCTGTGTTTTTTACAACTATCAGATGAAGCAACATGTGAACATAAACAAGCGTAATCAGTCACAGATATGCAAAAGAGGTTGTCACAAAGACTCTGACTTCAAGGCATTTTCAATTGTCCTATGAACTCCAGTTCATTGATTATCAATTAGTTTCCATATCTAAACATGGCAGATGGCAAATTGTTCTTCAAACAGTAAAAAAATAAGAAAAAATTTAAGAGTCAAGGAACAATAACAGCAGAGAAAAAAATCTTTAGAAAAGTTTTACAAGCAAGCTGGACTAGTTTGTGGTTTTGAAAATTAATTTATTCAAATCAGATAAACTGTAATCGCACATGCGTGTGTATATATATTATACATAGGTGTATATATATTTATATATAAATTATATATATAAATAACCCATTTATATATATAAATGACAGAATTGTGTATATATATAATTAATATATGTAATAGATAATTATGTATATATAATTTGATATAAAAAATATTGCCCCAATCAATGCTTTCCAGTTATTCCTTTATGTTTTATTCTAGAAGTTTCATAGTTTCAGAGCTTAGATTTAAATCTTTAAGACATTTTGAGTTGTTGTTTGTATATGATGGATATAAAGGTCTATTTTCATTCTTCTGCACGTGGATATCCAGTGTCCCTAGAACCATTTGTTGAAAAAACTGTCCTTTCCTCATTGTGTACTTTTGGCACCTTGTTGAAAATACATTGGCTGTAAATACATGGACTTATTTCTTGTTTCTTTGGTCTGTTCCATGGGTCAATGTGTTTGTTTTTATGTTCAGTGCCATGCAGTTTTGATTAATACAGCATTTAATACATTATAAAGTTGAGTAGTCTGATGAGTTCGGCTTTATCTCTTTTGCTAAAGATCGTTTTGTTTTTTAGGAAACTTTTATGGTTTCACACAAACATTATTTTTTTTTTCTGTTTCTATGAACAATATGGCTGATATTTTGATAAGGGTTATATTGAATCTATAGATAATTTGGAGTAATACGGATAGCGGAAAACCATTATTCATGAACACAAAATATCTTTTTATTTATTTGTATGTTTTTCAATTTCTTTCCTCATGTTTATATAATATTCAGATACATATATATATATATATACACACACATATATATATATATATACATATATATGAAAGGACATATCTTTTATATCATTGGATAATATATTCCTAAATATTTTATTCATATTGAGATTATTATAAATGGGATTGTCATCCTGATTTCTTTTTCATAGTTCACTATTAGTTTATAGAAATACTATTGTTTTCTGTATGTTGATTTTGTAGCCTGCAACTTTCCTGAACATGACAACTAGTGCCAATAGTATTTTTGGTAGAATCTTTAGGTTTTCTCTATGTAAAATCACATTGCAACCAGGGTCAATTTAACTTTTTCCTTTACAATATGAATGCCTTTTATTTATTTCTCTTGCCTAATTGTTCTGGCTAGGACCTTAATAGTAGGTTGAATAGAAGTGGTGAGAATGGAGATTCTTGTGTTTTCCAGATCTTAATGCAAGAGATTTTCATTTTTCCACATTGAATATGATGTTAACACTGAGTTTGCTATACATAGTCTTTATTGTGTTGAGTTATATTTCTTCTATACCTTAATTTGTTGAAAGGTTTTTTTATTTTGAATGAATGTTGAATTTTGTCAATTATTTTTTGAATCTATTAAAATGATCATATGATTTTGTTTCTTATTCTATTAATATGGTGTATCATATTTACTAATTTGCATAGATTGAATGTTTCTTGCATCACAGGGATGAACCTCACTTGATCATGGAAAATGTTTTTTTTTTTTGTTTTTAAGTGTTTGTTGTTGATAATGATGGATACATAATTGTTGTACATATGTATTCGGTACATTTGATATTTTGATAGAAGCATACAATGTGTAATGATCAAATCAGAATAATGGCAATATATATTACTTCAAGCATTTATTATTTCTTTGTGTTAGGAACATTCCAATTCCACTCTTTTAATTATTTTGAAATATACTATAAATTATTCTCTATTTGCTTTATTGTGATAACAACCATGAGATCTCATTTCTTCTACCTAACTGATTTTTGTACCCATTAACCAACATTTCATTATCTCCACCTCCCCACTACCAATTCCAGTGACTGTTATCCATCATTCTAGTCTCTATTTTTATGAGTTCAGATTTTCTTTCTGTTTTTATTTTTTTTTCTTTGGCTATTTTTTTAGCTCCCATGTATCAGTGAGAGCATGTGATATTTGTCCTCCTACAACTGGACTGTTTTACTTACTTCCAGTTCCATGCATGTGATTGCAAATGACAAGATCTCATTCCTTTTACATGTTAATAGTACTTCATTGTGGTGATGAACACTTGGATTGATTCCATATGTTGGTTATTATGAATAGTGCTGCAATAAACAGAGAAGTACAGAGATCTTTTCAAATACTGGCTTCCTTTCTTTGGGATATACCCAGCAGTAAAGTTGCTTGATCATATGATAGTTCTATTTTTCATTCGTGAAATAACGTTGATACTGTTCTCCATGCTGGTTGTACTAGTTTACATTTCTACCAAAATGTGGAAGGGTTCTCCTTTCTTTAAATCCTTGCTAGCATTGGCTATTGCCTGTCTTTTTAATGAAAGCCATTTTAAATAAACTGAGAGCATATCTCATTGCAGTTTTGATTTGCGTTTCTCTGATGATTAGTGATCCTGAGAATTTGCTCATAAACATGTTGGATATATCAATTTCTTATTTTGAAAAATGTCTATTTAAATCTTTTGGCCATTTTAAATCAGATTATTTTTATTTCCTACTGAGTTGTTTGAGTTTCTTATATATTCTGGTTTCTAATCTCTTGTCAGATGGGTTGTTTGCAAATATCTTCTCTCATTCTGTGAGTTTTCCCTTCACGTCTTTTTTTTTCTTTGGTGTGTAGAAGCTTTGTAGCTTGATACAATTTCATTCATCCAATTTTGCTTGTTTTTATACAATTTTGAGGTGTCACTCAAGACATTTTTGCCCAAACCAATGTCTAGGACTGTTTCTTCAATATATAGAATCAACATTGTTAAAATGCTCATATTAAAGCAATCTACATATTCAATGCAATTGCTATCAAAACACCAATGACATTTTTCATATAAATAGATAAAATAATCCTAAAATTTAAATGGATCAACAAAAGATTAAGAACAGCCAAACCATACAGAGTAAAAAGAACAATGTTGAGGCATCACACTACCAGATATCAAATTATGCTATAAAGCTATGTTAAGCAAAAAAGCTTGGTACTGGTGTGAAACAAAACATACAGACTAATGGAACACTATAAGAGATCCCAGATAAATCCATGAATTTACAATCAACTTGTTTTTGATAAAGGTGCCAAAAATTCTGGGGAAAGGAAAGTATGTTCAATAAATATTGTTGGAAAAGCTGAGTATCCATCCATAAGCAGAAAAATAGAACTAGACTCCTATTTCTTCTCATATACAAAAATCAAATAAAAATAGATTAAATATTTAAATAAAGGACCTGAAACTATCAAATTACTAGAAGAATTTTTTTTGATGTTTTGTTAATTTTTGTTTGCTAGTATAAGAAATTTTGCTTCCATATTTGTTAGGGATATTGTCCTGCAATGGTTTTTTTTGTTTGTTTTTGTTCTGGTTTGTTTAATTTTTTTTTTTTTTTTTTGGTTTGTTTTGCAGTGTGGTTGTCTGGCTTTGGTACCAGGGTAATGCTGACCTTATGAGTTTGGAAGTATTTTCTTATCTTTAAAATTTTGAAATAGTTTGAAAATAATTATATTATTTTTCTTTTAAATATTTCATATAATTCAGCCATGAATCCATCTTACCTTGGATTTTTCTTTGATGGGAGGCTTTTTTATTACTGATTAAGTCTTATTATTGGTCTCTTAAGATTCTTCATTTTTTCATAATTCAACCTGGGTACATTATATATCAATAAAATCATTGATTTCTTCTAGATTTATTCAATTTGCTGGTATTTAATTGTTCATTGTATTCTCTTCAGATCTGTTGTACTGCTGAGCTATTAGATGAAAAGTCTCCATTTTATTTCTGATTTTTACCTATATGAGTCTTCCCTCTTTTTGTCTTAATATAGTTAGTAATTCGTCAGTTTTGGTCTTTTCAAAACACAATTTCTGTTTCCCTGATTTTTTTGCATTGTTATTCTAGTCTCCAATTTTATTCATCTCTGCTCTGATCTTTATTACTTTTTTCTTTCTGATAATTTTGGGTTTAGTTTGTTCTCATTTTTCTAGTTCCTTCAGGAACACTGTGACTTTGTTTATATGATTTTTTTTTCTTTTATGATGTAGGCATTTTGTCTTGGTCTTTTCTATTGATTGTAACAGAATTCTTGAAACTAGATAATTTATAAAGAAAATTATTATTTTTTTTACAGTTCTGGAAGCTAGAAAGTCCCAGGTCAAGACGGTGCATCTGGTGAAGGCCTTTTTTTTTTCTAGTGGAGACTATCTGCAGAGTACAGAGGTTATGTAGAGCATCACAGAGAGAGGGGGGCGAGCATCACAGTTCAGGTCTCTCTTTCTCTTATAAAGTCACCAACCCCAGTTTCATGATGACCCATTAATTCATTAACCCATCAGTACATTAATCCATGAATAGATTAATTCGTTCCTGAGGGCAGACCACTTAGGACTCAATCGCTTCTTAAAGAATCCCTCACAATGTTGCCACACTGTGGATAATATTTAGGCCTGAATTCTGAAGGGACCAAATATTCAACATATAGAACATTTATTGCTATAAATTTTGATTTTAACTTTTTTTGCTGCATTCCATGAGTTTTGGTATGTTGTTTTTTTACACTTTTATTTGTTGTAAGATATTTTTAAATTTAACTTTTAACTTCGTCATTGGCCTGGTTGTTCAGGATTTTTCAATTTCCATGCATTTGAAAGTTTCCAGAAGTTTCTTTAGTTATTCATTTCTAGTTTTATACTCGATAAGATTTCAATTGGCTATTACAAATAGTACTGCAATAAACCTGTAAGTACAGGTATCTCTTCAATGTACTGATTTCCTTTCTTTCAAATATACTCAGCAGTAAGATTGCTGGCAAGTAATCTTGGTAAGATTTCAACCTTCCTAAATTCATTAAGACTTGTTTTTTGATGTAACATATGATCTATCCTAGAGAATGTACCTGTGCCCTTGAGAAAAAATTGTATTCTGCAGTTGTTGGATAGCATGTTCTGTATATGTCTGTTACATGCACTTGGTTTACAGTGTTTTTTAAGTTTAATGTTCTTTCATTGATTTTCTGTCTGGATGATCTGATCATATATGTTGGGTACATATATATTTACTATTGTTATATTATTTTGCTAAATTTACAACTTTATTGTTATATGATGACTGTTTCTTTTTGCAGTTTTCAATTTGATATCTATTTTATCTAATGTTAGTGTAGCTACTCTCTCTCTTTTGGTTACAATTTACATAAAATATCTTTTATAATATTTTCACTTTCAGTCTGTGTGTGTACAAGTCAGTCTTTTAGAAATATTACACTGTTGAATCTTTTTTTTTACTCCATTCAGCCACTATAAGTTTATTGATTAGAGAATTTAACTCATTTATATTTGAGATAATTATTGATAGGTACAGACTTACTACTATCATTTTGTTTATTGTTTTCTAGTTGTTTTGTAGATACTTTTTTCCTTCCTTTCTAAATTCCTTTGTAATCACATAATATTTTTTTTAGTGTTATGTTTGGGCTTTTTGATTTTTATTTTTTGTGCTTCTACTATAGATTTTGTTTGTTTCTTTGTTTTGGTTTTTGAGATCGAGTCTCTTTTGCCCAGGCTGGAATGCCATGGTGTGATCTTAGCTCACTTCAATCTGTGCCTCCTGGATTCAAGTGATTCTCCTGCCTCAGCCTACTTAGTAGCTGGGGTTACAGGCATGCCCTAGCATGTTTGGCTAACTTTTTTGTATTTTTAGCAGTGACAGGGTTTCACCATTTTGTCCAGGTTGGTCTTGGACCCCTCACCTCAAGTGAACTGACTGCCTCAGCCTCCCAAAATGCTGAGATTACAGGCGTGAGCCACCATGCCCTGCTCTACTATAGGTTTTTTTGTTGTGGTTACAAGGTTTACAAAAAATATCTTAAAAAAATATATTTTGGTTATAATAGCTAATTTTAAGCTGATAACAACTGAATTTAGATGACACACACAAAAAAACAACTCTATACTTTTACTACAGCCTGTCCTCCAAATTTTGAATTTCTGATGTCAAAATTTACATATTTTTATATTGCATTTTTTCTGACACATGACGGTAGCTAAAATTATTTGTCATAGTTTTGTCTTTTAACCCTTCATACTAAGAATGTGACTTACACACTACCATAACAGTATTAGAGTATTCTGAATTTCACTATGTACTTACATTTACTGTGAGTTTTATATTTCAGATGTTTTTGTTACTCATTAGCATTCTTTTCACAGCATGAAAAAAATCTTTTAAGCATTTAGTGTAAGTCTGATCTAATGGTGATGAATTTGCTCAGCTTTTGTCTGGGAAAGTTTTTTTTTTTTTTCTTTTTTTTTTTTTAATCTTTCCTTTATTTCTGAAAGACAGTTTAGCTGAATTTAGAATTCTTGGTTGGCAGATTTTTTTTTTTTTTCTCAGCACTTTTAATATATCATTCCTACTCTTTCTTAGCCTGTAAGGGTTCTGCTGAGAAGTCTGCTTCTAGGTATACTGGACCTCCCTGAAGTGTTATTTACTTTTCTCTTCCTGCTTTTAGTACCCTTTTACTGTTTTTGATCATTGTCAATTTGATTATTATATGTCTTTAGGTAGCCTTATGTGAATTTAATTTGATTAGAGGCTTTTGGCTTTACTGTACCTGGATATTTATATTTTTCTCCATGTTGGGAAATGTTTCAGCTATTATATTTTTAAATTTTCTACTCTTTTTTTTCTTGATCACTTTGACTTAAATATTTACATCTTCAGTGCTGTACCATAAATTTCATAAGTTTTTTACATTCCTTTTTATTATTCTTATCAAACTGTATGCATTCAAATAGCCTGTCTTGAAGTTCACAGATCCTTTCTTCTATTTGATCACTTCTGCCACTAATGCTCTCTATTGCATATTTTATGTTTTTTTATTTTATGTTTATGCTCTGGGATTTCTGTTTAATTTCATTATTATTATTTTAATATCTCTATTAAAATATTTTTCTGGTAATATATTATTTTCCTCATTTTATTAAGCTGTTTTTCTGTATTTTCTTGAACTTCACTGGGCTTTCTTTAAAAATACTTTTGAATTTATTGTCAGATAATTCATGAATCCATATTTCTTAGGTTTATTTACCAGTATTTGTATTTTTCTGTTTGGTAATCATGTTTACCTGACTGTTTTTCATCCATGTGATCATGTATTGATGCCTGCATATTTGAAGAAGTTGGTATCTATTCCAATTCTCAAAGACTGTCTTTGTATGGGAATTCCCTTCTATGGTAAGACTATCCAGAGATTTGAGCATGCTGCCTGGCATGGTCTCTGAGCCCAAGACTTCTGTGGCTGTTGTGGCAATGAGTAGTGCCCTAATCCAGGGACTATTACACCCAGCATTTTTCTGGGCTCGAATCCTTTGGCCATTGAAGCTAGTATAGAATTTGGACATTTTAAAAGCTCATAGTCATGGAGGCTTGTCTGCTGCTAAGGGCTTTTCAAAGCCCAGGGCCACTGTAGTTGCCTGTTGGTGATGCAAACCAGAAATTGCCTCATGGGAGATACAGTTTTCTGCCTGGCAGTGAGGCAAAATTGAACATTCAGTCTGTGGGTGGTGGCCTGGAGTCACAAATCTTGGGAGTCCCCTGGTGCTGGCTTTTACTGTATTGGGCCTAATGTTAGGATCCAAGACAAAGTCTATGCTCACTTTCTTCTTTCCTCTAATCAGACAGTATTTCTCTCTATGCTATGCCACCTGACATTGAGGGAGGTGTGGCATGAGTAATGTAAAACTGTCATTTCTATCCTGTTCAATGTCCTTTTTCTTATTATTGTGCTATAACCAAGTACCGTGGTCTCTCACTTTGTTTGCTCAGGTCTAGTGAAAATAATTACCTGTGTGCATTGTTGTTCAAATTAATGTTTCTATAGAAGGACATTTGGTATAGTACTAGTGTGTCATCATACTTCACGATTTTCAGGTATATCATTAATTTACAGACTTAATTTGATAATATAAAGAATAAATTGCATGCACTTGATTCACTCCTCTTGTCTCAGTTAACGGTTTTTCACAAAACATCATAATTTAAAATATACATGTATTATTAAAATCAATTGTTTTCTAGTATTGGTAACTTTGAAATGATAAAAGTAACTTTGAAAGGCTAATGTTTATATGTACATTTTTTTCCACCTAGAAGTTTAGCACAGGTAGTTGATTCTTTTAAAGCTAAGACAAGAGTTCAGGAAAATAAATTAGGACAGTTTTTCAATCTGGAATTTTTCAATTTAAAATAATAATTTGGAAATAAGTTGAGAAGGCTGAGCTTTTTCAAACTACTTTTCAATAGTGGGATTCAACTCACACTACATTCCCTTTAAAATATTAGTAAAGCAATTAAAGAGAAGGCAGGAGTGCTGGGAAGATAGCTGTTATGCCTATGAGCTCAGGTCATAAATTGTGACTAAAAGAAAAATATTTTATGGGCTCTCTGAAGAAGTTTTGAGTAGAAGGTGGCAACTACTTTGGATTGCACCTTCTAACTGCGGATACTTTTATGGAGCTCATTTTACAGTGGTACAATTACAAAGGTGGGTAGTGAATTTATATCCTAGCTGCTGTCCTGAAATATACACATCTGTGGAATGCTTACCTCCTCAACCCCACCCCCAGTCCCACCATATCACTATGCCTCTTTGGCTGCACTTCCTTTAGCATAAATCCTAGAAATCAAAGACAGAAGTCATGTCTCAGCATTATAGAATAACATTTATTACTCCAGGTTGTAGCATCAAATTGCGTCAGTTGAATCCTACACTCACCACCTTTAAATTGGAAACTATGAACAACATATTTTGTCTAATCAAGCTTAAATTGTCTGATCTATAAGTTGTGAAATGTAAACATGTGAGATTTAAATGAAGTAAACTAAAAACAAGTGTTTAGAAGAACATGGTACCCAACAGGTGGAAATTAAATGTCACACTTTGCTATAATTATTTTTATTATTTTTTATTGTAACAAAGAATATGTACACATTTGTGGGGTACATTTGGTTTTTAATATATGTGTGCAATGTGCAATGATCACATTAGGGTACCTAATATATTCACCAGCTTGATCATTTCTTATTACTTTGCATTGGGGACATTTAAAATCTTCTATGTATTAACTATAGTCACCCTATTGTGCTATCTAAAACCAGAGTTTATTCCTTCTATCTAACTGTAAGTTTGTATCCATTACCCAACCTCTCTTCATTCCTACCCCTTCTCAGTTTCTAGTGAATATCATACTACTCTCTGTCTTCATGATCTTCATGAGATCAACCTTTTTAATCTCCTACATATCATTGAAGCGTGTGATAATTGTCTTTCTGTGCCAGACTTATTTTGCTTAACATAATTATCTCTAGTTCCATTCACTTTACTGAAATTGATAGGATTTCATTTTTTATGACTTTATAGTACACTACTGTGTATATATACATAACATTTTCTTTATCCATTCATTTGTTAATGAACAGTTCAGTTGATTCCACACCTTGGCTATTGTGAATAGTGTTGCAATGAATAAAGGAGTGCAGGTATCCCTCTGAATTACTGATTCCCTTTTCTTTAGATCAACAGTATTGGATTTTCTAGCATGTATGGTATTTCTATTTTCAGTTTTTTGGGCAACTTTCATACTGTTTTTCACAAGAGCTATACTAATTTTCATTCCCACAAACATTGTATGAGAGTTTCATTTTCTCTGTATTCTAGCCATCATTTGTTATTTTTTGTCTTTTTGAAAATAGCATTCTGACTTGAACAGATGATGACTCACTGAGGTTTTGATTTGCATCTCCTTGGTGATTAGTTATGTGAAGCACTTTTTCATATGCTGATGGGCCATTTATGTGTCTTCCAATACTACAGAAATACAAAGAATCATTAGAGACTATTATGCAAAGGTATACACTAAAATATTGAAAATGAAAAATCTAGAGAAAATGGATATATTCTTAGATATATACAACCTTCCAAGATTAATTCAGGAAGAAATAGCAAACCAAAACAGACCAATAACAAGTTATGAGATTGAATCAGTAATAAAAAGTCTCCCAACAAAGAAAAGCCCAGGACTATTTATCGCTGAATTCTGCTAAGCCTATAAATAATAGATAACATTAATTCTCCTCAAACTATTCCAAAAAGTCAAAGAGAAGGGATTTTTTGCTAACTCATTCTAAAGGCCAAAATTACCCTGACACCAAAACCAGACAAGGATACTCCAAGAAAAAACAAAAAAACAAACAAACAAGCATATATTATAGGCCAATATCCCTGATGAACATGCATGCAAATATTCTCAATAAGATACTAGAAAATGGAATCCAACAACACATTATGAAGATAATACACCATGATCCAGTAGAATTTATCCCAGGAATGCAAACATGATCCAACACATGCAAATCCATCAATGTGATACATCACAACAAAAGGATGAAAGACAAAAAAAACTGATCATCTTAATACATGCAGAAAGGTGTTTAATAAAATTCAACATGTCTTCATAAATGTAACTCTCAACAAATTAGGTGTAGCGGAAGCATATCTAAACATAACAAAGGCTATATGTGACAAACCTATTGCTAACATCGTACTCAGTGGGAAAAGCTGAATGTCTTTCTCTAAAAAGTGGAATAAGATATTTTCACCACTCATTCAATATGGCATTGGAAGTGCTAGCTACAGCAATCAGGCAAGTAAATAAATAAATGTCAGTCAAATTGGAAAAGAGGAAATCAAACTTTCCTTCTCTGCAAATGACACATTTTTATGTATGGTAAAATCTAAGGACTCCACCAAAAAACTCTTAGAACCACTAAACAAATTTAGTAAAGCTGTGGGCTACACAATCAACATACAAAAGCAGTACAATTTCCATACACCAATAGTAAACTAGCTGAAGAAAAAAATCGAGAAAGTAATTTCATTTAAAACAGCTATGAAATAATACTGGCTGGGTGCTGTGACTCACACCTGTAATCCTAGCACATTGGGAGACTTAGGTGGGAGGATCAAGAGGTCGGGAGATCAAAACCATCCTGGTCAACATGGCAAAACCCTGTCTCTACTAAAACACAAAACAACTATCTGGGTGTGGTGGTGTGCACCTACTACTTGGGAGGCTGAGGTAGGGGATTCACTTGAACCCAGGAGGCAGAGGTTGCAGTGAGCTGAGGTCACACCACTGTACTCCAGCCTGGTGACAGAGCAAGAATCTGTCTCAAAAAAAAAAAAAAAAAAAAAGAAGAAGAAGAAGAAAGCGAAAGTACCCAGCAAGAAAGTGACAGGTGCCTACAGAAAAGCTACAAAACAATGAAGAAAGAAATTGAAGAAGGCACAAGTAACTAAAAGACATCCGTGCTCATAGATTAGTATAATTCATATTGTTAAAATGACTTCACTTCTCAAAGCAGTCTATAGATTCAATGCAATCTCCAACAATATAGCAATGACAAAAAAAAAAAAATCCTAAAATTTGTATGGAACCAAAATAGACACAGAATAGCCAAAGCAATACTGAGCAAAAATGAATGAAGCTGGAGGCATCATACAACAAGACCTTAAAACATACTACAAAGCTATATATTAACAAATTAGTGCGATATTTGTGTAAAAACAGAAATACAGACCAATAGAACAGAGTAGAGAGTCCAAATAAAACTCCATGCATTACCAACTCATTTTCAATCATCACCAAAGAGTCAAATGTAGGAAAAGGCAAGCCTCTTTAATAAATGGTGAAGATAACTGGATATCCATATGCAGAAAAGTGAAACTAAAGCCCTATATCTAACCATGTACAAAATAAAACTGAAATGCATTAAAGACTTAAATGTGAACCCTGACACTATAAAACTATTAGAAAAAAAAAAGCATAGGGAAAATACTTCAAAACATTGGTCTAAGCAAAGATCTCATGGATAAGACTTGAAAAGTATAGATAACAGAAACAAAAATAGACAAATGTGGCTAAAACGAAATGCATCTGCACAGAAAAATACAATAAATCCACAGAATAAAGAGAAAACCTATAAAATGGGAGAATACATTTGCAAGCTATCTGACAAAGCACAAATATCCAGAATAAAAAGCAAACTCAGTGACTTAACAGAAAGAAATAAACAATATTCAATTAAAAACTGGGTAAGTGATCTGAATAGACAATATAATGGTGTTTGTTTGGGGTTATCCTTTTACATGTCAATCTGATATGTAATACAAATTTAGTAGAACCATATTGGGCACTGGAACTCTGATTAATGTAATCTAGATGTGTCTACTAGGTTAGACATAATTCTCAAATAAGATATAGGCAATTTATTTAAATTATAACTTTAGGAAGAATGACAAAGAGATTTGCTGAGATTGAGTAAATCTGTTTCCCGAACTGAGAACTAGGTTAATTTCATTACAGTCTTTATTTAATTTTGGCATATTTGTGCACTACAAACTTGAAAATCTATGGAGTGGGTTTCTGAACTTTTGTTCCTGATAAGTCATTAATGAAAATAATACAGTAAAAACATTTCTTAAAATATAAATTACTGGTTCTAATGGCCTCTTTCTCTGAATAACCCTGACTAATGCAAGCTCTGGGTATCATGAATGTAGAAATAGAACATAAACACAAAGAAGAATTTTTGAGAACTATTACCATCTTAGGTCTTTGAAATAAGGCTTCAAGCAAAATAAGCTTTGGTTAATAAAAATATTCACTTTTCCTCTCATTGATGCTCATTTATTATCTTGCTTTTTGAAAAACTTAATGTTATATTTTCTATGTATTTCAATTAAAAAATAAAGTAGCCACTTAATTAGGATGAGAAAAATAATGTCACTTAAATATGCTACATTCATCACTGAAATTCTCTTGTAACAGAATAAGCTCTCTAAAATCTATTGTAGATGGCACATTAGCAGACATGAGCTCTCTGATTAATTAAATTCATTAGAAAAAATGACTCAATTATTCATTCAATTGAGTGTGAATAACATTCTGTATAGTTCATACAGGTGAAACACAGATTTTTATTCTGTACTATAAATAGAGAGTTGCTGTAGATTCATCTTAACACATTACAATCTGTAAAATGGATTATCCAGGAAATATTTTAAGTAAAACAAAGATGTAGCAAACATATAACTATGTTGTATGGGTGTATTATATACAGAACTATAACTAACATTACAGAAAATTTACATATATATGTATTTATACATTCATTGAAATAAATACAGCTAGGATAATTTTAAATGAGTATATTTATTACTACACTATTACCTATATTTATTTTAATAAAGATATAAATTTGTGTGTGCATGTTCAACGTAATCTGGGCCATTTATTATAAATTATGTCAAGTGCATCATTAAACAATGAAAATACAGACAAACTGATTTGAACATGATATTACAACAATCAGAAGTAAGGTTGAAACACAAATTCCAGTTTCTTACCCTATACCCTGTGTTATTCTGTCACGGAATTATGTCTGCATAATAGAATCAAAGACCTTGAAGGGGACTTTTGAGATCATCTGGGTTAGACTTGTATCCCTGCAAATCTAGTTATTCATAACTGATAGCTTGAAGAAGATATTAATGACCTTTATATGTCTTCTCCCAATTAGAATCTTTTTTTTTTTTAGTTCCAATTCATGAATTTATCTCTGGCTCCCAGTCGCAAAGAACAGTTAAAGAAAGGAAGAGAGAAGAAGGGGTTAGAGATAATAAACATTCCTAAGCATATATTCCCTAACCAATTTTATTTCCTTTATTAATTCCCCTGGGTCTAAATGTGTTAAAGAACAGCTAAATGTTAAAAATATTGCCATATTGTTTTCTGGTCAGTGAACATAATG
Source organism: Sapajus apella (assembly GCF_009761245.1). NCBI lineage: Eukaryota > Metazoa > Chordata > Mammalia > Primates > Cebidae > Sapajus > Sapajus apella. The sequence goes on from NW_022436941.1 coordinate 40,506,190, forward strand.
GTTTCTACTTTTAAAATTATTTACTTCTTGCAGAAATTTTTATCAAGTTTAATTAAATATGATCTTTAGTTTGCAGTTTGTCTTCTTCAGTTGATTGTGTGTTGTTATACTTTTCTCATTCTTAGCATTATACTTTTTCATAAAGTCATCAATTGTGTTTTCTTTGACAAAATACACACTGTTTTGTGGGATAATATTTTCCTCTGCTCTGCCTTCTGAAGTTTTCTGCATATTTATTTAGGCAGTGTAACAATAAAAAAGAAATAGTGAAGTTTCAGGAAAATATGTAATTTTGGGACACTACTCAATTTCTGTCCATTTAAATATGAGAAATATTGGGAAGATAATCTAAGTGATGCTTTAAACTATCTTATATATTAAGACTTATGTTCCATTGGTATTTTTAGCAAAGGTAACTGAATATAAACATGTAAGATTTTGCTTAAATTTTAAATGTATTTTCTTCCTTGTTTTTTAAAGAGTTGGTAATGAGAGTTTTTCAGAGATTTATCATTTATATCTTCACATAACATTTTCAGATCCTGACAATTACATTTTGTGTGAATGACTGAATTTTGTCCTCTTATTAATAACTAATTAGGAAGGGGAAATATTCATTTATAATAGAGATAGCTGATTGTCATCAACTTAACTGCATGAGTGAAATTGGTTTTACTAGCAACAAAGCAACTTTGCATTCTTCACCCCTGTTGTGATGCAAAATGAAGTATACAAAATCATGTATAATTTATTTTGTAAAATAAGTTTAACCCTAGATATAACTTCTAGATGACAGGAAATAGAAAGGATGGGGGAACAAAGCAGACTATGCAAGAATAAAATGCTATGACAACACTAAAATTGGTACATTTTATATCACTGGTTTGGCTGCTTTAACAAGTTTATGCTTTGACTTTTTAGTTCCCATAGAAAACTGCTGGCCACATCCTTCAGGAAATACAAATATCAACAATGGAACATAAAGCATCACATATTCTGTCTGCCTACAACATAGCTAATGCACAGAGAGTATCACAAACTTTTATACATTTAGTCAGTGAGGAAATAAATTGCAGAGTAAGTCACTATAACTAATCTTCTAACAAACTTGTGTCCTGTGCAGCAGTGTGGATGCAGCTGGAGGCCATTGTCTAAGCAAATTAACACAGGAACAGAAAACCAAACTCCCACATGTTCTCACTTATAAGTGGGATCTAAACACTGGGTCCTTATGTACATAAAGATGGCAACAATAGAAATATTGGATACTATGTTTAATACCTGGATGACAGGATCATACCACAAATCTAAGCATTATGAATATACCCAGGTAAAAAACATGCACATGTACCCCCTGAATATAAAATAAAAGTTGAATAAAATAAAAATAAAATCAGTCTTTTCAAAGACTTAGCTTTGGATTTAATGTAATACAGAAGACCCTACTAAGGTGCTAGTGGAGGAGAAGCAGAGATCACATCAATGAGGGGGTCACATCAGAAAGATAATGTCTGATCTTTATTGGGTAGCACTGAGAACAGGTCTGAAACCTAGGATCACAGCATTGGCCATTGGAAAAACAAAATGAAGAAACTTGGAAGGTATGTGAAAATAAACACAGTAGTTTTGGGAAGTATTTTTTGTGAGGCATGTAAATGCAAATTATAAGTGTAGCTATCTTTTGGAGGACTGGATTACAAGAAAAGAAGCTCTGTAGAATCCTGGGATAGTATTGCAGCATTGAGAGTTGTTGACTAAACTCCTTAAAGTGTTCATTTATATAAAAACAAAACTCTGTGGGAAAAAAGCAAGTTTAAACTAAAAAGCCAAGTAGAAAATGGGTTGTGAAAAGACAACTAAGGGTAACAACAATCATTCAATGTCAAATTGGGCAAGACATCATTAACTTTTGTTTCCTTACCTACCGTTCTAACAAAATCATGAGTCTACTGTCATGGAATCCCCAAAACAATAAATAAATAAAACCAGATATTTTGATTAATTTTACGGTGTCTTTCACTAAAAAATGTAACTAAAACATATCTGCCCATAAACAACTTTTTTTCCTGTAACGCTCAAGTTTGTTATACTCCTTCTTTAAGATTAAATAGCAACCTTGACATACCTTACATAAAAATTACTCTGTGTTGTAAGTCTGCATTGATATTCTGTGGGCCATGATAGGTCATAAACTTCTTGATAAATAGATAAATTATTTAATTCTTAAATAAAAATTGAAGCAATTTGTAAGAATACAATGCTTGGTAAGGATAAACTTGGTATTATTACAAAATGCTTCATAAACTTTTTTAAAGAAATGAACAGAGCTAGAGCTGTAACAGCTTTTAATTCTTTAACCTTATTTTTGAATGTTGCAAGGTTTTTATAATTATGAAATAAAGCTTATTCCGACTTGTTTTGCAGCTGAACATACATTAATTATTCTCTGTGCTTAATCAGAATGAAATGATTATGGGCCCTTAAAATGATTCTAGAGGAATATCTTTGTAAACAAGATAACATTTATACTATCTTTTTCATAAAGAGATTTATGACAAGATTTTACGTTAGCATTTATCCATTTTTTCTTTGCCAGACTTTTGTAACACTTAACGCCATTTGTAATTATTTGCAAGTATAATGAACGTCACACTATGGAATCTTTGTTAGAAAATGTGGTTTGTTAATATTTAATCATAGTTAAAATTCAAATTCATAAACCTGAAGTTTGTTAGTTCATTTGTTAGTTCATTACAATTATTTTAGTCAATTTTATTTGGGACTTGAGATTACTATTTCTAAATTATGCCAAACAATGTTTTTCGGTGATTGAATTGTGGATTTCTGAGTGCAAAGTTTTGTAATACATAAATATTTTTATAACATTTAATTATCTTCTCAAACTTTTACAAAGTTCAGAAACTGGAAAAATAGGCTTTTATGAAAATGTAAATTAAATATATCCTTATCTTACCCCTATAAGAATTTATGAGTCTCTTCTAAAATAAAATGTAATACTATTCCTGAAAACTTTATTTGGATTGATTGAATTATAAAAGCAAAAGACCTGTTAAGAAATTTCCATGTCTTTCTGATTTACTTTTACTTTAAATCTTTCAAATTAATGAAATGTACAACAATGGATAAACCTCATAATATTTTTGCTTATTCTTGAAAGCATGTAAAAATCATAGTTCTTATTGTATGTAATCTGTAAAACATAATCTCACACAGTCATGCACATGCACACTTTTTTTTTTTAGTACGCTATTCTTTGCATCATAAATCGTCCTCGACCATTTTCCTTCTTCCTTGGCATCTTTCGGATATTGTTCTAAGGGGAGTAATTTAATAGTAAACTACTAGCATTTGCAAATGTCTTTTTTCCCCTTCTCTCTTGAAAGACATTTTTAAACTGTCATTTCTACCAGGATAAGAACCATTAAGGGCTTTCTGGCAGGTTAAGAGTCATTAAGAACTTTTCTCAGTCTTTAATATTCAAAAATTTCACTACTGTGTGTTTAGATATGGATTATATTATGTTTTTAAATCATGGTTGGTATATATTGGGTTTCCTGAATTAAAGATTAATTTTTTAAAATTATACTTCAAGGTCAAAGATACATGTACAGAAAGTACAGTTTTGTTGCATAGGCATACATGTGCCATGGTTTGCTGAACCCATCAACCATTCATATGCGTTGGGTATTTCTCCTAATGCTATCACTCCCTTTGATCCCCAGCCCTGACAGGCCCATATATGTGATGTTCCCCTCCCTATGACCATATGTTCTCATTGTTGAACTCCCATTTATAAGTGAGAACATGCAGTATTTGGTTTTGTCTTCCTATTTAGTCTGCTGACAGTGATGGTCTCCAGCTTCAACCATTTCTCTGCCAGGGACAGGAACTCACCATTTTTATGGCTGCATAGTATTCCATTGTATATATGTGCCACATTTTCTTTATCTAGACTATCATCGATGGGCATTTGAGTTGGTTCCAAGTCTTTGCTATTGTGAATAGTGCTTCAGTAAACATATATGTGCATGTGTCTTTATAGTAGAATGATTTATAATCCTTTGGGTATATACTCAGTAATGGAATTGCTGGGTCAAAGTCAAATGGTATTTCTAGTTCTATATCCTTGAGGAATCGCCACACTGTGTTCCATAATGGGTAAACTAATTTACACTCCCACCAACAGTGCAAAAGCGTTCCTATTTCTTTACATCGTCTCCAGCATCTCTAGTTCCCTAAGTTTTTAATGATCGCTATTTCAACTGATGTGAGATGGTATGTCATTGTGGTTTTGATTTGCATTTCTCTAATAACCAGTGATGATGAAATTTTTTTTCATATGTTTGTTGGCTGAAAAAATTTATTCTTTAGAGAAGTGTCTGTTCATATCCCTCACCCACTTTCTGATGGGGTTGTTTTTTTGTTTGTTTTTTTTTTTTTTTTTCCAGTAAATTTGTTAAAGTTCCTTGTAGTTTATGCATATTAGCCCTTTGTCAGATGGATAGGTTGTAAAAATTTTCTTCCATTCTGTATGTTGCCTGCTTATTCTGATGATGGTACCTTTGCTGTGCGGAAGCTCTTTGGTTTAATTAGATCCCATTTGTCAATTTTGGATTTTGTTGACATTGCTTTTGGTGTTTTAGTCATGAAGTCTTTACCCATGTCTATGTCCTGAATGCTGTTGCCTAAGTTTTCTTCTAGGGATTTTATGGTTTCAGGTCTTACATGAAAATCTTTAATCCATCTTGAGTTAATTTTTGTATGAAGTGTAATAAAGGGGTCCAGTTTCAGTTTTCTACATGTGGCTAGCCAGTTTTTCCTACACCATTTATTCAACAGGGAATCCTTTCCCCATTGCTTGTTTTCATGAAGTTTGAAAAAGATTAGATGGTTGTAGATGTGTGATGTTATTCCTTAGGCCTCTGTTCTGTTCTATTGGTCTATATAACTGTTTTGGTACTAGTACCATGCTGTTTTGGAATACTATACTTGTAGTATAGCTTGAAGTCAGGTACTGTGATGCCTCCAGCTTTGTTCTTTTTGCTTAGGATTGTCTTGACTATACAGGTACTTTTTTGATTCAATATGAAGTTTAAAGTTTTTATTTCTTCTGATGCTGTGAAGAAAGTCAGTGGTAGCTTGATGAGGACAGCATTTAATCTATAAACTACTTTGGGAAGTACGGCCATTTTCACAATATTGATTCTTCCTACCCATGAGCATCAAATGTTTTTTCATATGTTTGTGTCATTTCCTATTTCCTTAAGCAGTGGTTTGTTGTTCTCCTTGAAGAGGTCCTTCATAGCCCTGGTAAGTTGTATTTCTAGGTATTTAATTCTCTTTGTAGCAATCGTGAGTGGTAGCTCACTCATGCCTCTCATTTCTCTATTATTGGTGAATATAAATGCTTGTGATTTTTGCACATTGATTTTGTATCCTGAGATGTTGAAGTTGCTTATCATCTTAAGGTGTTTTTGGGCTGAGGTGATGGGGTTTTCTAAATATACAATCATGTCATCTGCAAACAGAGATAATTTGACTTTCTCTTTTCCTATTTGAATATGCTTTATTTCTTTCTCTTGCCTTATTGCCTTGGCCAGAACTTCCAATACTATGTTGAATAGGAGTGGTGAGTGAGGGAATCCTTGTCTTGTGCCTGTTTTCAAAGGAAATGCTTCCAGTTTTTTCCCATTTAGTATGATATTGACTGTGAGTTTGTCATAAATAGCTTTTATTATTTGGAGATACATTCCATCAATACCTATTTTATTGAGAGTTCATTTTTTAACAATTCTTAAAATGTATCTCTTTAAATAGTGTCTTTTCTCCATTTTATATAATATCTTTTTCTATAAGTCAACTTACTGCATTTTTTATGTCTCTTAGTACACTTGAAATATTTTTCTTTCTCTGTCATTCAACAAAACAATCCTCCTGCTGATTTATTATCAATTCTATTCATCTGTATATAGTGTGCTGTTTAAACCATTTATTGAGTTTCAAATTCATATTCCCTCCAGTGTTTACTTGATGTCATTTTACTTTATTTCCCATAATTGTAAAACACAGTGACTGTAGAGCTGTTGATTTTGATTGTGAAATTCATTTTTTCTACTGATTTTTGCTCATGGTGATTTATTTCCATGTAAGAGTGTGTGCATGCATGTGTGTGTGTCTGAGAGAGACAGAGAAAAGAGATGCATTAAACATTTATAAGTATAATATGGCTTGACATGAAAGTTATTACATAGATAATTTGCCTATTTTTCATAAATATTTACATGAAGACAATTTAGACTAAGTCCTTGACTTGGCGGTGGGGGTCATATCTGATCACACAGGTATTAGAAATTCTAGCCAAGTGCCTATTTGCAGGCACTTGGTTGCAGATTTTGAGGAAAGTCCAATGCCCCCCTCACACATACACATTTTCTTACCTTGCTCTTTTTCTTTTTGTAGAGAATGTTCCTGATGTACCTCTAGAGTTAGCCTTCTGGGGATGCCATATTTATGCAGATTCTAATAGTTCTGATTTCCCATTTTTATTGGACCGCAGGCTTATTCCTTATCCCTTAGATCGTGTAAAAAAGGAAAATTCTAAGCAAGTGGGATTTAACACATGTTCCCTTGGCAACCACCAGCCATGCTTGCTCAATTTCTTAGTCACTTTTATATAATATTTTATCTGAATATTTATCATTTTGTTATTGTTGTTGTACAGGATAACTAAATGGCTGATTGCCAAACACTGACAGCTACATTTTGATATTGCATTTATAGCTAGTATACTATACTTATAGCTAGTATAGCAGCTGATTGAATATTTAGGTTCACTAATTTAACAGTTGAAATTACTTTTGTCATCCATCCCTGATTTTTACAGTATTTGTTGAAGAATATACTTTAAAAATTTTTTTCACATCCAAAGATAAAACACATAAAAGAATAATTATCCTGGGAGTAGGTTAACATTCAAATATGGTGGCTGAAGATTTCTTAATTTATATTTTTATTATACACAGGAACACCTTACTTACAAGTAAACTCCACTCCACTATATATGTAAACTTAATAGTCATCTATAGTCTCCTTGGAAATTGTGATTGGCCCAGAGATAACTGTTCAATGAGAATAATCCATAATCCTTTGACTATGTGTACAATGTGGGATTCAAATTATTTAAATATGTTTTAATGCAGAATTACAGAATTATGCAAGTTTTAAAATACCATTATGCATTTTTTCTATAAAAACATATGATTTTTTGAATTTTTTTTGGTTCTTTATATCTTTCTGATTTTTAGTAAAGATCAGAAAGAAGTCCTTAGAAAATTTCTAGATATAATTAACTTAAACTTTCCATATCCCTAAGAACTCCTTCATCACTCTTCCCCCAAATTACTGATCAACTTAATGCTATTTACTTTTGTTCTTTTTCAATGCAAACTCAAGAAATTATGAATAGAATTAGAGCCACCATAAAAATAAAAACTACAATTATTTTCAGAAATATTTATTGGTACCTCTATATTAGATATATAACCATTTTAAAAATGAGAAGATTTGAAGCTCCAAGAATATAAGCCATTTGCCTAATGCTGTACTATAGTAGTTAAAAAAAATAGGAAATAATGAGCTCTTTCTGGCTCTAAAAGCAAGTTTTATCTAGTTAGGAAAGTATGTTTTACAAAATTCAGTAATGGAAGATATATACAAATTAATTTTAAAGCAATAGTCAGTATTGCTAAATTGAAAAAGTCATTCCATTTGTGTGTGCTATATTGTCTTCTTTATTACCAGTTAGACCCTGATAGAGAAATCAGCATCAAAGTAAAAACATGAATAAAAAACTTTGTATTGTCTTCTAAGACACTTTTTCTTTAAGTCATATTTTATCACACGTATAATTTGTCTTTAATTATAAAATAGTCATTTTTATTTAAAAATCTTTTAAGTCAATTTTGGCATATTTTAAAACTTTCAAACCTATTTTGGAATTTTTTAAGAATTTCTGTAAAGCATACACAATATTGCTTCCAAAATAGTTTTGAATATTAAGCATGAGAGTATTTCTTAATTATTTAATATATTTTATGAAAGAACTCCCTTAAAGAATAGAAAAACCTTAACAAAAAAAAACAACTGTATAACCTTAGACCAATAATTTATTCTCTTTGAGTCTCAATCTTTTCATTTGTAAAATGGTAATACATCTAATTGAAAAATGTCTAATAACATTTCTATAACTAATTATCTTTATTTTTAAGATGCCTGAAGTCTTATCTTTTGGAATTTTAATTATTAGTGCTGCAGGTGGTAAAAAAGCAACAAAGACAAATAATAGTAAGTCAAGTGGTAATTTTGGGGGAAGAGTCATTAGAAAGACCTTAGTGATATAGGGAATATATGTAAAATATTTTTTAAAAAAACTTTCAAGTATCATACAGAACAGGAAGAGTCTAACTACATAGAACTTACTATAATCATTGAAATTCAAGCATGATGGAATCATAAACTTCAATTTCCACCTTATTTACTTTAAGTTTCTTTCCTTAGATCATTTGAAAAGGAAACATTTTGGAAAGACATGGAACAGAGTTATAACTATAGTCATTTACTTTTTTTGATTACATAATGTACAGCTTTTTGAACCATTTTCTGAAATTGCAAAAATAGAAGCAGTTTTCTATTACATGCTTATCAAGATGAGTTTCTGCTGTACAATCTTGCATGATTTCATCCAACAAGCAGATGAGAAAAATTTTAATGTTTGGTTCTTTACAAATCACTTCTTAAAGAAGAAACTATTTCTCCATTTACAGACTGAAATGGCTAATTTAATTACATAAGACTTTCCTTTTTTTCTTTTGTTTTCTATTTTTAACTGGTGGCCCATTTTTACAGAACTAGATTATTGTATTGTTCAACATATGCACCTAGGCACAAGTGACAATAACTAACACTTAAAATAAATCTTCCATCATTAGATGTGAAAAATAAGTAGCATAACTTCCAAATTAATATCTGATAGCAATTTCATCATCTTCTTAAGGTCTAACTAATAGTCAATATATTTACCATGACAAACAAATATCCTCATTTTTGGTTGCTGTTTTCATAAAACTGACATAATGAATCAGGTCCTAATCTTTTTATGTAACAGAAGGATGTGTACTTGGGAAAGTCAGGCTAAAATTCTTGTAAACTTGTGTAGAAGCAGAAGACATCTCAACAGTGATATAGGTTCTAGATTAGAATTAATTGAAAGAAAGGTGAGACTAGGTAAGCTTTTATATTACTGAGAGAGATGGAAAGAAAATCCGATAGTGACAAGACACAAAATAAAAATCTCTCTTTCTCTTTAATTTTGCTGGATCTTTAAAGTCAGGCATATTCAGATTTAGAAATGTACATATGTCATTTAATTTAGAATCTTCTGGAAACTTCCTATGATAGTCTTGATATTTGTGTAGATATTTGGTGGGTATATCAATTTGTTGGTATAATTGATGTTTAAGTGTTACAGTTGAAGCTGTGGAGATAGGGTGTTGTCCTTTGTTGAGGAAAATATTTCTGAATTAGGCCATGATTCTTCAGCCTTCTTCATCATTACAAAAAAACTGACAAAGATTAAGTTTCAGTGTAAAGTCCAGTATCCTTGTAACTGGAGATCTATACATAACTATATCTCCATGTGTATGCATGCTCTTATCCATATCTATATCCATATTTATATTGCATCTATTTAGTGAACAGAATGGACTCTCCGTATGACATTCTAGGTCGTGAACTTGCTTGGCGTCCATCCTCAACCTGTCACTCTGAATTAGCAATTTTGTAACATTCTTCTTCTCACATGATAAGGCTAAAAAAAGCAGTGCCCATGTGATTAAGCTTTGAGCTCTAGATCCAGACTCCTTGAATTTGAAATCTGCATCTGCCATTTATAATCTTAAACCTTCAGTATTTGATTATCTTCATCAGAGAGAATGATCATATTTATCCCCATAGGGTTGTAATGAGAATGAAATGAATACACTAATTGACTAAAAATGAGCCTATGATAACTGATGTGTGTGTGTATGTGTGTGTGTGTGTGTGTGTGTATAAATATATATATATATATAGTTTGTTAAAGAAATAAGAATACTTAGGACTCTTTCTAGGAGGTATTTAGATGAATCTTTAGGATTTTCTAGGTATACAATCATGTCGATGGCAAACAGTGACAATTTAATTTTCTCTTTTCCAATTTGAATGTCCTTTATTTATTCCTCTTGCCTAGTTGCTCTGACTAGGACCTCCAGCACCATGTTGATTAGAAGTGTTGAAAATGGGCCTCTTAGTATTTCTCAGGGGATGCTATTAGCGTTTCCCCATTCAATATGATGTTGGCTGTAATTTTGTCATCTATGGCTTTTATTACTTTGGGGTAAGTTCCTTCTATGCGTATTTTGTTGAGGGATTTTTTTTTTTTTTTTTTTTTTAATAAAACGATGTTGGATCTTACCAAATGCTTTTTCTGTACCTATTGAGATGATCATATGATTTTCATTTTTAATTACATTTATGTGATGTTTCACATTTATTCGCTTGTGTATGTTAAACTATTCCCATATACCTGGAATGAAAACTAATTGATCATGCTGTTATCTTTTGGATGTGCCATATTTCATTAGCTAGTATTTTATTGAGAATTTTTGCATCTATGTTCATCAGGAATATTGGTTTGTAGTTTTCTCTTTTTTGTTAGGTCTTTCCTGGTTTTTATTAGGGTGATACTGGCTTCATAGAATGATTTAGGTGTGATACTAGCTTTAGGTGTGATTTAGGGTGATATTGACTTCATAGAATGATTTCATCAAAATTAGTACCAGTACATTTTGAATGTCTGGTAGAATTTAGCTGTGAATCAGCTGGTCCTGGACTTTTTTTGGTTGGTATTTATTATTATTATTATGACCAATTCAAAGCCTCTGCTTGTTATTGGTCTGTTCAGTGTTTCTGTTTCTTCCTGATTTAATCTAGGGGGTTGTCTACTTCCAGGAATTCATCTGTTTTTTTTCTAGATTTTCTAGTTTTTTTTTTGCATAAAGATGGTCATAGTAGCCTTCAGTGATCTTTCGTATCTATGTGGTGTTGGTTGTAATACCTCCAGTTTCATTTATAATTAGCATATTTATTGCCTTCTCTCTTTTCTTGGTTTGTCTCACTAGTAGCCTATCAATTTTATCTTTTCAAAACCAGCTTTTTGTTTCATTTATCTTTTGTGTGTTTTTGTTTCAATTTCATTTATTTCTGTCCAATCTTTGTTATTTCATTTCTTCTGTTGGATTTGGGTTTAGTTCTTGTTTCCATAGTTGCTTGAGGTGTGGCATTAGATTGCCAATTTGTGCTCTTACAGACTTTTTGATGTAGACATTTAATGCTCTTAACTTTCTTCTTAGCACCACTTTTGTTATATCCCAAAAATTTGGTAAGTCATGTAACTGTTATCATTAATTTCAAAAACAAATTTAACTTCCATCTTGATTTCACAGTTGAAACTCAAATAAATCAAGAGCAAATTACTTAATTTTCATGTATGTGTACAGTTTTGAGGAGCTGTTTTGGAGTTGATTTCCAGTCCTATTCCACTGTGGTCTGAGAAGATACTTGATATGATTTCAATTTTCTTAAATTATAATCCATTTTACAACTGCAAAAATAAAATACTTATGAATATACTTAACCAAGGAGATAAAAAATCTCTACAAGGAAACCTACAAAACACTGCTGAAAGAAATCATAGGTGACAGAAACAAATGGAAAGACATCCCATGCTCATAGATGGAAATAATCAATATTGTGAAAAGGACAATATTTCCCAAAGCAACCTACAGATTCAATGAAATTCCCATCAACATACCATCTTGATCTTCACAGAACTGGAAAGAACAATCAGGAAATTCACATGGAACCAGAAAGAGTCCACATAGCCAAAGAAATGTTAAGCAAAGAGAACAAATCTGGAGACATCACATTACCCAACTTCAGATTACACTACAAGCATATAGTTACAAAAACAGCATGGTACTAGTAGAAAAATAGGCATTCAGACCAATAGAAGAGACTAGGGAACTCAGAAACACAGCCAAGTACTTATAGCCAACTTATCTTTGATAAAGCATACACAAATATAAATTGGGGAAAATACACTCTATTAGATAAATGGTGCTGAGAAAACTGGCAAGCCACATGGAAAATAAAACTGTATCCTCATATCTCACCTTATACAAAAATCAACTCAAGTTAGATTAATGCCTGAAATCTAAAACCTGAGATTATGTGTGGTTGTTCATGTCTGTAATCCCAGCACTTTGGGAGGCCAAAGCAAGCTGAACATTTGAGGTCAGAAGTTAAAGATCAGCCTGGAAAACATGATAAAACCTTGTCTCTACCAAAAATACAAAAATCAGCCATGTGTGATGGCACATACCTATAATCCCAGCTGCTCAGGAGGGTGAGGCAAGAGAATATCTTGAAGCTGGGAGATGGAGGTTGCAGTGAGCCGATATTGGGCCACTGCACTCCAGCCTGGGAGAGTGAGACCCTGCCAGAAAAATGAATGAATGAATGAATAAATGAATAAATAAAAATATAAAACCTGAAACCATAAAAGTTCTACAAGATAACATCAAAAAAACTCTTCCGTACATTGGCTTGAGCAAATAATTCATGAATAAGGCCCCCAAAGCAAATGCAACAAAAACAAAAATAAACAAATGATAATTATTAAATGAAAAAACCTCTCCACAGCAAAGTAAGTAATCAGCAGAGTAAATAGACAACCCACAGAGTGGGAGAAAATATTCAGAAACTATGCATGCGACAAAGGACTATTATCCAGAATCTATAAGGAACTCAAAGAAATCAGCAAGACAAAAACAAATAATCCTATCAAAAAATGGCTAATGGACAGGAATAGACATATTCCCAAAAAAGATATACAAACAGCCAACAAATATGAAAGAATGCTCAACATCACTAAACATCAGGAAAATGTAAACTAAAACCACAATGAGACACCACCTTACTCCTGCAAGAATGGCCACTATTAAGAAATAAAAAAACAACAGATGTTGGCACAGATGTAGTAAAAAGGGAACACATTTACACTATTACTGTGAATGTAAATTAGTACAACATCTATAGAAAACAATATGATGATTTTTTAAAGAGCTAAAAGTACATCTACCATTCAATCCAGCAATCCCACTACTGAGTATCTACCCAAGGAAAAGAAGTTACTATAAGAAAAAGACACATGCACACACATGTTTACAGCAGCACAATTTATAATTGCAAATATATGGGCACCAACTGAAGTGTCCATCAACCAATGAATGGGAAAAAATGTGGTGTATGTATGCACCATGAAATATGACTCAGTCAAAAAAAAAACAAAAATCAACATTATGTTATTTATGTTATTTGCAGCAACTTGGATGAAGCCAACTAGGTGAAGTAACTGAGGAATGAAAAAGAAATATCATATGCTCTCAGTTATAAGTGGGAGCTAACTATGAAGACTCAAAAACATAAGAATGACATAATGGATTTTGAGGAGTCGGGGAGAAGGTTGGGATGGGGTTAAGGGATTTAAAAAAGATATATACTAGGTACAGTGTATACTGCTTAAGTAATGGATTCATTAAAAATCTCAGAATTTGACACTAAGGAACTTATCCATGTAGCCAAAAACTACCTGTACCCCCAAGATCTACTAAAATTAAAAATAATTAAAAATAATAATAATTTTAAAAACAGTACATTCCATTTAGCTTACCAGGGAGGTTAAAAATCTCTACAATAATAATTTTTTTAAAAAACCCTTCAAAAGAATCAGAGATGATATAGACATAGAAAAACATTTTATGCTCATGGACAAAAAGAATCAAGAATCAATGTTGTTAAAATGGCCATACTACCCATAGCAATTTACAATTTCAGTGTTATTTCTATCAAACTACTAATGAAATTCTTCATAGATTTAAACAAAAGCTATTTTAAAATTTGCATGGAACCTAAAGAGAGCTCAAATAGCTAAGGGAATCCTAGGTAAAAAGAACAAAGCTGGAGGGACCACGTTACCCACCTTCAAACTATACTAAAAGTCTATAGTAACCAAAGTGGCATGCTACTGGTACAAAAACAGACACATAGACCAATGCAGCAGAATAAGGAGCCCAGAAATAAAGCTGCACACCTACAACCATCTGATCATCTACACAGTTGACAAAAAAAGCAAGGGGGAAAGAACTTTGTATTCAATAAATGGTGCTGGGGTAACTGGCTAGCTATATGCAGAGTATTGAAACTGTACCCCTTTCTTTTACTGTATAGAAAAATAAACTCAAGATGAAGAACATATGGACACAGGAAGGGGAACATCACACACCCAGGCCTGTCAGGGGGTGGAGAGCCAGGGGAGGGAAAGCATTCGGACAAATACCTAATGCATGTGGGGCTTAAAGACTAGATGACGGGTTGATAGGTGCAGCAAAACATGGCACATGTATACCTATGTAACAAACCTGTACGTTTTGCACATGTATCCCCTAAAGAACTTAAAGTAAAATTTAAAAAAATAGACTTAAATGTAAACCCTATAAAAACCCTAGAAGATCACATAAGAAATACCTTTCTGGACATAGGCCATAGCAAAGATTTCATGACCAAGGCTCCAAACGCAATTGCAACAAAAATAAAAATTTACAAATGGGACCTGATTAAACTGAAAAGCTTCGGCACAGCAAAAGGAAGTCTCAACAGAGTAAACAGATAATCCACAGAATGGGAGAAAATATTTGCAAAGTGTGTTTCTAATAAATGTCTGCTATCCACAATTTATAAGTAACTTAAACAAGTTAACAAGCAAAAACAAACAACCCTATTAAAAAGTGGGCAAAGGAAATGAATAGACATTTCTCAAAAGAAAATAGACACACAGATAATAAACCTATGAAAAAAAATGCTCATCACTAATCGAGAGAGAAGGTAGTTAGGGGATGGTTAGGCAGGTAGAAAAGGAGAGTCTCGGGAGAAGGACAGAGAAGGGCAGTGTTCCAGGAACAATGACACAACAGCAACTACACTGCCTCTACAGCTAATGTGAAGAAATGTGGTGAAGAATGTCCTCTTGTGCCAGATGTTGTTCAGAAGGAACTGTCCCATCTTAGGTATAGGTGTAGTAAATCAACCTAAATATCCTTAATTTGACTCAGCTTATTATAATGTTCTTAACAATAAATGAGCATTGTGGTTTTAGTTGTCTGTGGGTTTTGCTTAGGTACTCATAGGTAATAACCAAGCAAGAGTCACTATGGGCAATCCCAGTCATCTGCAGATGCAATATCTCTAGGAGTGAACTTTATCCCCTACCATTTGAGCAAAACCGACAGAAAACTTCCTGGCTTCTGCCACATAAAAGACACAGAATTCAGTACCGTTTCTGGCAACCTGCTTTCAGGTCCGTCTCTTTACTGAGCACATTTCTTTTGCTTAGTAAATCCTATCCTAATCACTTTCTGATGCCCAAGTGCCTACATCTTTGGGGTCATGGTATAAGAACTTGGACCTAGCTGAATGAGGGACTAAGCAGACTAGCAGACTGCAACAGCATGATTAGAGAAATGCAAATCAAAACCACAGTGAGGTACCGTATCACACCCATCAGAATGGCTACCATTGAAAAGTCAAAAAATAACAGATGTTGCTGAGGTTGTGGGAAAAAAGGAATAAATTAGTTCAGCCACTGTGGAAAGCATTATGTCAATTTCTCAAAAAGTTTAAAGCAGAATTACCATTTGAGCCAGCCATCTTATTATCAGGTATATACCCAAAGGGATATAAAGCTTTCTACTATAAAAACATGTGCACAGGTATGTTCATTGTAGCACTATTCACAATAGCAAAGACATACAATCAACCCAAATGCCCATCGACAGTAGATTGGATAAAAAAAATGTGGTGCATATACATCCTGGAATACTACCCAGGCATGGAAAAGAATGAAATGGAGATGGAGGCCATATCCTAAGCAAACTACCACAGGAACAGAAAACCAAATACCACATGTCCTCACTTATAAACGGGAGCTAAACCTTAAGCACACATAGACACAGGTTTACTTGATGGTAGAGAACAGGAAGAAGGAGAGGATCAAAAAACTTACAGATGAAATAATCTGTAACACCAAACCCCTGTGACTCGAAATTCACCTCTGTAACAAACATTTATATGTACCCCGAAACCTAAAATAAAACTTTTAAAATTAATTAATTAAATAAATAAACCATACTACCCATCAGGTCTTCCTTAGAAATAGTAGCAATTCTTGTGTTTTAATGCCTAAAGGAAATATCTAGCATCTATATTTGTTATTAATTCATTAGTTCTTTCATTTACTCACACACCTAGGAGACATTACTTTGCAGGAAGTATGACATGATGGGTGTTATATCAGTTTCCTTATAATTTATTAAATGTTAAAAAAAATTAAAAAGCAGTAGTACCTTCCAAACACATACTATGCTTGGAGGGGAAACAAAAAAAGAAAAACTTTTATATGATGAATATCTGACACTTGAATTTGATATTAAGTACACAATAATCAAAAGGTAAATAAAAAACATTGAATTTTGAGGTTTAAATCTAGTGTTTCCCCTAATAAAATTCTACAAATTTCACTTTCTCTTCGAATATTTCAGACAATTAAAAAAAATCTGGTTCCAAATTGTACTTGCAATTATTCGCCAGTTAACTTTTGCATTACTGCTTAAGTAATTATGTGTTGATGACCACATAGTGTTGACAAATTATTTATTTTCATTTTTTGCCTTTTTTTTTCTAGACTGAAAACACCACGTAAAGTACCAAAATCTTGGCTATCGTAGTTATTTACATCAATAAGTATTTCTTCAACTTGAAAAATAGTAAGTAAAAAATGAATTACATGAGAATACTTGAATTCATACTTGGGAATGAAAAATAGTGTTAGTTTACTATATGTATAAATTCAAAGAAAAAAATAGATATAAAACCCAACAATTGTAGAGCTTTATAATGACTTTGAATTATGTTTACTAAACACTGATTAAATTCATTGGCCAAATGTACATCTAAGAAAAAAAATCCTTGTTTTTCTGCTAATGTCTGGTAAGTTATGATCTTGTTTATGTTTATGTATGTGAAATTGTTATCACACATAAGTCTAATTGTAATATCTGTCTCAACATGCACAACTGTTTCAAGCAAGAATGTGTCTCTAGTCTACCACCTTGTGTGGTGACTCATGAGCAAGTTCCTAGAATTTTTAACATTAGTGATTCATTTAGGTTTGTGACATTCATCAAGCAATTTCTTTCATCTTATACAAAATTAATGCCATCAGAATTATGGAATAGTTCTAATTCATTAAGCACACACTCATCAATCGATTCCTATTCAATAGGCATTGCCAGTCTATGGTGTAACAATCAGCAATAAAGTCCCTGCTTTCAAGTAGTCCACTAACCAGTCAGCTATCTGGATGTTCTATCCTACGGGGTGTTCAGCCAGTAACAGATGAAGATAGACAAGACAGAAGCAGAGCTTGATTGATGAAATGTTAGCAGAAGTGAAGTTAGGACCTCCTGGACAAAAAGAATGTGTGAATGCATGAACATATGAAATGTACTGATGCTTTAGAGAAACTATAGTTAGTTCAGCATTATCAAAAAGAAGTGTGTTTCAAGAAGTATTATAGAGGTGATTCAAGAAAGTTTTGTCTAGATTGTCTTGGACATAAAAGAAAAATAAATTAGATGGTTGCTTCTGCAAGTGAAATAGTTTTTAAAGTATTTTATTAAACAGAGACTAGCCACATACATAGATAGTATGCAACTAAACAAGTAAACACATAAGCACATTTCATGGAACCTGCTGAGAATGAATAGGGTCCTCTAACAAAGAATAATAGACTAAAGGAAGATTTAAAGGATCACAAGTATATTATTCAAAAAATTGAGCCTAGGGCTGTGGAAATGGGGAAACAGTCATAATGAACAAGTAAAAATGCTTTCAGGTGGAGTGCTGGATATAATCTAAGAACTGCTAGAATATTGCTAGCATTGCAGAATGACAAGAGAATAGGAGAGTGTCATGGGTTGGTTTACCTGTTAATATAATTGAGAAAGTTCATTTTGAATGTACTCACAAATGGAAAAGTAACTCATTTACTTTTATTTAAAGATAACCAAGTAATCTATTTATCATTTGTGTAAGAAAGAGATGTATTTATCATTCAGCTTTGATTTACTAAGTATATCTTTTCGCATCCTCAATTTATAGAAATATTACCCTAAGAAGCTATTCACAGTAAACCTAAAATATGCCCTGCTTTTATAAATATAACATGTTGAATTCGTTTATTTACAGTAGTGACCTGCTCATAGCAATAGATAAGACATTTCTTATTGATTAATTGGTTTATAATTCTTGTATGCTCTACTTATTTCTCCATGTGGTTTTCTGATTTAACCAGACATTAGAATTTACGATATAAGCAAATAAAACAAAACAAAAACAGAACTTAAAGTATTGGAGCAAGAAAATTGATGAGAACCATTTGTGTGTGTGTGTGTGTGTGTGTGTGTGTGTGTGTGTGTGTGTGTGTGTGCATGGTCATGTTGAAAAAAGTCCTTATCTTTTGGGGATACAAACGGAAATATTCAAAAATTAAATGATAATGATGTTTAAAAGCTCTTTAAGATTATAAGATGGTCAGGACTGGCCTTGATTTGATCATTTTTGTAACTGAATGGTGTGGTTTCACTATTAAATTAGGTCTACATAATATATAGATTTGAAATTTTCCAAAAATGAAGTCCTCATTGTACCTCTGGTGTTTAAAAAGACAGTATAACAGAGAAAATAATTGATCTTTTTATTTGAAAAAACAATTGACTAATGAAGCATTGATAAGGTAAACCACAGCTGAGAAGTCAGGAGCTGGTTTCAAACTGCAAATATATTCTTAGTGAAGAGCCAGAGAGACTATATGACAAATAAAATTTATTTACTACTACTTCTTCTTCTTCTTCTTCTTCTTCTTCTTCTTCTTCTTCTTCTTCCTCTTCTTCCTCTTCTTATTGTTATTGAGACAGAGTCTCACTCTCTTGCACAGGCTGAAGTGCAGTGGTGTGATCTTGGCTCACCACAATCTCTGCCACCCGGGTTCAAGTGATTCTCCTGTCTCAGCCTCCCAAGTAGCTGGGACTACAAGTGCGTGCCACTGTGCCCAGCTAATTTTTGTATTTTTAGTAGAGATGTGGTTTCACTACGTTGGCCAGGCTGGAACTCCTGACCTCGTGATTCACTGGCCTTGGCCTGCATACATGAGCCACTGTGCCAGGCCTAATTTATTTACTTTCTATAAAAATTTTATAATTTGTTTAGCTGTAGAAGAACAAAACATAAGTATAAGTGGCCCTAGTGGTGTTGTGTTTTTTTTGAATAATATATTGAATATAATCACTAGTTACCAAGAAACTAAGTGTATGGAAGATATCACACCTTCGTAGCACTTATTACATTGCTCCATAATTGTACAGTTCTGAGGTTTGAGATTACATTTAATTAGGCTTTTGAGAGGTCAGCTATGTATTCAGACTCCATACTTTTATTATCATGTAAGAGTTTTAAAATCATAAATAAATAACACTATTAAAATAATGTAAAGGCAAGAAATAGTAGTCAAGCTACACAAACAAACTCTAAAAACAAATATGTTAAATTGTTTCAGAGTAAAATTTATGTTCTAGGCTGTCAACAGCTAAAAGTTAATGTATTTTACTTCTACAAATACTCATTTTATTTTGAAAGACTACTGATAGTTTTCAGTGTCATCTGCAAGCATAAATAGCATGTGGTGTTACTAGGTATCATTAAATTGACAGAACTAGAAATAATATTTATCTTGAGTAAAAATCAACACTTTCGCTTTTCCTTCTTTAACTTTGTGATGCATGACTCCAGTCTGACGTTGATAACAAGGTCCTTGATAATGTATAAAGAACTTTAAAACTTTTAAAATGTCAGTGTGTATATTATTATTGTATTATCACCTTAATACAAATTATATTATTTACGTCCCCTTTTGTATTAGCAAAAGTATAAGCCTTTAAATAATTTTCAGAAGTACAGATGTCTTTTTAAAATAAGACTAAAATGATGATTGTTATTGAAAAGAAAAATTGAGATAAATTATTTTTGTGTAAGTACAAAATTCTGACCTCTGCTTTTGTTGATAAGGTAAAACTCCTCAACATAAATATAAACAAGAATAAAACCCACCTGATTTCTAAAGAAAAAACAAGAGAATAAAAAATATAAGGTGTTTAGTGTAGTAGGAAAGTGTTCCAGGCAGATTTTTGTAGGCTAACATCGCATGTGCTCTTGCAGCAACATAGCACCATAACATCCTCAATGGATAATTCCAAGGTTTGGCAGCATCACAGTCAATTTTAAAACTACCTTTATAAAATCATCTTCTTTAGTAGTGGTAAAGAATCGAGTTTTGTTGTAATAAATATTTTAAGGTTGAAAGTGCAGAAACAGAAACTACTACAAACTTCAGGAAAGCAGTCTCAAAAATGCCCCATGAGGCTGAACGCACAGCTGTACTCCAGCCTGGCCAAGAGAGTGAAACCCTGTATCAAAACAAAAGCAAAAAGAACAACAAAACAAAACAAAACAAAACAAACAAAAAAGTGTTTCACTTTCTTGGCCATATGGATATTTAATGTTTCACATCTATCGCCCAAAATACACTCTCATATGTTTCCTTCTCACTATAAAGATATGGAAAAGATCTACAGTAGCTTTGATGTATAGGCATGTAAATATTTGTTTGTAAATAATGTAATCATCTCAGCTTGTTTAATCTATGAGATGACTTGTTAATGACAAAAAATGAGCTATTATCTAAATATTTCTTTAACAACTTTTTCAGATAAAATTATAAATTTTTGAGGATAACTTTTTAAAGACAAAGATTTACTTCATAGCGCATTATTATTTGCATTATAAG
Organism: Sapajus apella; assembly: GCF_009761245.1. Taxonomy (NCBI): domain Eukaryota; kingdom Metazoa; phylum Chordata; class Mammalia; order Primates; family Cebidae; genus Sapajus; species Sapajus apella. The sequence continues at coordinate 40,527,323 of NW_022436941.1, forward strand.
AACCTATATTACATTGTAAATCAGAATTTCTCATGACAACATTTTGGGGATACAGTAACATGAAATACAAGATATAAATTTTAATCTTAATATCAAAATTTCCAAAATCTTATTAAAATATGATTTGAAACAGGAATATGTGTAGGCATTTCACCTCCTTTCATGACTATGGTTTCAGTTCAATAAATTATTTATGGCTAAAAAATTATGCAAAATAAAATGTATAAGATAATGAATATATAGAACAGATGGTCTTGCCTGTCTTTTTTATTTTATATCTTCAAATGGCTTCATGCATTATCAACCCATTTAAAGCACAGAGAGGGGTAACCATTAAACAGTTTTCCATTCTTCTTCACTAATGATACTTAAAGACATTTAATAACATTTGCTAATTGTGTAATGCCAATCCTCCAAAAATAATGTATCAGTAGGGAGTAATTCTGCTTCATTCCTTTTATTTCCAGACAGCATCTAATGAACTGGAATGATCATAAATGGCAGAGCATAATGCATTGGAAAGCATGTTACTAGAAAATTTCTTTGGATGTCAAAAAATGTACCTTCTGCCTTGGGAAATTAAGCAAATAAGTAGAATTTGTATTAAAATTGAAATAGTCAACATTTTATGTAAATATTGCTTTTACCACACTGTAGAAAGCATAATAATCATACCAGGATGATAAAATTTTGTATTACGGTATCATGTAAGAACTTGTGTTATTTCTAGTGATCACAGTAATATTTTACTAGACAGAACATTCATTATTTTTAAATTTTACATCATAAAATATCTTGAACTTAAATTTTAAATTTCCTTTCATTAAGTGTCCACAAATAAACACAAATCAAATATTTGAGGACATGAAATTTCTTTAATCAAAATAAATAAAATATTGATTATAAATTACTACACAGCTAAAATAATTTCTCTTCCAGTTAAAAAGTAGAAAGCAAAATTTTTACAAAACAATGGCTTAACAAACCTTTGTGATATACATTTTAAATCTCTTTCGTCAAAATGTGCTCAAGCATATCTAATTTTCACATAAGAATTAATTTAGTGATAATTTATGCTAATAAAATAATTATAATGTTTCTTGGTGAAAAGCAAATCTCTCAACAAAATTACAACTTTGTTTTTGAACCTTATTTTGTCAAATGTTAAAGGCACAAGTGGCATTAGCAAGGAAAGCAAAAATATCCTTCTCATCTTTTTAAGATGCTCCTCATTAGCAAATTCATTCTTCAGCATTTTTTATGTAGAGCTAGTAGTAATCATTAATCTAGCACCTCCTTCCATAATGCTGTTTTGTTTGTTATGAGATAGTATCTTGCACTGTCTCCAAGGTTGGGGTGTAGTGGCATGATTTCACTCACTGTAACCTCCATCTCCCAGGTTCAATGATGTGCCTCAGCTTCCCAAGTAGCTAGGACTACAGGCATGTGCCACCACACCAGCTAATGTGTTTGTTTGTTTGTTTTTGTATTTTTAGTAGAGATGGGGTTTTGTCATGTTGGCCAGGCTCATAATGCACTAGTAAAGGAATAGCTAGCACCTTGCTTGTTCAAGGCCAACAGGAGAATTCCTCCCCTAATAGGCTAAGATGTAGCATTATGGAACGTAGCTTAATCAAGGACCTGACTAACCCATCACTTCTACCATATTTATAGGTTTCTAGAAGCTTATGACAGGTAATGTCAAAACTCAAGGGGATGATAATATAAAATGCTGCAACTCTTTGGGATTTACCTCAGTTGTGTCCTCCACATAGAGTAAGGGATATATTTTCTATGTACATACAACCCTTTGATTATTTGATGTGACTTATTTTCTTAGTGTACCATTGATAAGACTAATTTTGCACACCATTCATGTGATCACTGATTATGTAAATTTTCTTTTCTTCTGATTCAGATAATGGTCAATTTCCATATAAGTTAAATGCTACTCAATGAGCATTCATGATAGGGGAAAATAAATTTTAATTTTTTCCACAATATTTAAAAGTTATAGTGAAAATGTAAATGTTAATTAATGTAAAACCACTTTTATAATAGCGCCCCTTTCCATAGGGGATAGATACTAACGCCCCCTGTGGATGCCTGAAACTGTGGCTATAATGTACTGAACTTTATGCATACTGTTTATTTGATCTGATAACCAAGATGGCTTCCAAGTGACCAACAGTTTTATGGTGTGCATATGGTAAATAAAGGATTGATTCTCAACTCCCGTCAGGATAGAGCAGGACAAAGTGAGATTTCATCATGCTACTCACAATGGTTTGCAATTTAAAACTCATGAATTATTTATTTTTTGAAATTTCCATTTGATATTTTCAGACTTTGATTCATATCAGGTAATGGAAATCATGGGAAGTAAAACTCAGGTAAAGGGGGAACTACTGTATGAGATTTTTGATGAACTTGTTAAGTATATTGCTTAAATTGTGTCATAGAATATAGATGTCAAGAAAAATTATGTCCTTAAAAGTACTGTGTTTTAAAAATTATGTATTAAATAAATTTAAATTTATTTCAAATATGAGTAAATATTCCATTTTAAACTAAAATTTGAAAATAACTTTGATGTTTTTGAAAAGAGGGTTTTTTTTGGAAAAATTTTAAGTTGATATATAACATACACACTGAAAAGTACATTAATTTTTGGTAATGTACCAGTCTTGATTTTCAGAGCAACAAATCCTTGATTCCCCAAACTAGTTAAAAATAGAATATTACCTTCAACACAAAAGCCCAATTCATGCCCCCATTTAACTACTCATCACTCCCCCAAAGGTAAATCAGAACACCAACTTTCATGTGATTTTACTTTCCATAGATTAATCCTGCCAAATTAGACTTTATATAATGCTAACTATATTGAATAATTAGTCAGATATTGTTTGGTAGATTTGTGAGTTTTATGTATAGCAGCTATTTCCTATTTTTTAAATAATTATGTATAGCATTGTATTATATAAACATAACTACCCATTTTCTATTTCATGGGCATTTTAGTTATTTTCATTTTTGGCTACTGTGAATACTGAGGTACACATTATTGAGTATATTCTCAAGAATAATGATGCTGGTCATAGGAAATGAGTATTTTATGAGTATTTTTATTAATCCTGCCAGGAATTTCCCACAGTCATTGTGTCATTTTATATTTCAACCAGCTGTGACTATTTCTCCCTGATACACTGTTTTGTCTTAGTGAAATGTTTATCCCCAAATTTTGAAAATATTATTTTTATGTTTTCTTCTAGATAACTTACATATTTAAAAATTAAAATGTATATCTAAAGTCCAAATTAAAAAAACATGTCAAGTGAATGACAAAGACAGCATCCATTTGTTGTTCCTTTACATGATGTCATTGTCTATTTTGTGTTGCTAACATATAATGTTTATTTATAAAGAAAGTCAATTAATTGAGATCACAGTACTGCAGGCTAAGAAGTCTAAGGGCATGACCTTGGCTTCTGGCAAAAGCTCTTATAATGCATCTAAATCATAATGTAATGGAAAGATTCAAAGAGAAAGTGGACATGTATGAAGAGGGGAAAATCTGAAGGGCCTCCAGACTTTACAAAAACCACCTCTGGCAGGAAATAATTTATTTCAGTAAAAATCAGTCTCTCAAGAGTGAGAACTCACTACTGCAAGAACAACACCCAAACTCTTTATGAGGGATCTGCTCCCATAACTTAAATACCTCTCACTAAGCTCCATCTCCCAACACTTGCAATGTTGTGTGTATTAGCCTGTTCTCACACTACTATAAAGAACAACATAAAATTGGGTAATGTATAAAGAAAAGAAGTTTACTTCACTCAAAGTACTGCACACCTAATAGGAAGCATGACAGGGAGGCCTCAGAAAACTTACAACCATGGCAGAAGGCAGAAGAGAAGCAAGCACGTCTTAACATGGAATAACAGGAGAGAGAGAGAGACAGAGAGAGAGAGAGAGAGAGAGAAAGAGAGAAAGAGAGAGAGGGGGGAAGTAACACACTTTTAAACCATCAGATCTCACAAGAGGTCACTTACTATTACAAGAACTCATGATCCAATCACCTCCAACCAGCCCCCTCCCCTGATACATCAGGACTACAATTTGATATGAGATTTGGGTGAGAACACAGAGACAAATCATATTATTCTGCCTCTGGCACCTCCCAAATCTCATGTTATTCTCACCCTTTAAAACTAACCATGCCTTACCAACAGTCCCCCCACCATTCCAAAGCTTAACTCATTCCAGCATTAAGTCAGAAGTCCAAGACTAAAGTCTCATCTGACACAAAGCAACTCCCTTTTGTCTATGTGCCTGTAAAATCAAAAGCAAATTACCTACCTCCTAGATACAATGGGGGGTACAGGCATTGGGTAAATGTTCCCATTACAAAAGGAATAAATTGGCCAAAACAAAAGAACTGCAGGGCCTTTGAAACTCCAAAACCCAGAGTAGCAGTCATTAAATCATAATGCTCTGAAAAAATCTTTGACTCCATCCCTCACATGCAGGGCACACTAATGCAAGCTCCAGATCTGTGGCTCTGCAGGGTATAGCCTCCTCTCGGCTGCTTTCATGGGCTGGCATTGTCTGCGCCTTTTCCAGATCCATGGTGCAGTCAGTGAGTGGATCTACAGTTCTGGGATCTGGAAGATAATGGTCCTCTTCTCACAGATGCACTAAGCAGTACTTCAGTGGTAACTCTGTGTGCAGGCTCTGACCCCACATTTCCCCTCCACATTGCCCTGTAGTAGAAGTTCTCTGTGAGGGCTCTGCCTCTGCATCAGGCTCCGTCCTGGACATTTAGGCATTTCCATATATCCTTTGAAATGTAGGCAGAGTACCTAAACCTCAACTTTTGCCTTTGTGTACCCACAGGCCCTATACCATGTGGACACTGCCAAAGCTTGGGGCTTGTACCTTCTGAAAAAGTGGCTCGAGCTGTGCCTTCGTCCCTTTTAGCCACAGACGGAGGTGGAGTAGCTGGGATGCAAGGTGCCATGTTCTGGGACTGCACATAGCATTGGGATCCTGTGACTGGCCCACAAAATCATTATTCCCTCCTAACCCTCTGGACCTGGGATGAGAAGGGCTTCTGCAAAGGTCTCTGACATGCCCTGTAGGTATTTTATCCATTGTCTTGGGTAATTACATTCAGCTCCTCATTACTTAGGCAAATTTCTGCAACCATCTTGAATTTCTCCCTAGGAGTTGTGTTGTTGCTTTTTGTTTGTTGGTTTTCTACCATATGGTCAGGCTACAAATTTTCCAGACTTTTATACTCTGCCTTTAAATAGATGTTCAATTTCATACTATCTCTTTCTTCACACATTTGATGAGCATTCTTTTTTAGAAACAGCCAGGTCGTATGACTGCATGCTTTTAGCCAAAGCCAGGTTATATCTTAAATGCTTTGTTGCTTAGAAATTTGTCTGGCCAGATATCCTAAATCATCTTTCTCAAGTTTGAAGTTCCACAGATCTCTAGGGCAAGGGTAAAAATGCAACAGTGACCTTTATTCCAGTTCCCAATATTTCTTCACCTCCATCTGAGATCACCTTAGCCTGGAGTTCACTTTTCATATCACTACCAGCATTTTGATCAAAATTATTCAACAGCTCTCTAGGAAGACTTTTCCATATCCTCCTGTCTTCTATTGTGCCCTCCAAACTGTTCCAACTTCTACTCATTACCCAGGTCCAAAGTTGCTTCCACATTGACAGGTATTTTTTATAGCAGTGCCCCAGGATCCGTACCAATTTTCTGTTAGTCTGTTATCACATTGCTATAAAGAACACCTGAGATTGGATTTAATTGACTCACAGTTCTGCAGGATTAACAGGAAGCATGATTAGAGGGCCTTCGGAAATTTACCATATGGTGGAAGCAAGCACGTACTTACCTTGGCAAAGCAGGAGAGAAAGAGCAAGAGAGAAATTTCCACAAACTTTTAAATCATGAGATCTCATGAGAACTCACTCACTATCATGAGAACAGCACACGGGAAATCTGTCCTCATGATTCAGTCACCTACCAATAGTCCACTCTCCTGACACATGGAGATTACAATTTGACATGAGAATTGAAATGGGGACACAGAGACAAACCATATTATTGGGGGTCAAATTTCAATATGAGTTTTGGTGGGGACAAACATTTTCAAACCATAACATATGGCTATCTAATTGAGTCAGAATCATTTATTTAAATGCTTATTCTTTTTTCAGCTGCTTTCTACCCTTTTATAATTAATCAAAAGTCTACATCTTTTGGGATCAATTACTAGATTCTATTTTATTGATTTCCTTCACCCATATCCCATGGATTTTATTGTTGGAGTGCAATAATAAGTATCAAAGCCATCTTACTCAAGTAAAAGAGGAGGAAGCAGTATTAGGCAGGAAGAGGCCATGACACAAATCTGATAAATTCTAGACTAATAAAATATGATTTTCTGTACTAAAAAGGGATTTCTATTTTGAATGGAAAATCTAGATCCTGCTTCTCCTATCATGATTAGTTAGTATTGTGCTTAGTTCCTACCTGGTGGCTACACAGAAAGAGCATGACCTTTTGTTAAATACTATGGTGGATTCTGGAATTCTAAAAACTAAGGGCTGTAAGTCAACGTCTTCACTCTAGATAGCAAGTTCTTTCTTGGAAGGGGTAATGAGCATCTCACTTCTAGGGCTGCTGCATGTATTAATGTTTTCTGCCTCCAGAGAAAATTTATGTTTGCCTCTTCTAGGTGGCTGTGTCAGATCACCTTAACCTAATCAACAGGTGGGAAGATGTCAAGCTGTGCTTCAGTTTTAGTAAGAATCCTTTCATTACAATACAAGACTTTAAGTACTGAAAGAAAGACATAAGAGTAAAGCAAATATTAGGTTTAGGGAGGCAGTGACGTTGAAAAATAACAATGTTTATTGGTAAAAGAGTTACCCACTGTTACTACTGAAGCAGCACAAAATCATGACCAGTTATTTTCTACTGCATATATTGTAGACTATTTTAATCTTCCCAATTATCTATGTTTCCTTACTTAATAGTCTTTAGACTATAAAATTCTCCATAGCCTTAGCCTTCCTATATATCTTCCAGCTCAACTTATTAATTAACTACCTTAAATGTTTAACTGCTGAAAGGACTTGCTTCACTCAGTTTACACTCTTGGAATAGATTTATTATGGATTAAGGATACTATATATCAATAGAAGGAATGAAATTATATTTAAAGAGAATCTTAAGTGTATGCTAAAATCAATGATAGTCATGAACATAAATAGAAAAAATATTTATAGCATATCCAGTTAAATTCAGCAGCATGTGAAGATGATAGCCCATCATGACCCACTAGAATTGGGAGTATTTGGCAAAATATACTATGTACTCATGACAAAACTCCTCAGTACACTAAAAAGAAAAGGGAACTTTTTCAATATGATAAAAGATATCTATATAAACATACTTCAAACATTAGACACACTGCTCATATTTTGAATACTCTACCTTCCCTTCTGTTAGAAACAAAGCAAGTATGTCTACTATCAGTCACTGATACTAGATTTAAATTGTAAAGAGGTCTTAACAAATTCAACTAGGAAAGGAAAATATAAAAAGGCATAACAATTTAATAGAAAGGAAGACATGTCTGTCTTACAGCCATATTAGAAATAATATGTTTATTATTATCTACTAGAAGTAATATGTTTAGTAATGCTGCATGTTATATAAACTAGCTGTTTTTAGTAATAGCATTTTGAAGTATTTCATGACCTACATTACTTTGAAAAAAACAGTGTACACTAAATTAATAAATAATAATCAGTTTTCACTAAATATATGCTCTTTGTTATATTTAAAAATCAATATTTAAACCAATATTTCTATGAAAAGGTACATTATGTGAGACGATAGATTCTTAGGATAGTCTGAGAAAATATGACTAAAATCCACTCATAAAATTGTAGGAAGAAATGTAAAAAACTTACAAATGTGTGAAACAATTAAATTAATTAATATAAAAGTGTATGTATGGAGCCCTTGATATACTATCCAAGTTCCTTCAAATACAAAAAAGCAACATAAAAGTTGACAACTTTTGACCAAGCTTAATAAACAGGTGAAAAAATTAGAATAATCATACTAACGAAGACAAAATTAGAAAAATAAGAAGAATAAATCAATATTGTTTACAAGTGGAAATTTAGTAAAGAGAATAGAAAACGGAAATTTAAAAAGTGAGTCAAAGAAAATATGAATAAAAGATAAAATGGACCATAGACCAAATTATAAAGTCTAAAACTTGGGACAGAGGTGGAGGAGATCCTGTAGCATTACTCAGTTACCCCTGGGACACTAGATGTTAGAATAATAATTAGCTCTATTTGTTAAAACAGACAAATGTCAACACCTCAATCATTATACAATGTCTTTATTTTTCCCTAATCAAAGTTACTTGCCTTCATTTGGAATTATACACTCTATGTCATCTGACCATCAAAATTACCACAATAAGAGGAAAGAGGAAGAGCTGAGGCACCTGAGTTTCTAAGTGCCTTTGCCTAGAAATGACACATTTCATGATTTTTCTTGACTTCTCAGGTGCCATCAGTCACATGATATCTATTTAACTAAGAAATACAGGAGAGCTCAAAAAATATTAGAGCAACTTCTTTTATTTCAAAAATATGGTCATTAACTTTATGCTTGATATGGTTTTGCTCTGTGTCCCCACACAGATCTTACCTGGAATCGTAATAATTACCATGTGTCAAAGTAGGAACAAGTGGATGTAATTGGATCATAAAGGTGATTTCCCCATGCTGTTCTTGTGATAATGAGTGGTTTTCACAAGACTTGTTGGTTTTATAAGCATCTGGCATTTCCCTCACTTGCACTCATTCTTTGTCCAACTGCCCTGTGAAGAGGAGATTTCCATTATAATTGTAGGTTTCCTGAGGCCTCCTCAGCCATGTGGAACTGTGAGTCAATTAAAACTCTGTTCTTTATAAATCACCCAGTCTCAGGTATATCTTTATGGCAGCATGAGGTTAAGCTAATACAGTGTTTGAAATTTTTTATTCTATTAGTATATTTAGGCTGTTCATAATATATATATTGTATATTATATCATATAGATAATATATTACATATATAAGAAAAGATATGTTTAAAAAGTAACATTTTTCTGTGTAACAGAACTGTATAGTTGGTGGATAAGATGTGGGAAATACTTCAGACTGCATAATTTGATATGAAGTGCAAGAATTCAAGTATTTGTTGAATTAAGTATTATTATTTTTGCCAAACTTTAAGTAGAAAAAAATTATCAGATCTTCCAAAACTATTTTAAAAATTGAGTATCATGCTTATTTTAGCATGTTGTAACTTAATCAGGGAAGATTGCATTATTTTTGCAATTTTATAATAATAAATATAATTTATTTTTATTTTCAACATTTTATTTACTTTTCTGCACATTTTAAATGGCGATCATGATTTTCTCACTTACATAAATTTGTTATTATTTTTGAACTATGCTTTGCAACTATTTTCCAAATATTTTGTTTAGTACTATTTTCAGAAATTTTAGATGTTTTGTTGTTTTCACGTGCAGGATTTTTTATTTTATGAGATTACATTGATGAGTATGGTAACAACTCATTTATTTGCTATAATTCTGAGAAGGCTTTCTGTATCTAGGTATAAAATAATTATGCTTTAACATATATGAGAGATTTTGCTTTAGTTTAGCTATTTATGATGTCATGTATTGCATACAATTTTTAAATTTACCTTGAAATTATCTAATTAATAACATATTCATATAAATATAGTTATTTCTAATTAAAACCTTATTTTCGTGGTACTATTTTTGAAAATATTTATCTCCTAATTTGCAAATCCAAATTTAATAAAATCTATTATATATATATATATACACACACACATATATCTTCTCTGTTTATACTCTACACCATCATTAGACTATTATCTGTTATTGTTGGCAACATTTGTTTTTTTCTGACTATTGAAACTATACATCTTACTTTAAACTATACATCTCACGTTATTCTGAAAAATGCACTACATATAGGAAAGTAAATCAAGTGTCCTTATGTTTATCATTACTCACGGCCTCATTTGTTTCTTTACCTATTTTTCATGATACCTTTCAACCATATAAAATACATTTATGTCATAGTTCTATACATGCTGTTTATCTATTTTGTTCACATTTCTTTTTCATTCTAAATCTTTATAATTCAAGTTGCTATTCACAGATGTTTTATTTTCTTTCAAAACTGACTTTCTTATGTCAGTCTCATACTTGATATTGTTTATTTTTGAACAACATATCTTGTTTCTTTATGTTATTATTTTCTTCATGACTTCAATCTTCTCTTTGTCTCTGGCTTAATTTATTTGATAATGACATGTCAACACATTTGCGGGTTCTAACTATATTATTTTCAATTAACATAGGTTTCAAATAAAAGGTATAGATTGTTTTAGTTCATTTTAACTTTTGATTTTATTTCTCACATTTCTTTCATCCAAATTAAAAAACATTGATCAACCCAGTCTAGCAGAGTTTACATGTAATGTGGCCTCAATTGCCTCCCAGCTTCTTTTCGTTTTTGTTTGGCTTGTCTTTGATGATCTGTAGTTAAGTTGCAAAAGCGCACGTGTGTGTGTCTGTCTGTGTGTGTGTGTGTGTGTGTGTGTGTTATATAATACAGGTCTCTGTTATTGATTTTCCAAATATTCCTTCTTTATTTTGAGTATAATTAAAAATACTCATGTCCTTTCCCCACTTTTTGATAGGCTTATTTGCTTTATTCTTGTAAATTTGTTTAAGTTCTTTGTAGATTCTGGATATTAACCCTTTGTCAGATGGATAGATTGAAAATTTTTTCTCTTATCCTGTAGGTTGCCTGTTCACTCTGATGACAGTTTATTTTACTGTGCAGAAGCTTTTTAGTTTAATTAGATCCCATTTGTCAATTTTGGCTTTTGTTGACATTGCTTTTGGTGTTTTAGTCATAAAGTCTTTACCCATGCCTTTGTCCTAAATGGTATCACCTATGTTTTCCTCTAAGGTTTTTATGGTTTTAGGTCTTATATTTAAGCACAGTTTTGTTTATTGCAGCACTGTTCACAATAGCAAATACTTGGAACCAACCCAAATGCCCATCAATGATAGACTGGGTAAAGAAAATGTGGCACTTATACACCATGAAATACTATGCAGCTATAAAAAAGGATGCACTCATGTCCTTTGCAAGGACATAGATGAAGCTGGAAACCGTCATTCTCAGCAAACTAACACAGGAACAGAAAACCAAATACCGCATGTTCTCACTCATAAGTGGAAGTTGAACAATGAGAACACATGGACACAGGAAGGGGAACATCACACACCAGGACCTGTCAGGGAGTGGGTGATTAGGGGAGGGATAGCATTAGGAGAAATACCTAATGTAGATGATGGATTGATGGGTGCAGCAAACCACCATGGCACGTGTACACCTATGTACAAACCTGTACATTCTGCACATGTATCTCAGAACTTAAGGTATAATAATAATATAATTATATTTAAAAAATGAAATTATCTGCCATGAAAGTTAGAAATATAACAAAGGTAAATGAATTAGAATGGCTGTCAATCAAGAGTTGCATTGCTTTTCACAATTCCCTGCACTGCCCGTTTGAACAGACAGAATGCTCAGTGTGCAGAAAAGTAATTAACAAGTAGCTGTACAACTGGATAAATAGATGAACAATAGATGCATAAAATCACAAACTTCCACTGAATTTTATGTAGCTATTTGTGGTCATAAAATGTTCAGAAATAAATATATATGCTGCATTTTGATTCTTAGTTTGCTTATCTGTTCATTTTATTTTTTTTTTCAAAATTTATTAGCTGAAAGTATAAATTTTGACTTATTGATTTGTTGTGAAAAAGTAAATTTATAAAACGGACACATGTACTATTTATAAAAATAAGCCAGCTTCTGTGATAATTATATAATAAAATTAGAAATAAACATTAAAAGCCTGAACCTTAGTAATTTGAATTTTATGTGGACTTTGGGTTAAGGCAAAAATTTTAAAGAAGTTATTACAAATGTCAAAGAGCATTGAAAATAATTACACTTTTTAGTAAAATCTATGCAATACCCTGCAATCTCAAAATGTAAATAACTAAATTTGACCTTGAGACAATGGAAAACTTACAGAACTTGATTACTTAGGAAAAATTAAAGATGATATTAACTTTTCTGTAATTGAAGCTACTTATAATATGGAAAAATTTAAAATGGAGATGAACAGAACATCTCACAGAGCATTTTAAGGGTTACATGAACTATGCTTTAAAAGAGATTTTGATAAATGCCTGTTGTACATTAGAATCTTAGTTTCCATTATTGTTTTTATTAAATATGTAATTCTGTACAACTTTCATATAGTACATTCCAAACAAATTAAGTCCTAAAAAAATGTCATGTAAGGCTTTTTGAGAGATTACACATAAAATGTAGGTTTGAGAAATTATTCAATAACATAAAGAACCAAACATAAAAATAACATATTTGATGAGATTAAAAATGAACATTTGCTGAAAAATTTTCCACAAATAAGCTTAATAGATAAACTACAATTTAGAAGACAATTGAGCTTGGCAATGCACAGGACATAGTATTATTTATATCAAAAATCAAGAAAATAGTTTTTAATTAATAATGTTAATTAATTAAAATATTAACTGACAATACTAATGAATAAATATTAACAAGTATTGCATATATTAATATATCAAAAATTTTTACATATAGACAGGTATATACAAATCAGTAGAGAATTGAGCAAATATGAAGGCAAGATACAAGCTGAGGCTGGGAGCAATGGCTGAAGTCTGTAATCCCAGAAATTTGGGAAGCTGAGGTGGGAAAACTGCCAGAGCACAGGAATTCCACACCAGCCTGAGCAACACAGTGAGAGGAGAGGAACCTCTCTCTCTCTCTTTCTCTCAATTTCTCTCTATCTAAATAGAAATTAAAATAAAAAAAGCTGAGTGTGGTGGCATATTCATAGTCCCAGCTACTTAGAGACTGAAATAGAAGGATCACTTGAGGCCAGGAGTTGGAGGTTGCAGTGAGCCATGATTGCACCACTGCTCACCAGACTGTGAAACAGAACAAGATCCTGTCTCAAAAACAAACAAACAAAACACTAACCAAAGAAACAAACACAAAAGGCAAGTTATAGAAAATTAAATATGAATGATCAATAAACAAGAAAAATGGAGATGGGGAAATGGAAATCAAATAGAAAGAAGCTATTACTTCTTTCTTTCTATATATAATTGTAGGTGAAAATTATCATAGTAATCATCATCATTATCATCTGGTAATAATTATTGCTTTATTTACAAGAGGAAATGAGCAGAATCATATGTAATTGGCAAATATGTGACTAATTTCACTGTTATTTGTTTCTTGTGTTTTTTTTTTTCCTACTTTAGAAAATTAATCTGGAATTCCAGTACTTTTTTAGGTACTCAAAATCAATTTCATAAAATAAAACCTTTAGTATATAAAAATAGGTACAATATTATGATTATTAAAATAGTTAAGTTAGGGTACATTAAAGACATAAAAAAACTTAAGACTAACAATGCAGATTTATTCCTAATAACTTGGAGAAAATTTTATAATTTGCTATTTAGTAAGAAGGGCAAAATTAATTAAAATGCTATAATCACAGTTATATATTTATATACAAATATTGGTCATCTATACATCACAAAATAAAATTTAAAATAAAAAGAGTAGTATCTACACAACACCTCCACATATGTATCCAATTGAGTACACATAAATGAACAAATAGCAGCCTTTCTGGTTCTTAATTATGAAATGTAAAGGTGACTTAAAGTATATTTGAAATAATATAGCTAACATCATTACCTAGTTTCGTATCACTTTATGGATATATGTGTTAGAATTTGAACATATTCTACCTTTTTGCTCTTTGTAAAAACTGACAAAGATTCCAATATTTACTTATTTATATCCTGCAGCTTTAAAAATAGTATGTACATTATGTTTACAGAAAATTAATATTCATTCAGAGAGTTAAACATTTAGTTGAAATGGTACAAAATCCAAACAGTGTGATTATAACTTCCTCCTCCGATTCAAGAGTTAAATTCTTTTGTTGAAATGCCTAGTGTTTGAAAACCAATATGATATTTTACTTCTGAGTATTTGTGAAGAACCTTGGTAGAAGAACGATGGAGAAAAATACAGAAAGAGAAAACTGACATTTTTGTTCTTACTCCCAAAAGATATTCTACAAACCTAAGAGCTACAGATGATTTAAAGTTTAATATTTTTGACTATAGATTTTAAAATGTAATTACTTTGTCTCTGTTCTTCATAAGATTTGTTTTCACAATCCACATTTTTTTCAATAGCACAAGTTTTGTATTAACCTTTAGGGCAGTAGAATAAAATTGCTACAGGTTTTGTAATTAGCTGTGGTTGTAAAAGTCAGACATTCTGAAGGCAGAACTCACTGTCACAGTGAACATCTGATGAAAGTCCAAATACACTTGCAGAAAAAACATGTTGCTGTAGCAACCAGTCCTCCTTTGGTACCAGCAGAAGAAAAACAAACAGAAAATGAGTAAAATGCCTTACCTTTCAATTTAAAAACATAATTATTCCATATGAAATTATGGATAAGATCTTTAAATTCAACATTTAACCAACAATAAGTGACAGCAACTGTTATCCTGTATTTTTAAATAATCCCATCAGACATAGGAAATATAAAATAATATCTAAGCCTCTGAAAGTACAAATTTTGGGGCAAAAGAAATTTGCTTACTTTTAACATCAGTTTATTTGGTTTTAATTTCTCATAAAACATTTTTTCCCTGAGACTATTTGTTGCTTCCCTGGAGGTTAAACATTACCACTGATATAGATTAAAACATTTTATTCCACATCAAATTACATTTCTTGAGCATCTTTGGGAGGACTACAGCAAAATGGATCCTGTCCTAGTTTGGATTGCTATAATAACAAAACTATCATAGACTGAGTAGCTCATAAACAACAAACATTTATTTCTTACAGTTTGCAGGGCTGATAAGTCCAAGATAGAGACTCAGTCTGATTTGATGTCTAATAAGGGCCCATTTCCTCAGAGATGACACCTGCTAGCTATGTCCTAGAAAGTGAAGGGGGCAAAGCAGCTCCCTCACAGCCTCTGCTATAAGGGTGCTAATTCCATTCATTTGGGCTTCACTGCCATGAGTTAATTGTCTCCAAAAGGCCCCACCTTTTAATATCATCACATTGGAGGTTAGGTTTCAACGCATGAGCTTTGGGAGAACACAAATATTTAGACCATAATACGAGCTTTCTTGAATGGCAGACAAGCTTCCTGGATTCTAGCAATGCAATAAGTCTAAGAAAGAGACCGCTTATACAATTTAAAGATGTTGAAAGAACAGAAAAAAAATGTGGTACAAATACAGTAAAATAAGCTTTATTAGTATCACAGACAGTATTATAAATGTAAATATTAGGTGTCAATTTGGCTGTATTAAGAAATAACTAGAGAACTGGTAAAGCATCACTTCCAGGGTATAACTATGAGGGTGTTTCTAGAAGAGAATGGCTTTTAAGTCAGTGGACTGAGATAGGTTGGCTCTCAGTGTGGGTGGGCACTATTCAATCACCTAGAGGTCTGGATAGAAACAAACAAATAAATCAGTGAAATTAATTTTTTTTCCTCTCTCTTCTGGAGTTGAGACACCTTCCTCCTGTCATCCTTGGACATCACAACTCTTGGCTCTCTGGCCTTTGGATTCCAAGTCTTACACACACAACCCCCATAGTTCTTAGGCCTTCAGCTTCAAGCTGAGAATTAGTTTCTTTTGTGCTGAGGCTTTTGAACTCAAACTGTGTGCAGCAGGCTACCAGCATCCCAGTGTCGGCAGTTTGCAGATGGGCTGTTATGGAACTCCTCAGCATCCATAATTGTGTAAGCCAATTCTTCTAGTAAACCTCCTCTCATATATCTGTATCTATATCTATTGGTTTTGTATATCTGGAGAACCCCAATACAACTAAGACAAAACCAAAGCGCATTTCAGAAAGGTAGACCTAAAAAGCACACATTGGGAGTGAAGTGAGAGGGGAACCGCAAATTGAAATCTTTCAGGCAAGATTGCTTTATAGGTAACTGCTGCCTCTTTTTTGATTGAATTTTTTAAAATTCCAGATAAATAAGACTCATTTGTGTTTCAAAATTTCTTTAATAGGCTCTTATGATTTTTTCAGTCTAACAGTAACTGATTTCTTTTTAAATTCTATCTAACAACACAAAAACAAACTTCAAATATTAAAGATTGATAAACAAGGTATAGAGGCTCTTTTAAGGTCATGCATAAAAGAAAAATACCTCACATTTTAACATAGTGTAGTTAAAAAGTTTAAGAGATTGAATTCTTAAATTGATCCAGGCTTGAAAAAGAAACCTGAGAACTGCAGGACTAAGCATTTTTATAATATTAAGAGAAATAGATTTTCCATTTTCTTTTCTGGCCTGTACTCAAAGAAAAAAAATTTAATAAAAAAATTTAAAAATGAATACTATGTATTTGCATCGAAGAACTGAAAGAAAAACTATTCTTGTGGTTAATCTTTTATTAAGATATATATAAGATGTTTTCTTCATCCAAGTAGGAGACTATACACCAATATAAAAATTAATTTTTAAATATGACATCACGTGGTTAGATACAAACACTAATGTGAAATTTACCTTTTTATTTTTCAAAGTGAATGCCAGTAAATTCAACTGAAATTACCCAAGCCACGGTAAGAGTAAAACGCTAAGATTCCGGACTTTAAAGATGTTAATTAAAAAAAACAAATCGCAAGAAAGTGGAAGTGGCACCACTCACCATCACCTCCAGTAATCCACTAGCAAGGTTTTTTATTAAATGGTGTAAAGTATTGATTCTGGGTGTGTCTGTGAGAAGGTTGCCAAAGGAGATTAGCATTTGAGTCAGCAGGCTAGGAAAGGCAGACCCATCCTTAATCTGGGTGGGCACCATCTAATCATCAGCTGCCAGCATGGCTAGAATATAAGCAGGCTGAAAAATGTGAAAAGAGAGACTGGCCTAGTGTCCCAGTTTACATCTTTCTCCTGTGCTGGATGATTCCTGCCCTTGAACATCGGACTCCAAGTTCTTTGGTTTTGGAATTTGAACTGGCTCTCCTTACTTCTCAGCCCGTAGACAGCCTATTGTGGGACCTCATGATCATGTGAGTTAATACTTAATAAAATAATATATATATATATATATATACACACACACACACACACATATATATATATACACATATATATATTAGTTCTGTCCATCTAGAGAACCCTGACTAATACAACCCAAAATCAATTCCACATTTATTTATTGCATATCAGCTGTGTATAAAACTCTCATAGAAAAATAATGCCTTGAGTATTATCAATAATAAATTTACAATCTATTAAAATAGATGACTATGTTTGTGCATAATATTACAAACAAATTAGTAATAATACAAGGAACAACAACTCAGACTTACTATTATTATCATATTTGATTGATGTGTTAGGAAATGTTACTAAAAGATGGAATAGCACTAAAAATGAACAGTAAAGTAAGATTCTGACATAGAGATTAAGTGTGTAGGTCCGAATAGATAGATGTAGAAAAGAGGTAAACTTATTTTGAAATCAAATAATTGTATACTTTGACTCAATTGTAAGACAGGAAAATAAGAAGCAAAGTACTTTAGTTGAATAAAAGCCAAAATTTGTAGTACCATGAATTCTGGGTGACTATAATCTGGCAAAAAAATAAATCATACCCCTACATCATTCTACAACTATTAAGATGTTGTAATTAGAAATAAATTAATAACAATGATCAAAATATTATCTTTATTACCAATAATCAAGACAGGATACAGACTAGGGCTATGACCAAATTTTCTTCTAGTGATCTATGAATGTACTTAAAAATGTGAGCCTTTTGACTTATCCTCATGGAGAGTTGGCTATTAGAAAAGTTACTCAGACAACTGCTTAGAAGATCTTATTGAGGAGCTGTTGCAAAGGGAGGTAACATATGATCATGCCCTTTGATAGATATAAACATGGCTTTTTAACACATATGAATGTGACTTCTTTGTTAATCAATTTATTGATACATAATGATTATGCATATTTCTGCAGTACACATGATGTTTTTATATATGCATAAAATGTATAGTAATCAAATCAGGGTAATTGAAATATCTATTTTCTCAAATACTTATAAGTTCTTTGTGTTGTGGACATTCTAAAATCTTCTTTTTGGATATATTCAAATACATGACAAGTTATTACCAACCACAGATATCCCACTGGGCTATTGAACTCCAGAATTTATTCTTTCTATCTAATTGCAGTTTTGTGTCCATATTTAGTCCATCTTCATGCTGTTGATAAAGACATATCTGAGACTGGGCAATTTACAAAAGAAAGAGGTTTATTGGACCCACAGTTTTACGTGGCTGAGGAGGCCTCACAATCATGGTGGAAGGTGAAAGGCACATCCCACTTGGCAGCAGACAAGAGACTAGAGATTGTTCAGGGAAACTCCTGTTTTTATATAACCATCAGATCTCAGGAGACTTATTTACTATCACAGGAACAGCACAGGAAAGACATGCTCCAATAATTCAATTCCCATGGGGTTCCTCTCACAACACATGGGGATTCAAGATGAGATTTGGGTAGGGGCATAGCCAAACCATATCATTCTGCTCCTGGCTCCTCCCAAATCTCAAGTCCTCACATTTCAAAACCAGTCATCTATTGCCAACAGTTCCCCAAAGTCTTAACTCACTTAAGAAAAAACTCATGGATACCATGGAATACTATGTAGCCATAAAAAAGGACGCATTATGTCCTTTACAGGGACATGGATGAAGCTGGAAGCCATAATTCTCAGCAAACTAACACAAGAACAGAAAAACAAACATCACATATTCTCATGCACAAGTGGGAGTTGAACAGTGAGAACACATGGACATAGGAATGGGAACATCACACACCAGGTCCTGTCAGCGGTAGGGGTCTAGGGGAGGGATAGCATTAGGAGAAATACCTAATGTAGATGATGGGTTGATGGATACGACAAACTACCATGGCACATGTATACCTATGTAACAAACCTGCAGGTTATGCACACGTATCCCAGAACTTAAAGTATACATATATATGTACACAAAATAACAGCAACAACAAAAAAGAAAATATATATATATATACACACACACAAAATAACAGCAACAACAACAACAAAAGACAAAACCAAAAAAATTAAAATTAAAAAAAAGAACTCACTCAAAAGTCCAGAGTTCGAAGTTTCATTTGAAACAAGGCAAGTCCCTTTGGCTTATGAGCCTGTAAAGTCAAAAGCAAGTTAGTTACTACCTAGATGCAATGGGGTGCAGGCATTGGGTAAATATAGCCAATCCAAATGGGAGAAATAGGCCAAAACAAATGGGCTACAGGCTCTACGCAAGTCTGTAATCCAGTGGGGTAGTCAAATATTAAAGCTCCAAAATGGTATCCTTTGACTACATGTCTCACATCCAGTTCATGCTGATGTAAGAGATGGGTTCCCATGATCTTGGGCAGCTCCACCCCTGTGGCTTTGCAGAGTACAGCTTCCCTTCTGGTTGCTTTAACAGGCTGGTGTTGAGTGTCTGTCGCTTTTCCCATGCAAGGTGTTGGTGGATCTACCATTCTGAGGTCTGGTAGACTGTGGCTCTTTTCTCACAGCTCCACTAGGCAGTGCCCCAGTAGAGACTCTGTGTGGGGGCCAGGCACGGTGGTTCACACCTGTAATCCTAGCACTTTGGGAGGCCGAGGTGAGTGGATCACCTGAGGTCAAGTGTTCAAGGCTGAGACTCTGTGTGGGGGCTCCAATCCCCCATTTTCCTCTGCACTGCCATAGCAGAGGTTCTCTATGAGAGCCCCACCCCTGCAGAAAACTTCTCCCTGGACATGTACATGGTTCTATACATCCTCTGAAATCTAGGTGGAGGTTCCCAAACCTCAATTTTTGACTTCTGTACCACCTACAGGCTCAACACCACGTGGAAGTTGCCAATGCTTGGGGCTTGCACCCTCTGACGCCACAGTCCGAGCTGTACTTTACTCCCTTTTAGTCATGGCTGGAGTGGCTGAGACTCAGGGCACCAAGTCCCTAGACTGCATACAGCACGGGGACCTGGGGCCCAGCCAAAAAAACCATTTTTGATTCCTAGGCCTCTAGGCCTGTGGTAGGAGGGGTTGTTGTGGAGACATCTGACATGCCCTGGAGACATTTTCTCCATTATCTTGGGATTAACATTTGGCCCCTTTTTATTTATGAAAAGTTCTGCAGCTGGCTTGAATTTCTCCTCAGAAAATGGGATTTTATTTTCTATCACACTGTCAGGCCGCAAATTTTCTGAACTTTTATGCTCTGTTTCCCTTTTAAAACTGAATGCTTTTAATAGTACCCAAGGCACCTCTTGAGTGCTTTACTGCTTAGAAATTTCTTCTGCCAGATACCTTAAATCATTTCTCTCAAGTTCATAGTTCCACAGATCTCTAGGGCAGGGCTAAAATGCTGCCAGTCTCTTTGCTAAAACATAACAAGAGTCACCTTTTCTCCAGTTCCCAAAAAGTTTCTCATCTCCAGCTGAGACCACCTCAGACTGGACTTTATTATCCACATCAGTATCAGCATTTTGGAGAAAACCATTCAACAAGGCTCGGTGGATTTCCTGACTTCCTCAGAAAGTTTGGAACTCTGAGCCCTCCAAACTGTTCCAAAGTCATGTCCACATTTTCAGGTATCTTTTCAGCAGCATCCTCCTCTACTGGTACCAATTTACTGCATTAGTCTGTTTTCATGCTGCTGATAAATACATATCCAATACTGGGCAATTGACAAAAGAAAGAGATTTATTTGGCTTATAATTCCATGTGACTGGGGAGCCCTCACAATCATGGCAGAAGGTAAAAGGCAAATCTCACATGGCAACAGACAAGAGAAGAGAGCTTGTGCAGGGCAACTCCTGTTTTTGTATAACAGTCAGATCTTTTAAGATTTATTCAGTATAAGGAGAACAGCTTGGAAAGGCCTGTTCTGATGATTCAATTATCTCCCACCAGGTCTCTCCCACAGCTTGTGGGAATGAGATTTGGGTGGGGATGCAGCCAAACCATATAAGTACCCATTAACCAAAGTCTCTTGATTTTCCTGTCCTCTCTACTTTCTCAGGCTTTGCTGACCACAAGTCTACTGCTTATCTCCATGAGATCAACTTTTGTTAGATCCCACATATGAATGAGAAGTTGAGATATTTGTCTCTGTGTTCCAGTTTTATGTAATTTAACATAATGATTTCCAGAGCTATGCGTGTGACTGCAAATTACAGAGTTTCACTGTGCTTTTTGCGTGAATAATATCCCATGGCATAATACCATATTTTTCTTATCTATCCATTGATGGACACTTAGGTTGATTCTATATCTTGGCTATTGTGTACAGCACTGCTTTATACACATTAAAATTCAGACAGCTCTAAAAGTATTGATTTCTTTCCTTTGGGGTATATACCTAACAATAGAATTTCTGGATAATATGGTAACTATATTTTTAGTTTTTCGAGAAACTTCTATACTGTGTTTCATAGTGACTGTACTAATTTACATTTTCATCAGCAGTGTATGAGTGTTCCCCATTCTCCACATTCTTGCCAGTATCTGTTGTGTCTTTGATGTACATTTCCCTAATAATTACTGATGTGGGGTATTATTTTCAGGAGCCTGCTGGCCTTTTGTATGTTTTTTTTCCCCCCTCATAAATGGCTATTCAAATCCTTTGCCTATTTTTAAATATTTTTTTTGTCAAGTTGATATCCTGATCTATTCTGGTCATCATTTTTTTTTTGCCAAATGGATAGTTTGCAAATATTTTTTTTCAACTCTATAGATTGTCTACACACTCTATTATTTCCTTTGCTATACAGAAGCTTTTTAGCATAATGTAATAACATTTGTCTATTTTTGTTTAGTTGTCTGTGCTCCTGAGGTCTTACCCCAGAAAAATCTTTGCACAGAGAAATGTCCTGAAGTATTTCCCTGATATTTTATTCTAGAAGTTTCATAGTTGCAGGATACAAAATTTGAATAGACAATTCAGTAGCATTTCAATATGCTAACTGACCAATCTGAAAAGGAAATAAGAAAGTAATCTAATTTATAGTAACTAAACAAAATGAAATTAAATACCTAAGAATAATTTTAACAAAATAAGTACAAAATCTCTACAATGTAATATAAAACACTGATAAAAAATGAATAAGATGCACAAGAGAATGGCAAAATATTCCATGCTCATGGATTAGAAAACTTAGTATTGTTAAAATATCCAGTTACCCAAAGTGATCTGCAGATTCAATGCAATCTCTATAATATCAATGACATTCTTCACAGAAATAGAAAAAGTCCCCTAAAATTTATACAGAAACTATAAACCTTTAGTTACCAAAGAAATTCTGAGCAAAAAACACTATACTACCTGACTTCAAATTATACTACAACAATATAGTAACCAAAACAGCATGTCACTGGCATAAAAACAGACATATGAACGAATAGAACAGAATACGGAACCCAAAAATTAATCAACAAACTTACTGTCAATTCATTTTTTGGCAAAGTCACCAAGAACATACACTGAAGAAAAGATAGTCTCTTCAATAACTGGTTCTGGGAAAACAGGATATCCATATGCAGAAGAATGCAGCCAGACTCCTCCCTCTCACTATAAACAAAAATCTACTCAAAATGGATTAAAGACTTAAAGGTAAGACATAAAACTTTTATCATTTGACATATTTACTATATGGCCTACATTTTGTGAAGCTTCAATAATACACAATTTCCTGAGCCTTTTTAAAAAATTAGGCAGAGCTCTGTTGAGACAGATGAAATAATGTCCCTTAAGTTTAATTACTTTCAAGGTAAATACCTCTCTATCACTCAATATTTCCACAGTCAGGGTAATCTCTGAGGTATGATATTCTAGAAGTTATTAGCATATTTTAATGACATTAGATAATTTTCTTCATGTGTTCTAGTTAAATATTTTTCTCATCAACAATTACTGTTGTTTTCCTCTGAATTATCTACAGGGAGAATCTATTTGTATATGTTTTTAGTTATTTTTTCCCTTTCTGCAATTTTCTTAACATTATCTCTTGTTCCTTTAGCTGCTGTCTCTACTGGGTAAAGTCTAAAAGCATAAAACTGTAATTATGCATAAATGGCCTCTATCTTGACCCAAGTTATGCATGTTATAAATTTATTTCACTCTTACCTAGCTTTCTCTTATCACCCCATATTTATATTTTATAAAAAACTTTCCTTGCTATATAGTTCACTATTGATGTTGAGTCTTTTGTGTAATAACTTTTCCAGAAGTCTCTTCAGTCAGTGCTTATTTACATCCTGTGAAAGAAAACTCAGTTCTTTCTGAGACAATTTATCCCACGTCTCCAAATTTTATTGTAAGACGCACATTTAATACAAAAGCATTCTGAATTTTTGGGCAAAACATTGCCTTCTACTTTACCGTAATTTATGTAGGCACTCTATGATCAGAGTATAATCAGGCTGGCTAGATCATTTTCAGATCAATTCATTTACCACAAAGGTTTACTTACCATACTATTTTGTAAAAGGACCTAATTCTACCTCTTTTCTGAAAGTCCTTATTCAATCATTCCTAATTAATTTTCATCCATCATTTCTCCTCCTTTTTTGAGCCATATCTGTAAACAGTTTTATATCCACATAGAATAATAATAATAATGACAATAGTTATCTATGTATATAGTTTTCCCCATGGTCTCAGCACCTATGTAAATATATAGAATTATAAGTATATAATCTAAGTAGACATTCACTCTATACAAGAGTTAATCTTATTGTTTCCTGCTTACAAATAAAAATGAGCATAAAAGGGTTACATAATTTCCAAATTGCTAGTAAGTAATAGAACTATGACTAAAAATCAGGCATGTTTGTCTTTAAAGTCCTTTCCTTAACTACTACCCAATGCTATCTCTTATGCAAACTCTCTTTCATATTTTTTAAAAATAAAGTTACTACAAACAGGAAATAACATTCTTTCATCTCTAATGTTAGACCCCTAATTTTTGGTTTTGAGTGCAAAAAGAAAATCTGAGACCTCTTGTCCAAACAGTAGCATATAACAAATAGTAATAGCAACAAATATTTCAAAAATGTGCTGTTAAACCTACTAAAATGTAGAATATTTTTTATTATTTTTGAGCTCTTTCTTTAATTACCCATTGTAGATTTTATTTGCTTTATAATATTATTCTAAGTAGAAAAAACTAAATTTAATTTTCTATCATGATAAATGATGTAGATTCAGTGTTCATGTTTTATCATATAATTCCAGTTTTAATACAAATATAAAAGCATTTAGCTCACATACAGAATCCTCAAACATATACGTCTTTTATCACTCAGCATACATATACATGTATTTTATTCTTACTAGAGCAGTAGACTGGACAAAACTAACACGACTTTTTATTTTATTTCACTTTTTGATACTGTATTTATGTATTATGTATTTATCAGAATTCCCTTGCCTCCTTTCTCTGTTCAAAGCAAGATCTAGTTTGAATAGAAAGCATGACCACTTGAGGCTGTCAGTTTCTTCACTTTGTCAATTCAATTATTAAATTAAATATATTAAATTATTAACAGTGGTCATGATAGAAATGTTCGGATCATCTATATACAATATTGCAGTATGTATATATACACATACACACAGTATTGCACTATATATGTATACAATTGTATTGCACTATATATGTATACAATATTACACTATATATACACAACACGCAATATTGCACTATATATGTGTATACAATTGTGTACATATATATCGGACTATAGATATATTGCACAAGATATATATTGTGTATATATTTATATAGTGCAACATTGTATATAGATAGAATGTCAGGATCTATGTCAGGATCTATGGCACTATATATATATTTATACACGCACACACACAATATTGCACTATCTATATATAGTGCAATATTGTATATAGATTCTGACATTTCTATCAGTAGTACAACATTGTACCAATTCTGACAATATTGTATCAACTGATCATTTGCTTGTCAGAATTGATGAGCATAGCATAAGGACAGACTTCCAAAGTGCTTTGTCATATAGCCTCAAAATCAGATTTTGACATATTTTGCCAAAATTACATTTAGTTTACTGATGAATAAGATAGAACTGAAATAAAATGTAACTCTGACTTGCCCTGTCTTTATTTGTTTGTATTTATCAGAATGCTTTTGCCTTCTTTCTGTGTTCAAAGCAAGATCTGGTTTGAATAGAAAGCATGACTGCTTGGGGCTGTCAGTGTCCTCGCTTGGACAGTTGTAGACATACACGCTTTGTTTTTTCTTTCAGTCTCGTCGAATTCCCACACATTGTGTTTGCACCACAATTCCGTGTTTATTCTTGTAGGGTATTGGAAACAATACGCATGAATATGGTGTCAATGAATTGCAGACAAACATATTGCACATATCTTCTCTGTTCAGCTTCTTGCTCCATTTTCTCATCAAACTTCGCTTTGAAACCGCAAATTCAAAGATAAGATTGTCAGTAATTTCAAGATGATGACAGCAGAGAATTAAACTTCATGAGTCTCTCTGAGTGAAAGCCCTTTTAGAATCTGCAAGTCACATGCTCACAAATTTAACCCAGATCCTCTCTTTCTTATTTCTTACACATTGTATCTATTATTATTTTTACAAATTTTATATATACCTTTTTAATGCATAGAATGCAGCAATATTTATACATTAAATTATTAATAGTGCTTATATTTTGAATTGAGAGAAATGCCAGGATCTAGCTATAGATAGTATTGTATATATAAACACACATACACACACACACAAACACATCACACACACACCACACACATATGATTGATCATTTGCTTGTCAGAATTAATGAGCATGGCATAAAGACAGACTTCCAAAATGCTTTGTCATATAGCCTCAAAATCAGATTGTAAGCATTAGCAACACAAGAAGTATTATCTAAAGGTTTCAAAACAATCTTGACATTTAAATTAGGTCATATGTATTTGACAGATGCCTACACATCCATTAAGATCCCCCTTAACTGTAACCTCAAGGAGGTTTATGCTGCTTAGTCTATCATAAAATTACCATTTTCTGCCACCATAGTAAACTGAGAACACTCAAGAATACTATTTCTGGCAAACATTTAACTATTCACTTATCTCTGCCTAAACTAGACTGTGTGTTCAATAAAGCAAATTTTGCTTCTTATTTATAATTTAATCTGTAGCAGTGAATATGCTGGCTATTCCTCATATGTTGTCAGTACAATCTAACATCCAATTAATGAATTTACCGCAATTCAACCCTAATTTTTCAATTTTCTCTTAACTACCATGATAGATATTTCACCTTCAAAAGTGAGTGGTTAGGTTTCAATAAGTCTTAACTAAGAATTTTGCAGAAAAACAGCAGCCGGAAGTATTCTGAATATTTTTGCTCTGATGGAAGTAGGCAAAGTTAGACATCTGCACCTCCTCAGGCCAATTAAGAAAACATCTGCGAAGTACACATTAAACTATTTTCTGGAGGAACCTACCAGCAAACAAAACCTACCATGTTTTCAGCTAAGAGAGATGGTGCAGAGCCAGAAGGGAAAACAACATAAATTTAAAAAGAGAATTACAACAATAGAATTGTGATGTATTGCTCTATCTCCACCATTGATGCTATGCTGATATGGTTTGACTGGCTGAATTCATCCAATTGTATTGGTTAACCAATAAAAGAACAATTTGGGTGATCTAACAGAATTGCAAAGTTTGCCAGTTTTCATCTTAATCAGTTAAATAAATAATCTTTTAATGGAAGAATTTATAAATCTATAAAATCTACTAAGCAAAAATAGCACCAATTCAGAAAGAATTATAGAATAATAATTTATTTTTTTAATCTGTAGTCAAAAACCTGACCATGTGCTGTGACAAGCAGGATTAGATCAACAATTAGCAATTCTGAGTCAGAGAAAGAAATGATGTAAATGGTAATTGAAATGAGGTCTCAATTTACTTTTGAATCTTTACCTTTTATAAAACTATTCCAAACTAACCTCTCCCCATCCAAGTTACCATAACCTTCTCTGTTCTACTTCTGTCTTGAACAAATTTTAATATACATTCATTTGGACTATTTTTAAATTATATAACTATTATAAAGATAGTACTAATTCCAATATACCTTTCACCCAGTTGCGCCTAATTTTAACAAAGCCATGGTACATTTGGTACATTTGTAAAGATAAGAGACTAACATCAGTACACCTCTTTTATCTAAATTGCAGACTTTATTTGTATTTTACCAGTTGCCACTAATGTAATTTTTTTGTTTCTGTGATCCAATCTGGGATATCACATAGAAATTAATCATACTTTCTTCTTAGTCTCCACTAATTGGTGACATTTTTCAAGATTGTTTTTTATGATCTTGAGAATTTTAAAAGTCATGTTCAAGCATTCAACGTGGGCTTGTCTATTTTTTTTTTCAACATCAGACTGCAGATACAGATTTTTGAAAAAAAAAATTCAGTAATGAATTATGGTTTTCACTTAATCATATCTGAAGGTACATTACATCAGTTTGACTTAACACTATAGCATAAAACTTGATCACTTGGACCTTCCAAGTTTCTCTTGTGTAAATTCCTATTTTTACCGTTCCAAACTATGTTCTAAGTCACTAAATTCAGACCACACTCAAGGGGAAAGGAATTAAGCTCCATCGCCTGGAGTAAAATTTTCTTTAAACATTATAAATGTCTACCCTCTTTATTTATTCATTCATTCAATAATTCATATATATATATATATATAAGTATGAACATATGTTTCCACTTCAGGCTATAATCTATTATTCTGTTTTGTTGTGTTGTGTTGTGTTTTTTTTTTTTTTTCTTCTACTTTTCATCTTGACCACTGGAGCTTCTTTCAGGTCGGCTTCTATTTCACTTTCCCATACCCCAAACTTTCTTTGACACTATGAGAGATTGCAGGCCCGTGCTGGATTTATCTTGCTGAAGTTGTTATCAGCCACGTTTTAAAGAGCCTTCATTCCCTTATTGAAGAATAGTATTAGAAACCCAAATCTGTATTCCTGGTATGGTTGATGCTGCTAGACTACCACTGCTTCTAGGCCCTGTAAGGAACAGGACTAAAAATATATGTATAAATACTAACCAGTGCATACACATGTATCTATAATTATATCTGTATCTATCTGTGTATATTAAAATAAACATTGCTTCACACTGATACCTCAGATTCTAATCCAGCACACTAAGAGTTTCATTGTTGTTTTACCCTTTTGCTCATTTATAGCTTCCTTATTCAAGAGTGAGAAACCTGCCTCCCATTAACTTTATTTATTTTGTTCAACCACAGTATACTTGTGACATATTTTCAAGCTGATAAGCCATACCCCTAGGAGAACTAAAGTTACTAAATAGAGCGGTATTTATATTCTTACAGTTTTCTCTCAAATCATCATCCTACAAATTTACTTAAGGCAGTTCTTGCTTTTCCTACCACCTACAGTGAGGTTGCATAGGATGTTTGTAATTAAATTATACTCATTTTCTTCAGTCTACAGTCCACCCTTGGACTCCCAAATCCAGTTGATTGTGATTTTCATGTACATTTATCAAATTTCTTTCTTTTTGTTGTACATTTTATAGAAATTTGACAAATGCATACCATCAGTTATCTCCAACTTTAGTAACAGACCAAACAGTTACATCACTGTGAAATTTTCTCTGGCAGCTTATTTTCAGTCACCACCATCTCTTCTGCCCTAATCACTGGCAACCACTGATCTTTTTCTGTGCATATAGGTTCCTGTTCTTCTTGGATCTGGCTTCTTTCACTTAACAAGATCTTCTTAAGATTTATTCGTGTGGTAGTACAAATCAACAAGTTGTTCTCTTTTATTATTTAGAAGTGTTCCACTGCATGATTTTACCACAGTTTGTTTATTCACTCAACTGTTAAAGCGCATCTTTTTTACCAATTTGTGACTACTAACAATAAAGGTGCTATAATACATAAAATTCATATACATAATTTTATGTGAACATGCTTTTACAACTTACTTGGATAAACACCAAATATAGGGATTGCTACATTGAATACTATACATACATATAGCTCAACTTTATAAGAAACTTTTACACTATCTCTAAAGCAATGTACCATCATGCACTCTTATCATAATGAATGAGAGATCCTGTTGCTTTACAGTTTGACCAGCATTTGGTGATGTCAATGATTTAGACATTCTAATAGTTTTGTAGTGGTATCTCATTTGGTTTTAATTTCACTTCTTCCAATGACGAATTGTGCTGGAAATTTTTTATATGCTTCTCTGATATCTATATATTTTCTTTTTTTTTAATTGTGCTTTAAGTTCTGGGGTTCATGTGCAGATGTTGCAGGATTGTTGCATAGATACACAATATGGTGGTTTGCTGTCTCCATACCCCATCACCTACATCAGGCATTTCTCCCAATGTTATCCCTCCCTAACCTCCTTAAGCCCTGCTATCCCTCCCCTAGCCCCCCAACCCTCAACAGGCCCGAGTGTGTGATGTTCCCTTCCTTGTGCTCATGTGTTCTCATTTTTCACCACCCACCTATGAGTGAGAACACGTGGTGTTTGGTTTTCTGTTCTTGTGTCAGGTTGCTGAGAATGATGGTTTCCAGATTCATCCATGTCCCTACAAATGACATTAATTCATCCTTTTTTATGGCTGCATGGTATTCTATGGTGTATATGTGCCACATTTTCTTTATCCAGCCTATCATCGATGGGCATTTGGGTTGGTTCCTGGTCTTTGCTATTGTAAACAGTGCTGCAATGAACATACATCTGCATGCGTCTTTATAATAGAACAATTTATAATCCTTTGGGTATATACCCAGTAATGGGATTGCTAGGTCAAATTGAATTTCTTCTCCTAGGTCCTTGAGGGAATTACCACACTATCTTCCACAATGGTTGAACTAATTCACACTCCCACCAACACTGTAAAAGTGTTCCTATTTTTCCACATCCTCTCCAGCACCTGTTTTCTCCTATTTTTTAATGATTGCCATTCTAACTGGCATGAGATGGTATCTCAATGTGGTTTTGATTTGCATTTCTTTAATGACCAGTGATGGGCAGCATTTTTTCATATGTTTGTTGTCATCAAAAATGTTCTTTTTTGAAAAGTGTCTGTTCATATCTTTTGCCCACTTTAGAATAGGTTCGGTTGTTTTTTTTTCTTGTAAATCTTCTTTAGCAATTTGTAGATTCTGGATATTAGCCCTTTGTCAGATGGAGGATTGCAAAATTTTTTCCCATTATGTTGTTTGCCAGTTCAGTCTAATGATTGTTTCTTTTGCTGTGCAGAAACTCTTAAGTTTAATTAGATCCAATTTGTCTATTTTGGCTTTTGTTGCCAATGCTTTTTATATTTTAGTTATGAAGTCCTTGCATATGCCTATGTCCTGAATGCTTTTGCCTAGGTTTTCTTCTTGGATTTTTATGGTGTTAAGTCTCATGTTTAAATATTTAATCCACCTGGAGTTAATTTTAGTGTAAGATGTAAGGAAGGGGTCCAGTTTCGGCTTTCTGCACATGATTAGCCAGTTCTCCCAACATTTATTGAACAGGAAATCCTTTCCCTGTTGCTTGTTTTTGTCAGGAACCAAATGCAACAGCATATCAAAAAGCTTACCCATCACGATCAAGTAGGCTTTATCCCAGGGATGCAGGGCTGGTTCAACATACACAAATCTATAAACATAATCCATTATGTATATTTTCTTGAAGTGCCTATTCTTTTGCACACTTTAATTATTTTCTTATTATTGAGTTTTACTCTATTTTACTTTTAACTTTAGAAAGTATTTGTAAGTATCCCTAGATTGAGATGAAAGGTTGGCAAGAGACTCTAGTTGATCTCCTTTGTTTATTGACTTAATCATGGTATACTCTATGCAATATTTTGAGATTCAAAAAATGTTCCCTTTTTCCCACCTTTCTGCCATGTATCACCTCCTGCAAATCCTAAGTATTAATTTTCTCCTTCCCTTAGAATGCCTCCATCTCCATAAAACCCAAATATGCCCACTGAAAAGTGAGAAAGTAAGCTAGATTACTTGTAATGTAGTAAATAACCAGAATTTTATGATGTTGTGAGAATTTTCATAGTTTTAGAGTATACAGATGCAATCTATATTTTCTTACTGAATTATTTGTTTGAAAGGGAGCATACCTTTTCTATGATAGTCATGGGTACATATATTTCTCTGTCAAAAAATCTCTTAAATCACTTGAGAGTTTGGATTTTTAATTATATGTTGTTAATTATTATGCACAGGTAACTAATGAAGAAATACTATGGTTTGACTTCACATTAAAGCAAGACTGACATGTTTTTAAGTTTTTCTAGAATAAAGACATATTCTAATAGAATTTGTCTGTCTCTCTTGGGTTTGTTGATTGAGAGAAATCTTGTCATCTGGCTTTCACTTAACTATAGTCTCAGATTTAATTTTATCTTTCCCATAGACATTTATTAAAATAGACACCGTTTTAAAACCTATTTTATATTTTGGTATATGCCCAGCTCTCTGTCATATTTGGTGCTTAAAAACACCTTGCATGAAAGCTTAGGAGAATTTTCTATGGCCAGATTCAGCTGTCTGTCATAGTCAAGTGGGAAAAGGATCCTCCAAATCAGTATCATACTGCAATGGCAGTGTGATGCAAGCCATTTGGGGATCAAGGGAAATGGGTGATGGCCTTTTTAGAGTCTTATGCCATTTTCATGTAAAGGTATATATACATCTTATATATTTGAGCTTTTACTAATTACTTTAATGCCATTAATTTTTAAAATTCAAACTGATTTCTAATATTCATTATCCTGATTAACAAAATTTGTAGTGATAATGTGAGATAAGGAGAGCTGACTCTTCTGTAGTATTTACAGTTCACTCTTGAGCAACATGACTTAGAATTGCATAGGTCCACTTACACATTTTTCCATAAATGTGCCAGAAATATTTTTTGAGAATTGTGACAATGTAAAAAACTCAAACCATGCAGCCTAAAATATTTTAAAAATTAAGAAAAGTTAGGTGTGTCATGAATGAATACAATATATATAGATATTGGTCTATTTTATTATTTACTGTAATAAAGTATACACAAATCTAAAAAGATAAAATATGAAACATTAAAATTTATGAAAAAATGTGCACACAAACACAGATTATCCATTTTGCCATTTGCAGTTGAGAGATATGTAAACAAACATAAAGATACAGTAGTAAATTATAACTGCATAAAATTCACTGTAGTACATACTGCACAACAGTAATAGTTTTGTAGCCACCTTCTATTGCTATTGCGGTGAGCTCAAGTGTTGCTAGTATCTGCTTAAAATGTTATCCATGCTAATCATCTCTTGAGAGCAGTTTGTCTACCCAGTAAGGTGCTTATCACAGTAAAGATTGATCTTTTGAGGTTCTTGTGTGTTTTTATTATTTCTAGTGTTAAGCTGTAATATCATAAATAGCACCATGGGTCCCATAAGAAGTGCCACTAGTGATAATGTATGTGCTCCTAAGAAGCTGAGAAAAGTCACCCCATTAGAAGAAAAAGCTGGATTGTTTGGTATGTGTCTTATTTGAGTCTGAAGCTTCCCACCATTACAGAATTTCAAGACAAAGGAATCCAAGGTAAAGATTATTTAAAAAAAAAATAAGAAAAGAAAACTCAAGGAGGTCAGATCATGAGTTTAGGAGTTCAAGACCAGCCTGACCAACATGGTGAAACCCCATGTCTACTAAAAATACACACACACACACACACACACAGATTAGCCAGGAGGGGTGATGCGTGCCTGTAATCCCACATAATCAGGAGGCTGAGGCAGGAGAATTGCTTGAACTCAGGAGGTGGAGGTTGTTACAGTGAGCCGAGATTGTGCTACTGACCTCCAGCCTGGGCAACACAGTAAGTCTCCCTCTCAAAAAAGGAAAAGAAAATTCTTAAATCTGTGCAGTAGCTATGCCAGCAGGGACAAAGACCTTGCACTTTTTGTGAAACTTTTCATCTCATATTGAAAATATAGCTATTTGGACAGAGTATTGCTATAAGAAAAGCTTACCTAAGACTCTATTACAATTTGAGAAAAAACAAAACAATTATATGAAAATTTAAAGCAAAAGAAAGGTGAAAGATCTGAAATTGGAGAATGGAATGTCACCAAGGGATGGTTTAATAATTTTTGGAAGAGGTTTGGATCAAAAACTTTCCAGATAATAAGAAAAGCAACTTCTGCCAACCAAGGGGCAGCAGTTGACTTATTTCTTTGGTGTAATTAGGAAAATAATTGAGAAGAAAAAATATGTACTTTAAGAGGTTTTGAATGCAGAAAAATGTGCTCTGCTCTGTAAAAAAAACAATGGTCATAAAGAACATTGCTAGTAAGAAAAAGAAGCAAGCATCATCAGGACTTAAAGCAGAAAGGAATAGGCTAACTACTGTTTTGTGCAAATGCAGTCAGATTTGAGTTCTGGACTGCCCTTATCTGCAAACATGCCAACCCCCTAGCCTTGAAATGAAGAGATAAACACCAGCTGCCAATCTTTTGGTTGCATTATACAAGAAGTCCTGGGGAAGGAGTACCCTTTCTTTTTTTTCCCATTTATTTATTTTATTGCATTTTATATTTTGGGGTACATGTGAAGAACATGCAAGATTGTTGCATAGGTATACATGTGGCATTGTGATTTGCTGCCTTCCTCCCCATCACCTACACCTGGCATCTCTCCCCTTGCTAGCTCTCCCCAACTCCCCAACCCCCACCATCCCTCCCCTATTTCCCCCC
>NW_022436941.1:40561673-40565613 GCF_009761245.1 Sapajus apella
CCCCCACCATCCCTCCCCTATTTCCCCCCAACTGACCCCAGTGTATAGTACTCCCCTCCCTGTGTCCATGTGTTCTCATTGTTTGTCCCTGAAGTCAAGAAGCACCTTGCCAGTAAGAAACTGCCATTAGAATTTCCCTTGGTATTGGATAACTCCTCTGGCCACCCCAAAGGCCATGAGTTCAACATCAAAGGCATCAAAGTGGTCTGCTTGCCTCCAGACACATTTCTGATTTAGCCTCTATATCACAGGCTTATAAGGAATTTTAAGGCTAATTACAAATGGTGCTCTATTAAAACTGTTGTCAATGCCATGGAAGTAACCCCAATAGAGAGAACATTGTGAAAGTCTGAAAGGATCACACCATTGAAGATACCGTTGTTGTTACAGAAAAATACATGAAAGCCATCAAGCCTAAAACAATACATTCCTGTTGGAGAAAATTGTTTAGATGCTATATGTGACTCCTCAAGGCTTATGACAAAGTCAATAAAGGTAATCATCAAGGAGGTTGTGGATGTAGTAAAAATGTCAGAAGGATGAAGCGTTTCCACATGTAAATCTTGAAGGAATTCAGGAGCTAATAGACACCACTTTATAGGAATTAACAGAAAAAATTTTTGGAGATGATTGTGTCTGAACCAATGCCAGGCAATGAGGAAGAAGGTATAGAAGATGCTGTGCCAGAAAACTAATTGACATTAGACAACCTGGGAGAAGGATTTTGATTATTCAAGACTTCTTTTGACTTCTTTTATGACATGGACCCTTTTATGATATAGGCACTGAAACTAAAGCAAACAATGGAGGATGTCTGGCAAGGTATAGAAACGTTTTTAGAGAAATGAAAAAGCAAAAAATTGACCTAGAAATCATGATTTACTTCTCCTCCACCTCCTCTGCCTCTGCCATCACTGAGATAGCAAGACCAGTCCTTCATCTTCCTCCTCCTCCTCAGCCCACTCAGTTTGAAGATAATGAGAGTGAAAAGCTTTATAATAATCTACTTCCACTTAATAAATAATAAATATATTTCCTCCTTATGATTTTCTTAGTATTATTTTGTTTTCTCTAGCTTACTTTGCCATAGAATACACTATATAAAATACATATAACATACAAAACATGTCTTATCAACTGTTCATATTATGAGAAAGGCTTCCAGTCAACAATAGGCTATTCATAATTAAGTTTTGGGGACAAAAGCCATACACAAATTTCTGACTATGCGGGAAGTTACTGCCCCTAACTCCTGTATATTTAGAGGGTGGACTTTCTGATATGCTGATAGGAATTCATCTTTGGTGTAATAGTTGCCTTAAAAGGCCATTAATTTCCCCTAGGGTATACCTTAACCTAATTAATACAGACAAACACTGCCTATGTTGAATATTTCAAATCAAATTATATACATAAATGTAACAATCATCTTGATTCTAATGTAGAATGATACAAGTTTTTTAAAAAAGATATTTATACAACATTTCACAATCAAATATCTAAATCTCACATAACCCACAAGCCAAAAAAAAAAAAAATTAGCTAAGTTTTGGGTGAGTTGCTCTTACTGGAGATCTAAAACATTGTCCTTTTTTTTTTCAAAACATGCAGATTTTTATTTAATAATCTCATCTCAAAAAATTGGTGTGAATTGATATTTTTACCTGTTTATTTATTTCACAGAATAAAATGTAAATTGTTCAAACATAATAATGTGTAGTTTGTCATTTTATATCCATTGTCTGGCATAGTATCTGGACTTAATTGTCATTCAGTATGCATGCCATTTGTCAGTGCTTTTCAGAATTCTATTTTCTCTCTTTAAAAATTGTCATTTGGCTCCTTTCCTACTTTATGTTACTAAGAGTGTGCAATTGCTAAATATTTTCATTTGAAATGTGTCCAACATGGCAAATACAATTTGTCAGACCTGGAAATGTGAAGTCACTTAACATGCCCAGCTGCTCTCTTAGTATCCCTTCACCTACAACTAATAAAACACTTGACCAATTGGAACAGAAATGAAAATTTAACAGAAATGGCCACGTCAGTACCAGCCAGACATCTGCTCTGGTTTTATGTTAGTCTTAATTAACAATAGTTATTTACATCTTTCCATTGAATGTATTGTCTATTGGAGGAAGTAGTAATGAGTTAACTAGTTATTATCACAAAGTTAAAAACAATCTTGTTATGATCATTGGAATTCTCTGCTACCATCAGCTAACTTAACTATGTACTTTTCTGGCACAATTGTCCCAAATTTATCTGAAATTCTTGTGCACCAAATATGGACTTGTATAATTCATATATACTATGAACTTTCCCTTTCATTTTCTACCACAATTATTTTGTGGATTAGTACTAATTTAATTCTAGTTTTACAGATGGAGAAACTGAGGCAGAGAGCATTTAGATAACTTGCCTAAGGATACTTAGCTGGAAAATAGAGGAGGTAGGGTTCAAGTCTCAACAGACTGGTTCTAGAATGCATACACTTAAATAATGTGTCCCCTGAGTCTCCATTCATATTTTTAGTGCTCTTTCATTCCCATAAAATATATTACAAGAGTATTCATAGCAGCTTTTTCAAAATAGCTAAAACTCAAAACACAATTCATTTTCATCAGCAAATCCATGAATAAATAAACAGTGGTATAAAAATGCAATGTTCATACACATCAATAAAGGTAATGAATTACTGA
The DNA here is from genome assembly GCF_009761245.1 of Sapajus apella. Classification (NCBI taxonomy): domain Eukaryota; kingdom Metazoa; phylum Chordata; class Mammalia; order Primates; family Cebidae; genus Sapajus; species Sapajus apella. The sequence continues at coordinate 40,564,379 of NW_022436941.1, forward strand.
TACACTTAAAATGGATGTCTTATTTAAGAAGTTAAGAAATAAAGAAGCTGAATACTAGAGTATATTCTCTGTGATTTCATTTATATGGAGTTCCATAACACACATCTCTAACTGATGATGATTCAATTTATGCTGCTTTGCTGTTTGAGCATGAGGCATTGACTTCAGTGGGTTACATGTGTACAAAAAAAAGTTCTGATGTGGTGGGAAGTTTTATATTATGATCTAAATGGTGAGGAAACAGCCATAAAAACAGATGCTTAAAATGTTTGCACATTATATACTTCACTGTGTTTATTACATGGCTCAATTAAGATAATTATCAATACATTCTAAGTCCTCTTTTGCTTAAGCAACTCTTCCTGTTATGACTTTTACACTGTTTAAAAAATTATTGAAATTTTCTCTAAAACTTAAGGTTCATAATAAATACATAGGTCATTCTCTTCTAAAATTGCAAGTGTGTTCTCTACTTTTCTGACACTACCTCATTACAAACCATTCAGTTCTGGTGAATTAAGCACATAATAGCAGGCTCTCTCACTGTCTTCTTGGGCTTCTTATGGAAAGTAATAAACATTGTAATTGTTGTTCTCTTTGGAACAAATATAAGTTAAAATTATTTTTATTATTTTTTAGTATAGCTGGTTCCCTCCAAAATTGTCATTTTTTCTTGCTTTACTTGCCTATTTCTCTTCAGAAAATTTCATTTTAAGGTTTTGTTTTGCTTTATCTTATTACTTAGTTATCTATCTTTGAATAAATACTTTCCAGTTTTTAAAAATCCTTTCCAGTTGTTTATTTCATGATTTATCATCATGAAAATTTCAGCCCTTAATTAGAAACTACTACTCAGAAAAAAATATTATCCACGTAGACTTCTAATAATTTTCAGTAAGCTTTTCTTTTTGTCACATTTTTCCAATAATGCACATATTGAAAACACTTTTTATTTCACCCAACATTTTAGTTTCCAACTGGCGATTTCTTATGGCCACATCAATCTTTCATGCTGAGTCAGGAACAGTCAACCAAGTTGTTGAATTTTTCTGAAATTTCTTTTTTTTTTTCCCCATTTATTTATTTTATTGCATTTTAGGTTTTGGGGTACATGTGAAGAATATGCAAAATTTTTGCATAGGAACACACGTGGCTGTGTGATTTACTGCCTTCCTCCCCATCACCTAAATCTGGCATTTCTCCCCTTGCTATCTCTCCCCAGCTTCCCACCCCCC